>NC_092859.1:120503320-120583159 GCF_032062135.1 Pyxicephalus adspersus | reverse complement strand
CTGTAGTCTTCTTCATGGGTAAATAAGGCATCCCCCTGAAAATAAGCCCTAGAGCATATTTTGGCCTTCAAAAAAAAAATAAGACAGTGTCTTATCATCGGGGAAACAGGGTAGTAAAATCACAAAATCTAATTCCTAAGTATAAATGTTCCTTATAACTTCTTGTGTTCAGATCTACTTTTATTTTTTTTATCCAGTTTCTGATGTCTCAGGAAAGATGGATGCATCTTTAGAAGGTCTACTCCCTCGTCAAGAAATGCGGATGAAGGAGGGTTTAGAAAAGGCTTTACAGCATCGTGACAAGCTTCTGGAGTATGACAAGACTAGGTATTTGTTGCTTTTATCAAAATCGTCCGAAGTCTGAAGGCTCTACTTATGTTTTTGTGGTTACTTTTCAAAACCAAATTATTTTGTCAGAATGTGTGCTATATATGCATTTTCCCTTTTGACTATTGTCAAAAAAAGAAATGATAAACACTGCAATTTCTTTTTTTTTTTTTTTGTGTTTTACAGTGTACGGCGCACACATGTGATTGATGATGAGTCCGATTACTTCTCCACTGATTCCAACCAGTGGCTGTCCAAGGTAGAAAGAGATGCTCTTTGTAAGAGGGAACAAGAACTGCAAGAATTACGTCATGCTTCCCGACTCTCCCGTAAAGTCACCATTGACTTTGCTGGCCGTAAAGTTTTTGAGGAAGAAGGAGCACTCTCTGAATATCACAAGAGGTAAAAAAAAAACCATAATATTAGATTTTATGCAAAACCAAATTTTATGATTACTAAGTGCTGAAATCATGTAGTGAGTGTGGAGCACTTGATACCAACAAATAATAACATTTATTTACCTTTTTGTAATCAACAATACAATGATTTATTCTCCATCTTATATACTCAATGTATTTTCTGGACAGATTTGATGAGACTGTACAGGCTATTAACTCTGGGACAATAGGGAATCCAGTGCGGAATCCTAGAGAAAATCGGTGTGATTCCAGCCTTCTGAATCCTAACTTGACGCTTCCACCACCAGTAGTAAGCAACTGTTTGGTACATTGAAAAGCTATTTTTGTGAATTTTTATAACCCTTATAACACATTTATATTTGTGAAACCCTTTATAGTATTTTGCTTTTTAGTTAATTGTTTAGTCATAGCTACTAATTTCTTGCAACAAACTAGTGAAAGAGCAATTAGTTATCTTAAAAATTAGTCCCAATTCTCTCCTCCATTCATAGGAGACATCACAAAGAGTGATGGAATATTAAGGAGAGTTTTTTTCCCCCAACAGGATTTTTTGTTGTTTGATATTCTGACCTTGTACTACAAGGAAATGAAAACCATAATTATGTTTAAAGTTATTGAAATTGATATTATGAGTTGATCAACTGCTTAGTTCAATATTTCAATAATTGCCTGCCATATCCCCACAGTATTGTAGCAATTCAAAATATGCAGAAAAAAAGAGGATATATTTGATTTTATATATGTGCCAATTAACAAAAACTTTTTATTTAGAAATTATTAAAACACCAATAAAAGATTATGCCATTTGTCTTTACCAACTTAGAGTTATTTTGTAAATCTGTAATTGCCCTCAGTTGTTTTTTGGTTAGATTACTCGGAACTCCTTCACTAGGCTGCCACTCTGATATTGCTTTGGATACCTGCTGCACAAATGCATGAAGAATCAGATTCTGTTTTAGATTAGTTAGGGAATCATTTTACAGCTGGGGTCTGATGTAGAATAAACTACATCCTGATAGGTAAGTCATCAATATCAGCATCATCTAATAGGTTTTCATTGTCAAGTTGAATCAAATCTTTCATGACCTTGAAATCAATAAAGTTGAAATCCAGCCATTCTTTCAGAGGGCCAGGTACATCTTCATGTTCTTTATTTACCAGTATTTTAAAATACAGTTTTCTAGCAAAAAGATGTATGTCTTTTACAAACTCAAATTTGTTTAGTGTATCAGTAGGGCAAAAACTGAGTCATAATTTTAGGACTTCCAGTTCCATGACAGATAGCTTGTGTTGTGGCAAATTGATCACATTTAGTGTGTCTAATGAGGCGGTAACTTTACCGTGTATAGGTTCATGGGACACGATTTAGGACCCCCTGTTGCAGGGGGTCCTGTGCCTAAAAAAGTGCTCTTGAGGGTTTTTGATTTTGTGGCTGATTTCATGATAGCTGGTGTGGAATTATGTGATATAGGAAGTGTAGTGATAGAATTATCGTATCTAGGTTTTGTCTATCCTTTGCTAAGTTAATCCTCCTTTGTCTTTTTCTGCCTTGTTTCATCTCGGAAGACAGAGGCAAGGGATTTTTTGACATAAAAGAAGCCTGGGATGAATTATCAGATCGCTGTCAGCTGTTTCTGAATGTTGTTCATTAGTCTTTCAATAATGTTTAAAAAATTTATTGATGGTTTAGAAGAGTGAAACCCTTCAATGTTGTGAGGTGCTATACTGTTAGCTGGTAAATCATGTGATATATTATGGTCCAATCTGTGAGAAATATTGATGTTCAGATCGTGCCGTCTTGCATGTTAAGACAAATGGCATAAACTTTTATTGGTGTTTTAGCTAGCGGGGAGCCCCTTACTCTCTTAGAATCTTGTACCCAGATTGGGAGGACATCTGTTCTAAGCAGATGGTGTAGTCTGGGCACAGAGACACGCTCGAATATAGACAGCAACATTCCATAGCTTGTTTCTGTTAAGTTCTTCAGTATGGTTTACACAAAAAATAAATCATGATGATAATGAACATATTCCTGAAGTGTGACTATGCTGTTTACAAAGTTTGCTACTTACCAACATAAGAAATAACTTTGGAAAAAAAAGTTAGAAACTTTTTTTTTTTTAAGAAAATTCTAACTAAAATACAATTAAAAGAGAAAAACAAACAAACCACAGTGTAAAACATACTGCAAATAGTCCAACTAATAAACCATAATGCAGCCTAACATGGCTACTCCAAGCACAAAAACAAGAATACCAACAATATCAACAATAATAATGATGGTAAGAGTGTACGCAATATTATTAAAGATGATGATAATCCTTTCAATACCTCACCCAATGCATCTTCAAATAAAATGTAGCTAAAAGAGTCACAGACATCACCATTTGTCTCTGTAAATTTGTATGGGGTTATTTATTAGGGGCTGTGATTAAATATTAAGCAGGAAATGTTACGATATACACTGTGAAGATATTTTGTTTGTTGTATTACATTTTCTGAGGTTATGCATTAATCAATACTTGGCATTGTCTGGATAAAAGAATGCCTTGAAAGGATGTTTATAATGCCAGACTTTGGCTAAAAATTATTTGTGGAGTCAATTGCTTAAGTCTGTTATGCTAAATTGAGAGATATGTAGTTTATCATTGGACTAGTTGTCCACTGTAATAAAATCTACCAATGCAGGGCCTAGTGGCCCAATTGAGTTCCTGGGTAGGGAATGGGATATACAGATGCACAATGGTAATCTGAAAACCTTGTATAGAAAGCTTGGGTATTAGAAAATTTAGTCTTATTCTCAGAGACTTAATATTCGATATAAAGACCTCCCCTAAAAAAAAGAAAAATGTGGGAATTATGCTTCTAAGAAAATCAAAGACTAAGGTGCTTCTTATTTTGTGTCTGGACATTACAAAAAAATTATACATAATAAAAGATAATAGTATAGTATGGGTAGTTCAGGTAAATTGTGAAATGTACACATCTATAACATACCCAAGCAACAATATGTTTTCCCATTTCTATATCTAATCTTTTAAGCTATACCCAAGCTGAAACATACCTGAAACCCAAAACTAAACAAATGTTAGGTGAGTGGTTAAGAAAAAAAAATAGCTGATGTCTATCTAATACAGGAAATGTAACCTTCCTATGCTATATAGAATGACATGTAGATAAGCAAAAACATTAGAAAAGGTTCATAGCAGTTACAATTGGTGCATACTTGTGCTGAATCCACAGAGCACTGCCAGGTAAATCTAGATAATATACATTAATGGAAAAACAAGGTGAAAAGAAAACAAGCATAACCTATAACACTATAATTTAAACACCTGGGTCAAATTTTCCTAGTAACAGAAGTGAACAAATAGTGTGGGGTTATTAAAAAATGTGTTTGTATTTCAAATTTTATTTGTATATGTTTCCTCTAAGCACTCCTCTGGTTTCCTTCTCTATTCAAAAATATAGTGGTAGGTGAAATGGCTTCTTCTTCTGTAGCAGTTCTTGCAGCACAATAGCATAAGAACGCCAGACAAATCTAAAATAGACAAATTCATGCATCTTGGTATTCATTAGTAAAAATTATTTAGTATATTTTTAAATTAAACTTTGCATGTAACTGCAGAGAACTGCTCAAACTGGGCAAGGGAAAGAAAGCCTGGGAGCTGATATGATGTGCTGCATGTGAACTGGCTGACCAGGAGCATAAAAATGATAGTGGAAGAAAAAGTAACGTAAGGAGAGAGATAACCCAATCAGTCTGCTGTTGCTTTTTCACTACCACATCTGCAGGATTAAGGTGTACAGAGGGCATCACTTTATTCCTTATACAGCCTATAGCTGTAAAGGGATGTAGTGTCATCTATCTGTGTAAAAGAGCTACCTAAATCTCAATAATGGGGAGACAGAATTGTTTTTTTGTTTATTTATTTATTTTGCAGGTAAAACCTTCTATTTTATTTTTCTGTGTTTTTAGCTGTTTTCATAAAATTTAAAGCCATTGATCCCACTCTTATGTTCTTTTGTTTTGTTCCAGTGGGTGGATCAGGTGAGTGCAGGCTCAAACAGAAGCCAAACATTCGTGGAAGCAGATAACCCACAACGAAGCAGGCTTCGAATTCAGGACCGGGAATTGCAGGAAATCGGTGATCATGGCATGTGTCTAAGCATGCATCAGCCTTGGGCATCTCTTCTTGTTGCAGGAATTAAAAGGTGAGTTGGGGTTTAAGTTTTGTGAATAGATCTCGTTTTTGTTGCATCAATTCTAATTTTAAATTCATTGTTATTTTTCACTACATCCTACCAAGCTGTTTTAGCACATTTGTCTTGTTCTGTTGAGGATTGCTAGCAATTTTGTTGCTTTTTAGGTTTAAATTGAATAGCAACTTGTTTTCAATACCTAGGGATTATCAGCCCTCTTTTAGGAAATGTCGAAGCATACTCCAAATTGATAATTACACTCCCACCAAATGTGCTTTCCCGGCTGATTTGGATAGCACCAGCATCTATCTGATGTTATGGATAAGAATCTGCAGGATAGCAATACCAGCAGAAAACATTTTTTACAATTTTTCTGCTGAGCCTTATTAGCCAGGTAAAGTTTTTAGGTCAGAATAAGGGCATACTTTAAGTCACCATTGTTGAAGGTTCTACCCAAATCTCCCTCCCAGTAACGTGTAAAGAGAATAGGAAAAAGATCACATTCTTATAAAAGTAAATAACCAAGAAACTACATAAACGGGGCAATCACTTTGAAGAAGCAAATTTTTTAAGGGGGTAAAGGCTCTACCAAGCAGCGACAGATCAATGAAAGAAGTCAAAAAGGAGGGGAACTTGCGGTAACAAAACCAGGGGAGGTAGTTAGGAGTAAACAGTTTACTGGGGTCAGAATATATATACACTCCCAAGTATTAAATTGCGTCTTGGTATATTTTTTTTAATATGGAGACTACCCCGTGGGCTTGTGAAATATACATTCTGTATTTGTAATAGTGGTTATACTAATAGTGGGGACTATTTTTTTGAGCAGAGTTACATCTTGCCCTATTGCACCGGAAATCAAAAATTTCGTTTTAGGTGGATTTCTGCTTTAGGTAGACATATGAACCATTTTAAATTTTTTAAACTATACATTACTGGTGTCTAAAGGAAAGGGTTTTGTGGCCGATAAAGTTAATAGTATTAACTAATGTGAAACCTTCTTTGAGTCTTCTGTTAAACAAAATTTTTATCGTTGCAGAAGTATCAGAAGTTCGTATCAGAAGTTACTGCCATTAGTTTTTAATTGTAAGGGTTGAAAGGTTGCGGCAAAATTCTGAACTAACTTTTAAAAATATGTGCTTATATTAAACAGGATTTTTTTATAGAGCCAACATATCACGCAGTGCTGTACATTAAATAGGGGCTGCAAATAACAGACAGATATAGAGTTTACAATCTAGGAGACCATTGCTGTTGTTTTTGAAATAAATATTGTGTCCAATTCTTGGCTGATTTTAATTTCTAAAAATATTGAGGTTTACTTTGTCGTATTTTGTATTTCCTAATCTGACAAATGTTTTTAACGGGTGACAGGGCTGAACTGCAGACGGGCCAGATTAGCACCCACACTCAGGTGTTTTTTTTTTTTTTTTTAACCACGCTAGTATACAAATTCACTTCTAACTGTACACATTAGGTAAAATCTCTACTTTTACTAACTTCAGATTTTCTGGTTCATCAGAGAATAGTTATTCCTGCTGTATTTGTGAAAACACTCCACTATGTTTTAGACCTAATCGCCCTATAACACCATTATTTGTATTTTGCATATCAGTAAATAAGTATTGTTGAAAGGCTATACTATACTATTGTCTGATTTTTATTACTGCATTTGTTATCAGCTTTGTAGTTTATAGACTGACTATGAAATGTAACATTACTTATGCGTATGTGGAAATGCTTTAGATGTTCTTTAGGCAGCTATTAATGCTTACAAATAGATTACTGTCTAAATGTATATTCATTATTTAAAGTCCTTTGGCAAAATTTATATTATCTATATCAAATTTTCTTTGCATGGCAGAAAAAAAAGAATCTTAGAATTTTTGCATATAATCATTGTGTATACAAGCAATTTGCCAGCAGGACTGAGGATGATCTCTGGCTAAGCTGCTCCATCTCTACATTCTTCCCTGCTGACAAACAATGTGATTCTAGTTACTTCATGTTGATTTGTGACTGTGCAGTTCAGTACTTGTCTGATCAGATTGCTCATTGTGGCTCTCACTTCTCTCTCCTGCAGGGTGGAGGGTAGGACGTGGTACAGTGCTCATCGAGGCCGTCTGTGGATAGCAGCAGCTGCCAAAAGACCTTCCCCGCAGGAGATCTCGGAGCTTGAGGCTTCATACCGAGTGCTACTTAACAAAGGTTGAGCTGTCAGACCTTCTTATAGACTCTGAAACAGGGGCATTAACATTGCAACAGGGGAAGCTATTATGTAGAATAGTGGTAGTGTATAGTAGATACTTATGAGAAAAAATGCTGCTTTTTATTCCATCATGATGTACTTTCATTTAGAAAAATTCTTCTACCATGCAAACAAAATATACAGCTTTAGAGTGGTTGCATTATAGTACATCTTTAAAAAAAAAAGAGTGTATACAAAGTAAACCACAACAAGAAGGTTCTAAAAAGCAGATCATAATATGCTAATATGTTGTGTTTTTTTATTGAAAAAAAAGGGTCTATGAGGTATGTAAAAATAGGATCTTTATTATTATTATTTTAAATCAAATTTTAAAAGCCTGATACACACTATGAAATCTGATCCCAGTTTTTTACTAGGCATGTTATTGATTGGAAGCCCCCAAACATTGACACAATATTCCTTGCTCTTCTAGTTTTTTGTGTTGAACAAAGCCAGCAGAGTTTACAATGTTTACCATATGGCTTACCATTGTGCTTTCCATGAAGGGTAAATGGGGTACATATTGAATGGTTACTAGCTAAATAGCAGGCACCTGGTTTATACCTGGGTATCCATCGTCTCCTATTTCATCCTATATATAGGGCATTTTATTACAGGCCCATTGGCTAACCTCGTCGTCTCTACATGACAAATCTGCCTCATTCTGTGCAGACTTCTAAAAAATCGTTCAGTCTCCCATTTCCTCTTCTTCCCAATGATCATTCTCCTTACATTTTTGACACATGAGAAGCTGACTTGGATACTACATTTACTCCACAACAAAAGGCTTAAATCCTCACCTTGATGCACAAGTTGTTTTGTGTTGAATATTTACGAGTTGTGTTAGGTTGGTGGTTAGCTGAAAATGCAGCTTTCCTCCTTTTTAATGCTCTGCCAGGCTTTTACTGCAGCAGTTTTGAGTTGCTGTTTGTTTGTGGGCCTTTTTGTCTGAAGTTTAGTCTTCAACAAGTGAAATGCATGCTCAATTGGGTTTAGATCAGGTGCCATTCAATAATATACCACTGCTTTGCTAATAAACTCCTGGGTTGTTTTGGCTGTATGTTTTGGGTCATTGTCCATCTGTATTATGAAACGCCTCCCAATCAATTTGACTGCATATAGCTGGATGTGAGCAGACAGTATGTCTCTGAACACCTCAGAATTCATTCGGCTGCTTCTGTCCTGTGTCACATCATGGATAAACACTAGTGTCCCAGTGCCACTGGCAGCCTTGCACGTCCAAGCCATCACACTGCCTCTGCCATGTTTTACAGATTATCTGGTATGCTTTGGATGATGAGCTGTTCCACGCCTTCCCCATACTTTTTTCTTACCATCATTCTGGTAAAGGATGATCTTGGTTTTATCTGTCCCACAATTTTTTTTCCAGAACTGTGCTGGCTTTTTTTAGATTTTTTTTTTTTTTTTTTTTAGCAAAGTCCAATTTAGCCTTTCTATTCTTTAGGCTTATGATTGGCTTGCACCTTGCAGTGCACACTCTGTATTTACTTTCATGCATTCTTCTCTTTATAGTAGACTTTAATATCGATATGTCTACTTCCTGGAGAGTGTTGTTCACTTGGTTGGCTGTTGTGAAGGGGTTTCTCTTCACCATGGAAATGGTTCTGCAATCATCCACCACTGTTGTCATCACCAGTGCTTTGTTTCTTTTTCATGATATACCAAACTTTAGATTTTGCCACTCCTAATATTGTAGCAATTTCTCGTATGGGTTTTTTCTGTTTTTGCAGCTTAGGGATGGCTTGTTTCACCTGCATGGAGAGCTCCTTTGACCACATGTTGCCTTTTCACAGCAAAATCTTCCACATACAAGCTGAAATAAAGCTGAAAGTCTGCAGTTCAACTGCATCTGAGTTGTTTCATTTAAAATAAATTCTGGTAACGTACAAAACCAAAATTAGAAAAAAAGTTGTCTCTGTCTAAATATTTATGGACCTAACTGTAAGGACTTTTTGTGTATTTTGAAATCAGACCCAGAGCGATTGCCATTTTATCTTTGCACCTACTCCTGCTCACTTCTAAAATTACTGTCTGCCAATATTCCATTATTTTTTTGCATATTGCTTGCTCCCCTCTTCTTTCTTCTGCTGACTTTTTCCAGATGACTAATAGCCCTGCTGATTTCATTGTACATAGTCACTCATCACATAGCTTTTCTGGAGGGCCCCATGGGTAAACTGGGGGATACCAAAATCGAAATAGTGTATTTGAAATTGTATTTTGTAGGGATTGTCCTGAGGGAGCTGGCCTTAGTTTCCCTCCCTTTGACAAAAGCAAGGTGGAGCCACCATCACCTCATGTTATGTAGATATTATAGGGTCAAGAACAGTAATTACTTATCAAAATCCTATCTTTAAGTGTAACAAATCACTAAACCTAGATGAATACTTGTTCATTTGCAGCTATTGATTTTCCCAAGGACTATCCGACTAGCTGTCTGCTGGGCTGTGTAGAAGTGGTTGACTGCTTGTCACAAGAACAGTTTCATGAACAAGTAAGTTAGCCCAATTATTCTGTTTGTATGCAGTAACAAATTTGGAAGGACAGATATTTGTTTCTGGAGAATAAAAAAACTCAAGCTTACTTTTTTCAATCGTAAGACAAACAGCATTTTATGTTAAGTATCCCAAACATACCTTGTTGCTGGAAACCAGTTTATATATTTTGGTCAAAGTAATACATGCCTGGGAGTAATTTAGTCAAATTGAATATTTTGATGGGTATATTCAAAAAAATAAAAAGCACATTGGAATTTACTTATGACTATTCTGGAGTCAGAATGATTCAGTTTTAAACCAAAAGCATGCCCCAATCAGGATTCATATTTATTTATATATATATATATATATATATATATATATATATATATTTTTTTTTTTTTTTTTTTTTTAAAAGGTTTAAATGGCCTAGATTTTTATAACCATATTCTATACCTGTCAATGACAAGTAAAGCCAACAGCAATAGCCACAGGCTGGGTTGCTTAAGCCATAAGTTTAGCCAATCTGGCTGCCAGACTGTGACAGCTGTCATGGTCTGAAGGCCTGGATTGGCTTAACAGTGACGGGAGCTCTGCTGGGCATAACCCCTGTCATTGTGCTTTGTCAATACAGCGAGAGGCAGTGTTGAACACCTGTTTCCGGCTGCCCCCTTGCTGGATACGCCAACTGTGTTAGAAGCTCTGTCCAGCTAGGTGGCACTTTTGTCATTGTGTCCAGCCAATACAGCCAGGGGGCAGCTGGAGACACTTTTTCCAGACTCCTGCTTGATAGATTGACTAAAACGGTACCCAGTGACAGGAACTTTGCCCAGTTTGTCATTGTTTTCAGCAGGGATGGCTGGTGCTGGATCAGTCATCATGTGAACTCATCTCTGGACCCTGCAAAAGTAAATATTAAAAAAAGTTTTTTTTTTCCTGCTGTGGTATTGTGTTATTTTGTGTCTGTTCTACCCCTTTCTGGCAATGGGTAAGGGGTGCTTTGTACCCCTGTACTCATTCCCCTGGCTGCGGACAACACGAGGTTCATGTTTTGGGAATGAGGATTTCCCCAAACTGTTGGAGGCAGGCGGCATCTGGTTTTGCCCAAAGAAAATACATCTACATGTTTTCCTTCTTTCATTCTTTGGCAAGCCAGATTCCGGAGGATGTTTATGAATTTGGGGGGAGGCACCTATGCTTGCTGCCCCTCATTTATTTGAAAAAAATAAAAAGAAAACTGGGGATGGCTAGGGCTGGACAAATTGTTGTGGAACATGTTTGTATTTGCTTTCAGTGGGGGAACTATGTCCTTCTTCAGTAATTTTGGCTTTCATAAACAAAAAACTTTCATAGGGCCCCTCCTGCTTGCTTCAAGTTGTATGTTTTTCTTATAAAATATTTCCATTCACCTAATTAAAAAACTAGAACAGAATTTTCTCTAATAAACATATAAGGAATATGATAAATAGCATAAAAGGAAAAGAACACTACAGTTTTCTGTAACAAAAAAGGATATTTATGTGTAGGTATTTAGGTGTTTTTCTAGGTGTATATTGTATTTAGGATGGGTTTGTAAAAAACTGGATGGCAAAAAAAACTGTTGTACATTTTATGTGAACAGTCTGATTTAAAATGTTTTTTTTTTCTACTTGCAGTATGCAGATCTCGGTGAAGAATCGGCATCACCCTTTGTCTTTATTTGTACCAACCCTCAAGAACTGCTAATAAAATTCCCCATTAAGGGACAACATAAGATATGTAAGTAAACAGATTCACTATCTTGATACATGCCAGGCTGCTTACACTTTAGGCTTATCGAGTTAATATTTAGAAAAAATGTATGCAAGATGACATCACTAGTGATTCTGTAGGTTATAACGTGCCATGTCATGTATACTTCCCAAAACAATCAAGAATCTTCCCACTAACCTACTGAGGCAAACAGATTTTTCCTTACTGGGTAGTAAAGAAGGATTGTTAATTGTTAACTGGTTATGACCCTTTTGATTACCTCCTTGCTAATATAAGATAAATGACACTCTCAAGGTGCAAAGCCCTTTTGCCAAGTGTGGCATTCTTATCATAAAATAAAAAATGCCTTCGAATGGTGCATGCATTGTTAATGATAAAAATGTCCTTTTTCTATTGGTCTGGAAACGGCTACGATTCACTGAAATCTACTTGTATACAGAATCCCCCTATAAATGACAGTCTGGCCACTTTTATACATTAGTTGTTCTACTCATGATCTACTATGTCAATCCTAGGACCATGATCATTTGACTGTAGCAACACTTCAACCTAGCATATTGCAAGCACTAACTGAGTTAAGGTAATTAGTTGATTGAAGTAACTAATTGCATTTAAGAATCTGTTTGTCTCTTCTGATGGCTATCTGCACCTGAAAAAAACAATGGAATTTTTTAACTGAAAATGTACAGGGGTATTTGCAGGGGGGTTTCTGCAGAAATAATTGCTAGAACTTAATGCTAACTTTCCCTGTAATTTTTTCTTTATATATTAGTGTATTCCTTTATTCTAGGGAAACTCGATTCCAAAATTCACCAAGGGGCCAAAAAAGGCTTAATGGCCAGAAAATAGAAGACCGCAAAACATTAAAACCAGCAAGTAAAAAGTTGGTCTGAAATCTACAAGCGAACCTGATTTTGATGTAATAAATAAATTATGCTGTATTTACACATGCTGGATCAAATGCTTACTGTAAACCAACAGAAACACAATATAAAATATTTTATTATATTCATTCTTGTTGTTATTCTTAACATTCCTGTTTACCGACTGCACACACTCATGACTGGCTCTCTGAGTACACTGTACAAGAACTGTTCAGTTTACAGCTGCGCAGCATCTCCTTTTCTCCTTCTTCCAAGTTTCATCTTCCTTCCTGTGTTGCAATCCTCCTTGATCCAAATCTGCATACTGTCAGTAAACTTGTCACTGACACATGCTGCAGGCTTGCAGCACTGCAGACTAGCTCTTTACTAGACTCACTTAAGGAGCAGGTTGTTGGAATGGAACCTGGTTGTTAAGTAATGAGCATCTGTAATTGGATTTCTGAAATCATTTCCTAGAAAAGTTTACATCATGTTCCTGTCTGATTCAATTTCAGTATCATCCATACATACAGTAAAATTTTCTTCCAACGGAGACTTATGTACACCACAACAAATATGCATGTCAGAGTGGCCTGAGTTTTGATTATGACAGGAAGAATTGGGAAGGCTACAAAAAACTGCAACAGTTTGCCCCACAAGTGACCCAGTCACTTGAAAACATTTCATGCATAATTCTTGCATTTTTCAAGAAAATGTTTGTCACAACAAAATTTAATGTATTAAGTGTCATTAGAGTTGAAAAGAAGCAATACTATGCCGTGTTATATCACCTATTTGAGGTTTTGAGCAATTGCTAACTCTTTGGCTAAGGGGGGTAGGAGTATAATACATCCCGGTCACCCAAAGACTCATATTTTTTCACCAATTTACTTTTGTTTGTGAGTAAACCTGGAATTATTCAGTTCTATACAATTCTACTTTTGTGCCTCACCATGTGCAGCTCATAGAGAAACGTCTCATTGTATAGTGCATCAGTGCCATTGTTTGTTTTATTTTCCTCCAATTGGACTGAGTTGACTGACAGCATTATGTCTAGGAGATGGTTAGCTGTGTGTGTGTGTGTGTGTGTGTTTTTCTTTTTATATTACAGCTGTTGTAGGATGTGGACCATTTCTGAAGAAAACATAAATGATCATGGATCATTTTTTAATTTAATTATAACTAAACTATTGGGAAATGCAGGATCCCACAACTGTCAAAATAAACCATAGTAACAAAAAATAATAAAATAGTTCTGTTCTAAAGTTTTAATTCTCAATATAGGTTACACTGCAGGGTAGAAAAAGAAAAAAAAAAATTCCTGTCTGAATGTCAGCCCTCTGGTCTCCAAGCAGATCATGAGCCATGCATTTGTCTCTGTACAATTCTGTTCAGGATGAAGCGGTTGCATGTACACGTTACATCATCCTGACTCAGCCAATGACAATGGCCCAAGACCTCAAATTATGAAAGAAGACCAGGTAAACATTGAGGCGTCAGGTACCGAATGCAGATTAAAGTGCTGAAGAAGACTTTTTAACAGGTATATAATCTTCAAATATGCTGTGTCCCCAACATCGGATGCTATGTCATAAATCTCTTCTTTTCATGTAATCAAGAATCTTCTAAGTCTGGCACAACAACATACTCCACCTATCTAAATATATCAGCTTTGTTATATTGTTAACAGAAATTTTGAGGGGTATGAAATGTTATTTGCAATTGGTGTTCGATACTAATTTGAATTAATATGTATAGGTTTAAAAAATATATGTATATTGTAAAGTTCTAATACTGCAGTGACCTAAAATAGAGGGTGTAGAAATAATTGTCATCTGCATGTTAAAAGAAAGGTACTGTATCTACTAAAAAAATAAATATGTGAGTGATTTTCATTTTGACAAATCATAAGATCAGATCCCATATCAATTGACTGTTACAATACCATGAGAGTGGCTTCTGCTTCTTGGCACTGTCCAACACCATATGTTGGAGACACCTGCTTACGGCCCTATCGACAATTACACAGTTTAAATCTTTTTCCTGAGACAAAGATATTTGTGGTGATCGTTTAACAAAAATGTTTATATATTAAATATAAATATATATATATATATTTTTATCTATATATAATGTGTGTATGATGTATGTATAAATAAATATACACATTAAATAGCCACTTTATTAGGTACACCTTTCTAATAGAGTGAACCCTTTTTTGTCTTCTGAATTGCCGTAAGTATGGCATCAATTCAGCAAAGTGCCAGATTTTTCCTGGATTTTGGTGTATGTTGACATGACAGCATAATGCAATTGCAGTATGTTTGTTGTCTGCACATCCATAATACGGATCTCCCATTTTACCATGTCCCAAAGGTGCTCTATTGGCTTGAGCTTTGGTCACTATGAAGGCCATTCAAGTACAGTAAACCTTTTGTAATGTTTAGGAAACCAGTTTAAACTTTGTGAAATTATCCTGCTGAAAGTAGCCTTTAGAAGATCAACCTCAACCATTTATACAAGGCAGGATTGGTCCATGGTTTTCATGTTGTTGATGCCAAATTTTAACCATACCAGGTGAATGTTGAAGCGGAAATCGAAAATCATCAGACCAGGTAAGGTTTTTCCAATCTTCTATTGTGCCATTTTTGTGAGTCCGTTTGAATTGTAGCCTTGGAAGCTTGTTTTTAGTTAACAGGAGTGACATCTGCTGTTGTAGCTCATCTACTTCAAGTTTCAACATGCTGTGTTAGAAATGCACTTATGTATACCTCTGTAACGCACTTGTGTATAGTTGTAACAAGACGTTACCTGAGTTACTGTTCCTTTTCTATCAGCTAAGACCAGTCTGCCCATTCTCTGCTGACCTCTGGAATAAACAAAGCACTCACTGGATATTTCCCTTATTTGGATCATTCTCTGAAAACTTTGTGCATGGAAATCCCAACAGATTAGCTTCTAAACTACTCAGGAGTCCTAATGGCACCAACACTCATCCCATGTTCGAAATCATGTAAAATACCTTTCTTCCCCATTATGATTCTGTCCCTTTAACCCTTTGATCACCTATGGTATGACTGTCTCATGAATAGCTAGTTAACAACAAGCAAATCTACAAAAAAATAAAAAAAATAAAAACTAATCTACAAAAAAGAAAAACATCTTAAAAGTGACTTTTTCTATTGTAG
Source organism: Pyxicephalus adspersus (assembly GCF_032062135.1). Taxonomy (NCBI): domain Eukaryota; kingdom Metazoa; phylum Chordata; class Amphibia; order Anura; family Pyxicephalidae; genus Pyxicephalus; species Pyxicephalus adspersus. The sequence goes on along the minus strand of NC_092859.1, from coordinate 120,567,661 downwards.
GTGGAAAATGGAGAATCCAGAAGTTTTAACATAAACACAGGGAAACAAATGGACTGTATGCAAATAGTATCCTTTGTAGGAATCACACCCTGGACCCCATCCATGTTCAGACACAAATACTTAGGTTTTTTATAGGTAAAGTAATTCTAAACCTTAGCTGGGTCACACACATTGTGTTTTAAAGTACCACGTATTGTGTTTTTCAGAAATACTGTTTCTATTGTTTTCATCCTTTTTGCATCACAATGATCTGATCTCATCACACCCACCTTCTCCCTGTATGCATTCTATACAGCAAAAGCTAGGGGCCATTGCTCAGATTGGGCTTCTTGATGGTGGCAATGGCAAGCCATGCCTGAGAAATTAGCAATGTGCGTAGTCACACAGGTCTTCTACATGCAGAGTATGTGATGGTGACAATGTCATAAAGTGCAAAAGTGACAATAGTGTTATTTATAACAGGAAGTGTCTGAACAAGAACTTTTATAGCAGAATCACCAGGTACTATTTTCATGAAAGTTTCCTAAAAAAATTAAAAATTGCTTTTTAAATAAATTAGTAAAGGATTTCATAGATTAGGGTTAAATATACTTTATAGCCATATTGTATATCTGCTGGAAAACAAAGTATAAAAGAATTCCTGAACTCCTTTTATATTTTCATAAATTATTATTAATAATAAACAGGAATTATATAGTGTCAACATATTACGCAGTGCTGTACATTTAACATTTATTTAAAATAAATTTACAGACAGTGATACAGAAGGATGAGAGGACCCTATCCCAAAGAGCTTACAATTTAGGAGGATGGGGGACGTAACACACAATAGGAGGGGAGATATGTAGTGGTGGAAAGTAGTGATGGTTTCGAAAGACAGAAGAAGATGGGTAGGCAAAATTGGAAAAAATAGGTTTTGAGTGCTAAATGTTAATAAACAGAAAGTAGGAGCAAGCCGAATAGGACGAGGAAGACCATTCCAGAGTAAAGGCAGCTCTAGAAAAGTCTTGGAGCTGTGCGTGTGATGAGGCTGTGAGAGAGGAAGTCATTGGAGGAGTGAGGGGAGTGACGGGGGGAGTATTTTTTTTTGCCAGGTCAGAAATGTAAGTGGGACAGGAGCTTGGATTTGATTTTAAGCTAAAATGGAAGCCAATGAAGAGAACTACAAAGAGAGACATCAGAAGAGGAGCGGTGGGAAGGATGGATGAGTCTGGCTGCAGCATTCATAATATAGATGATAGGAGCATGTACAAGGAGTTTGGTGGTTTCTGGGGACAGGTAGGGGCGGAATATGAAGATGAGAGTGCCTGGTCCTTGTAGCAGCTGTCTGTAACATATGTGGAGAGATATTAAAGTAGGAGACAAGCAGAAGGCAGTTGCATGCAGTTGGTCAGTCTTTAGTTCTCAGGAGTCCATAGCAAAAGGTGACAACCTTTCTCTTGTGAAAAACTGCAGGAGCAGTGTTGTCACCCTATTATTATTACACAGTATTTATATATGTCTTTAATACAGTCTAAGGTCTGGGGGAAGCCAATTAACCCAACTGCATAACAGAAAGCCTCCTTTCAGTCAAAATTATCAGATAAAATTGGGTAAAAAAAAAGGTAAAAAAGGTAAGGTAAAAAAAACAATAACACACACACTTCACACAACAAATGTTGCAAAGCTTTTACATGTTAAAATAATATTTTTGATATTAAATATTAAGATAGAACTCCTCATCCCCCTTAAGTATCAATAGAAATATCTTCTAGATAAGTGAGCCACCTCTCTATATCATGTAAATGTAATCAAAATTAGAGCGAAGAAAAGAGGTTTTAGGCTCTGGGTTGTTGTTTGAATATAAATACGTGTATTAGATGCTTTTTACATCCATAGCAACTAGTAGTACATGAAAATACAGTATTTACCTCTGTCCTGCTAACCATTCACAGGATGGGTTCAGCATACTATAGATGTAGGCAGCTACTGAAATATCATTACAGTATTGTGAATGTAAGTTAGTAAGTCATCAAATATTACAGCCGTAATGTGTTGCATGCTAACCCAACGCTTTTTACCTTGATGGGCTTCCTCAGGGATAGGTTTTTTAGCGTACTTAATAGTACGTCACTGGGATATTGACCCAAAATTGTCTAATTGAAGAAAAGTGTGTAAGAGTAAGATCACAGCTGTAGGTATTTTGGGTATAGCTTAGTGTAGATTTATATGTGCCTTTTCTGGCCTAGTTTATATTAGGGTATATTCATCCATCTGAAGTTTTTTTGGAGATGGGTAAGAGGATAGGACAGTGCCTTTCCGATATCTTATAATGGAGTGTAGCAGGCCAGATGCAGAGCGTGTGCAGGCAGACATTGTTAAGTACACTAGAAAACCTCTATCTGAGGAAGCCCATATATATATCTGAAAAGCATTGGATTAGCGTGCAACACGTTACGGACAAATGAACCCGTCCTGTGAATGGTTACCAGGATAGAAGTAAATACTGTACACTCATGTACTACTATTTGCTACGGATGTAAAACGCATCTAATATACATATTTATAAACAACCTCATCTTTCTATTTTTTAATATTACAGTTTTCATCTTCTAGATTGTAAGCTCTTCGGGGCAGGCTCCTCTCCTCCTGTGTCACTGTCTGTATCTGCAACCCCTATATAATGTACAGCGCTGTGTAATAAGTTGTCGCTACGTAAATGCTGTTTATTAATAATAATATGGAGTGATAGTCCAGCTACACCACCCTGCAGCACACAATTGTAATGGCTACTCCTGGTATATAAACAGTCGGCCTGCAGACTGTCACAGAGGAGGCTGGGGTCTGTAGCGTGACCCCGGGCAGAGGCTAATAGAGCCGTGCAGAGGCGCGCACCATTCGCCTCAATGTAATCGCTCTGGGTCAAACAAAGCTCACTGCCAAACCTACTACTCATGTGGGCGTGGCTTACTGTCTCACTAACAACATCTGCCAGCCTCCCCCTCTGGCCCCGCCCTATGGGTATGCTCGACGACCTCTCGCGGGAAGGGGCGGAGATTCCGTTCGGATCAGTGGGCGTGTCTCCGGCCGCGCCGGAAGCGCTGTCCTCTTCTCGGTCCTGGTCTGGTTGCGGCCTAAGTAAACGGTGAACCCTATAACTGCAGTAGTGGCTGCGCAAACCCTGTGCTGGGGGGAGGGAGAAGGGATGGGGGGGAATCTGGGCCCCGTGTGACCCAATCTCCAGGGAAACTGTGTGGGATAGGACAAGATGGAGGACACTTAAGGCCAGAGTGAGGGTGAGTGAAAGCCACAGTGTGTTTACGTGCGTTATGAAGGCGGAGTGCCCAGTGATGTGTGTGCGGATTTACGTTGTGAGGATTCACCGTGCGTGGGGGATTCCCTCACAACTCACCTCAGCATTCATTGTTAGTGAATGTTGTCTCCCTGTACACATTGTGCTGTGTGTGGGCCGAGGCTCTCATTTCCCTCTCTGTATTCCAGGATGGCAAACACTGCCAGGCCTCCTATCTGGGGGCTCCCTGCCTGGCCTGGGATCACCAGATACATTCTATTCATTGGGTGAATAGCTGGGGAATGTAACTTCCTATTCATATAAAATGTGTCCAATCAATTCACTAGCCTGATGTGTTGTGTGAATTCCTACTACTTTATATTCAACTTTGTGTAATGTTTTATATTGCATTGCTCTGTATTATATCATATAAAAGATGGAGCTTTCATTAGATTTTTTCCTTTGTACAGTCTGTGATCTCTGCATATGGACTTGTAGGTTACACACCTAGACAATTGCATGCAGAAACACTCCAATTGTTGTGATGTGATCCTGCCATAAAAGTCTAAGGGTTCTTCCTGTTATAGGGACATTGTGCTCCATTGTTGTCACTTAGGTGGCGCTCAGTTGTCCCCATCGGGTAACTTGGTGCCGTGATGTTGTTGTGGCCTCTTTGCACACAACACTGAAATGTGACAAAGGTTATTAATAATATTATTACACAGTATTTATATAGTGCCGACATATTAGGCAGTGTTGTACAGAGTCCATAGTCATTTGACTAGCTGTCCCTCAAAGCAGCTTACAATCTAATGTCCCCACCATAGTGATATGTTATTATTACAGTCTAAGGTCACTTTTTGGGGGGAAGCCAATTAACCTAATTGCATGTTTTGGAGGTTAAAAGAAATGTGTGTGTATTTAATACACAGTGTTTTAGGGAGATCAGTGTCAGCTTGTGTTTACACACACTTCAAGATGACATTATGATCCAGAGACATGTACAAATGTTGGAATAGTAGTTATTATGGATGAGACAGTCCCTGGGTTTATGTATTGGTAGCATTTAAGATTCCACTGAATGTTGCCTTGTTTTGGATCCTGATATTCTTCCCATCGTGCTGGAAGATCAGTTGTGTTGTTTTTTAGTGCTGTTGTGTTGCTGAAACAATCTGTACTGTAGTTATACTATAGACAATAAAGGCTGTCTGGAGATCCAAATATTGAGCCCCCCCCACTAAGCCATAACCCTGGTATGTAGATCATACTATGTAGTAAATTGATTGCTTTGCATTGTTTTGTTTGGTTATAAGGTTCCCATATCCAGGAACTTTATAGCAAGATCCTCCTGGGGGGTTACTTGGTGAAATATTTGATGACTTACTGAAGATTATTGGCATAAACAGAATACTTGATTGGTTGTGGATATCTTCTTATGTTTTTGATATTTTTGTTCTGTCTTCTGACAGTGGAAAGTAAAACTTTTCCATTGCTTCTGTTTGTTGTGTGCAGCCAATCCACTTCTTCACTCTGTAGAGTAAGTTACAGCGAGATCCATTGCCAGAAAGTGCTGAAACATCTGATCTGTCAGCTGTGTGGTGAAAGCAGTGACTTTGATATGGAGGTATCTGAGATTTTTTCCTAATAGCTGCCATCCTTCATAGAGATAAACTCCCATAACTTGTGATGTTAGCAACAGCCGCCCAGTGGACATTCAGGTGTTGTCAGGCTCTTTCATAATGGTGTGGTAAGCAGAACAGCTCTATTGGCAGAAGATATTTACAAATGTTAGATTTGTCATTATTATGATAATTCGGATTACTAAGTTTTGTCTCTTTGCAGAGCTATACATGGCTGTCTTTGTCACAAAGGCTTGCTAATTTTCTTGCAAACACACACAAAGGCGAATTTCAGTCAACCCAAAGTAACCCATCAGTAGTTTTCAGCTTGTGGTAGGAAAGTACCTGGAGGAAACCAATATAAACCTAGAGGTTTTGTACAGAGCAGAAATTGCAGCTTTAACCCTGCGTGGCGTGGAGCTAACCATGGTATAGTGAATCTTAAAATGAATGGACAAAGTCAGTTTAATATATCAAAGTCCCATTCCCAATTTGATAGCAGGTATTGTTTACGAAGAATTACATTTTTCTCTTACATATTGTGTATTAAAGCTAAATTACAGAAAAGTGAAACTTTATCAGAACTACAGAGGGATCTGATGGACTAAGAAAAAGTATGGAACTGCTGTGTGATCGTCAATTAGGACATTGCTGTTTAGCAAATTAAATCCTAAGCAGCCATGCTGCTGCGTACAGATCAGTAGAAGCATAGGGGATGTACTCATTGGGCAAAGGAGGATATGGCTTAAGTGTTTTACCCCTGAGACCTGGGCTATGCTATGATATATATATATATATATATATATATATATATATATATATATATATATATATGTGTAGGTACAGTTGTTTAATATTTACTAAACATTGCTCTTTATGATAAAATAGAGGCGTTGATAAACCTTGGATCCAAAGGAAGCCAACATTTACTCTTGCAAGGATGAACTGCTAGTTTTATCAAGGGGAAAGAAGAAAAAGTTGGTTTCCTTATTGCTTGGCCTTGGGACAGCTCGTGGTTTATTGCTGGTCAATGCTCTGAAATTTGAGATAGTCTCACAAACTCGTGTACTTGCAAACATTGCTGGACTGCTGGTTCTGCATTATATGGGATGCTGGCCACAAAGCTACCTAAGAAGCTTCAGGGGACCAGTCACATGAAAAGATGGATGTCAGGAATAAGGCAAGATATTTCTTTTATCACCATCCCCTGGGCATAGTGATTAGTCTGCTCTTGGAAGGGTGACGGTAAATGTTGGTAGTTGGTTTCATTTTACTGCAAGGCCAGCTTTTAGGTTCTAACTTCGTATCTCTATTTTGTTTTGCATTCATAAAGAAGAAGCAGAATAAAGTAAACCATTTAAGTTCTCTTCCTTTTTTTAAGAATGCTTCAATTATTAAACACACCTTTTTAGCTAGTGGACAACGTTTTAACCTTAGTGCACTTTTATAGGCAATACTATGAGGCCTGTAATGGATGTTATAAAAGGTTTATTCGTATTACAGTGGTAAGATGGCATTTATTGTATAGCAACAGGGGTAAGTGACCACAACTGAAAAACTGTGATTAATATAACCATAGTAGAAAAGTGCTGAAAATGCAGGTTACACAATTATGTAATGTTTCTATTGCATTTGACTTGAATTTTGTAAAAGTATAGGTTGTAAAGTGCTTTAACTTTCTTATAGAATTTTTAAATCTGGGCTCTCCAAGTAGTGATATGCCATACTACAAAAAGAACCCATGTACACCTTTTTACTAAATGTAAGGTGCTTCTCTAAGCCCTCTGCATTTTACGTTTGTGAAATGCACTCGTTTTCGGAGTTTGTACTTAAAAGAAGATGTCCAACATGACTATAATATTTCCCAATGTCTGTATATTTTTCCTTTTACATATATAGCAAAAGGATTGTTCCCTTTTCTGGAAAGGGAGTTGTCAAGAATTTGGCGCTTGCATTAGATACAAAGACTTGACATCAGTTGTTTGGTAAACCTTATACTAGCAGACTATGTAAAATGATTAAACAATCTGTCACAAAGCTAATCACCTTTGGTTTGTTCTTACCAAGTCCAATATAACATTGTTACCCCAAGTTTTCAGTGTAATCTGGGTAAGCATTGATTTTAGGCTGCCCATAAACTAATTTCCCACCATAAGCTAATAGTGGGAACATTTGACTAGAATACAAAGATTATTCAATCAATGAACACAAAAAATGATTCATTCTGGGTACATAAATGATTACAGATGACTGTTGATTTAAAAAAAAAAAAAAAGGAACAAAATTATTTAGTCGGAAATTCATTTTCTGCAGACAAACTTTTTCCAGTCATATTACCAGTGCAAACCATTATAAAATATTTTAAAGTGTTAGCCATTACCCTTACACCATATAAGTTACATGAAATGGTTTCAATATGTTCATTCACCTAAGTTATGTTGTAAAGAGTTTTTCATTTTTTTTTTGAATAATGAAAAATACAAGATCAAAAGCCAATTTTTGCCCGACATCTTGTTGTCTCAATTGGCCATCTCACCAATTTTTGATGTATTCACTTGGATTATTTCTCCAGGCTAAACTTTTTGAATTTGATTTTTGAAAATATCCCTTATATTGCACTGATGAAGGCCTAGAGCATCCTTGAGTAGAGCCACTCGTTCCCTAGCTCTAGGATTAGACATGGGAACCCCCTCCATCCCCCACTCCGATTGTCTATGCTCTCCTCTCTTTCATCCTTAGCATCTGCAGTAGTAGATTGGGTTACAACAATAATACTGCTATCAAAGAGGCTGCAGCTGCCCCAGCCCCCTCACTCCACACGGTTTCCCTTCTTCTATTGCTTCCTTTCTTCATGTTCCCCTATTCTCCCTCTTCCCTTTTCTTCCTTTCACATTACTCTGCCTGTTTTCTTAGGAACTCATTCTCCAAATCACACCTCCCCCCCCCTTGATTTTTATTTGCCCACACTATTCTGTTTCAGTACACTGCTTTCCATATCTGAGCACACTGTAACCTTTATTTATGTAAGAAAGATGTAATGTTTTTAGTGGGTGATTCAAGGACAGCAGAGAGGTGCAGCATATCTTGACACATGCCAGGAGTCTTTGTGTTCATCAGGCCTGGGCATAAGGGAAAAGAACAGTCTTTTGTTCTATATCTGGTGGCTTCATTGAGCCCACTGTTAACTTTAGCCACCCCTGTTTAAGGTATATTGGGTGTGTTTCTTTCCTCTGTATGTTTTGCAGATAATCTGTAGACTAATCCAAAATGATAAACATTTTAAAGTGCATCCCAGTTGACACATCTATTGTGCCGTTACTATTTTTAGCAGTGAGATGTAAACACATGAGAACACGGTGTTTTCTCACTATGTTTCTGTAGGATTTCTATGTGCTGGGTTTGGGTGATGAAACTTAGAATTCATCTGTGATGGCACAGAAATAATAAATCGGGCCACCTTTAAATTTACAGGTTGCTCTGAAATCAGATTTGTTTGGATTCCAGGCCCAGTTGCTTGCCTTGTGTATTTTGTGGCTATGATGCAAACGTGATGATGATTTTGTTGCATTTTCTTTAATTAATTTATTGGTTATTCTCAATGAATTTTGTTAGGGAAGATCTGCTGTTCTGTCACCTTTTCTGTGGCTAAAACTCTTGCCTTTGCAGCAGTAGAGCCTCAGGTTTGAATCTTGGTCAGGGCACTAGTGCTTGGAGTTGTGTTATTTTACACTGGTTTCCTCCCACTTCCCAAAACATTCAGTTAGCTTTATTGGTCTCTCCTTAATATTGGCTTTAGACTATGTTGGTTACATCAGCGGTCCCCAACCACCGGGCCGCGGCCCACTACCGGTCCGCGGCGGTGTTTTCAGTGGGCCGCGAGTACATGATCCATTATTGAAAACGAAGCGGCACCCAACCACCATCCGCGGCCCGGAAGTGGTCCGCAGCGGTGTTTGTATGAGATGCCGGTAAATGTACACAGTAGTCTGTGTACAAGCAATGCGAGCACATTGGCTGTCAGATGTCATGTGATCGCTTTGAAGCAGCAGAGGTGCACAGAGAGAATAGAGAAGACGCCAGAGTATGTCTGTGCTCTCTTTGTACCTAGGGCCCCTTGAACTCCCACGTTTCTTTATTCCAACTTTGCCAGTTAGGATCTGCATTAAATCTTTCCCATTTTATCCAAAACCTAAAAAATTGGATCCGCAACTTTTTTTTTAATAATTCCTCACCCATCTAAAAAACTAAGTAGTGAGAGGGCAGAAGTCCTGATCCATTTCTTTTGATAAAATGCTGAATCAAGGATGCTGCAAACACTTACGCTCATTATATTGTGCATACACGAATGATGTAACTCCTGCACTTGTGCACTTTGTCCCTCCACAGAATTGTGCTGAAACTATACATGTTGACAGAGTAGAAACATGTGTGATAGAAAAGACTTCACAAACCTGCAGGTTCATTCAATCCAAATTTTCAACTTAATGTTTTTTTTTTTGGTTAGTGCCTTAGTACCTGCCATTTGACCATTTTATGTAATTGGTGTCCAGGAGCATTACCCACATGCAATCAGGTGCCCAGTTTTATATCAAGTATACTCAAGAAAAAAATCTTCCGAAGTCTGATTTCAGTGGGCTTTCCCCCAAATATTCATTAAAGGAAACTTCCTAAAACTTATGCCAGAAACTTCTCGCCGCTGCTGCTTTGGCTTTAATTCTTTACATTTCTTATCCACAGAAAGTTTGGGGTATGTTGGGTCAGTGAGAAGTCAGATGTTCCTTAAAAGTATCTGCTTGAATTCAATATTTAAAACACCCGTGCACAAAAATATCCAAGTATCATTTCTCAGTCTGTGGGTTCATGTTTGTTCAAAATATGACCACCCCTCTTGTCTGCTTCAAACATCTACACCACTACCTTGTTTTGACCCCTGTATCACCCTTCAGGAAGTGATAGTCAGGCCACTGGGTCAGATTCAGTGTCTCCTTTCATAAACGAGGAGCCATCTGGCCAGAAAAGCAGTTCAGAAATTGTACTGCTGTAACATTTGTGGTCACTTCCTTTTGTGAAGCCTAATAACTTGTTGGTTAGCAGCAGTTTTTGTGTAGTTGATACCTTTTTAAACAATTGACGTGTGTGATATTTTTCAAAGCAGTATTTAATTTCTGAGTAGATAAAAATGTACTGCTTGTCTTTGTGTATTTCACTTCTTTATAGCTCTGTCTTGTTACACCTAAATCTATCCAGATGTGTTCATGGTTGTATCCTTTTTCCCTAGATATTGATATCTTCCCCCTAATCTTAAAAATCTTGCACTCTAACACGTGAATATGAGATAATGCTTGCTGAAGTTAGACGTTAGATTGATTCTAAACCGTTTGCACTCAAAACCTTTGTCCTAAAATGATTGTGGGCTGTTAAATCATACAAACATGTTTGGTAGATGAACATTGCTACAAAGTTAAAAGTTCTTTAAAGCTCGGTAGCAGTTATTGGTTAAATAGTGGCAACGCTATATTTAAAGTGGATGTGAAACTCTCAATAATGCGGGGTGTACAGAAGAAATACAAATGGAAAGTGATCCTGTTACTCCAGGGTCAAAATCACAAATAGCAATACCTGGAGAAAGAAGACCCTCTATACCTAACTTTTCAGCGACTCCTATTTTAGAATGTTGATTTATGGTGGTTTCTGGACACTGACGTTTTTTAAAATCCAGGTCAGTAAAATCCTCCTAACTTGCATCCTATGCAGTCTGTATTTTTGCTTAGGTAGCAGTTCCATCAAGAAGCGACTTTGCCCACAGGGAAATGCATTTTTGACTTGAGGTGGCTAGGTAGCAACATCACAATTGTATTTAGATACAGGCTCTCTGTAGGGTCTGAATAGAGTCTGTTTCACTCTGTGATGGCTTGATACTTTTAATATTGTGTACACTTTCACTATATCCTGGAATATTATAAAACACTGGTTTCAATTGTACTTTAAATATATTGGTGTTTGAATACTAAAGAATCTCGTTTCCTATAAAAGTTTTGTAATCATGTAAATAAAACACACATCTGTCACACTGCACAACAGCAGGTGAAATACATTGTTTAGTTTAGCAATTAGCAGCCTGTGTCACCTTTCAGCCTCCATCTTGATCATTGGACAGTGAATTGACATCACCCCCTTTATCCAGTTTATCAGGAAGAGTGTTTGCTTTCTTGGATTCTTAATGTGGTAGAAGTTTGTGAAATTACAGGTTTTACAGAAGTGCAATTTTTTTGGCAGGTCAAAGATGTAACACCAGGGAAATAACAATTGCTCAGATGGATAAAGAGAATAACAACCACAAATACTTTTAAACTTAATCAAAAGGTTGTTGACCATTAAGCCATGTATATTGGCTTACACCCATGACCAGTTGTAATTTTTTTGATTAGTTTTTGGAATGATGTTGTGTTTGGAATGAAAGTGGATCATCGGCCATGAGTGGCAAGGCACTGATCAAAGATCTAAGGAATAAACTTGCAGACAGGTACAAGGACAAGTCAGGAGAAGAATATTAAAAAATATCAGAGGGTTTATCAATTCCTCGAAGCACACAAGTTTTTTTTTTTTTTTTTTTTAAATTAAGAAGTGTTTGATACTACTGGGACCATCCTCAAATCAGGTTCTACCTTCAAAATAGATTGAAGAATAAGAACAAGAAATTGATCAGAGGTTAGAGGCCAATGGCAAGCAGTTTAATACAGGAATTTATGGCAGAGTGGTCATTATGTGCTTGTGACAATAATATCAAGTAATATACACAAATGTGGCTTGTATGAGAGGCTTGCAAGAAAGGCCACTTAACAAGAAATTTTTAAGTTTTGATGGTCCTTTAGATTGTTAGTCAAAGTAGATAAGGGTGTTCTAGTTGAATGAGTACATAATTTATTTTGTTCTCTGCTTTTCCACATGTGTGACTTTAGGTAAACATTTAATGGTTTTTAAGGATTTCTTAGGTGTAAATACTGATTTTTGTGAGCATGCATATATTCAAAGTATAAGTACCCACTTTTCTTCGCCGCTTTTGCCCATACTGCACAATAGACTGATTTTCTACACTGTTTTGTCCAACCATTCTCTCCTGAGTTAGTATCATATACGTGATGGAGACTTCCAAAATGAATAGGATAAAAAAAAGTGTACCTTAAAGCATACTTAAACTCAGAAATTTTACTTTACATAAAAAGGTAGACAACGCGGGCATGCGCAGGAGTCTTTTCGCTGAAACAGAAAAATTTGCCGATCTCGCGCATGCACAGTTTTCAGTTCAGTTCCTCTTTAAAGTTGAAGTGTATCTTTCCCAACAGCAGGAGTAAAGTATGTACTGTATATACTCATTGCAAAGTTAACACCAACATCACACTGGATGTGCCAGTTACTTCAGTTTCACTTTACACAATCAGCCATTCATTGTAGCTTCATGTATTTTCACATACCACTGTGATGAATAGGAGCGTGTGTATTGTCTTATACACATAATGAATGGGAGAACACCATGACCACCACCAAGGCAAGCATGTATCTTCCATTTCTCTGCATTGTTCTGCAGATTGGGAAAAGGGGGCTTTCAAGTATCAAACCCCTACGTTTCATGGTTCTGAAAATAAGTAAATTGAATTATCTATATCAGTCGCTGGCTTTCTAAAGAATCTCCATTTTGGGAGAACTGTTTATGGGAGAAAAGACAGGCCAACAACACAGGGAGTATAAAAATCAATATATAGCATCCCACTGGTTTTCAGATTGAGAATGTGTATTTATAATTCAAGACGTCCATTTGCTTTGCCACTGTGGCTCAGCATTACAAGCCTGACATAAGTATTTCCATTCCTAATAAGTGATTCATGCTGAAGCAGTATTTACACTGCTACTTCTGGGTATCTTTTGTCTTTAGCAATCTTTACCAAAATCTGCAGCAAACAAGGTAATTTGAGATCAGATGCCTCCTGATTTTCCCAGGGGAGGGGCAGCTTAATATTTGGAAGAGACCTGCAGAGAATTCTGTTCTTTTTTATGTGAATGGTGATTGGACAGATATGCCTCTATCAATAAGATAAATAAAGGTCATGAAAGGTAATCATTTGTTTAGGGACCAGGTTGCGAGTGTTACCGGTATTATTACATTCTTTACTCCTTAATTTTAATTTTTAAAAGCAAATGTACTTATATTGTGTAAAGTTTTTTTTATTTTAACCTAAGATTCCAAAGCATTGCTGCATAATAAAGGTTTATTACTCCTCCGACTGCATAAGTCACCAATTTCCAATATCTTTATCTTGTGTCACATGTTCATGATCCTCTTATGCGCTCTGTGGTTTCTTCTTCCAGCCCCTATGTTGCTAGAGGGCAGAGTAGTGAGATAGGGGCTTGAGAAAGAAACCATGATGTTATGGTTACCAACTATTTGACACCTGGAAACATGCTGCATTTTGAAAATTATTCCAGCCAACATGTCTCATGAAGTTTGAGGATTTTATCCAGTGCTTGCTTCTTTCATGAGAAAGTAAAACCTGTATTTTTTTTTCTATCTACAGTGATGATGCCGCATCTTCGACCATCCTCTGTGCATGTATAGTTTCAGCATCCTGTCGTTTTGTTGCTGCCTCTAGTAAAAGTTTTGCACCAGGTCCAGGCTGGAGAGGAAGAAGGCTGGCATCACCCCCTGGAACACTATAAGGCCTCAGGAGGGTGTGTACACTTAAGATGTCCTTGAGCAGTGGCACACCAGGAGGGAAAGGTCTGGACACAAATCCTGTGGAGACCTATGACAGTGGTGATGAATGGGACATCGGTGTGGGCAATCTGATTATTGACTTGGATGCTGATTTAGAAAAAGACCAGCAGAAGCTTGAAATGTCAGGATCTAAAGAGGTGGGCATGCCAGCCCCTAATGCAGTGGCCACTTTACCTGATAACATTAAGTTTGTAACGCCTGTGCCCAGTGGCCAAAGCAAAGAATCAAAGTCAAAATCAAAAAGGAGTAAAAGTAGCAAAGATGGAGGAAGGAGCGGCCAGACGACTTCTGGACTTTTCCCATCAGGGGATGCAAGTAAAAAAGACGTGTCCGGACGGTCAGCAGATGCTGGGGGCAGCTCAGGAGTTCCCTCTTCCACAGCAGCTCCTTCTAAAGTGGGAGAAAAATCTGGGAAGGCTGCCCGGAGCTCCTCTAGTTCTAAAAAGGAAAGTGGCAAGGCCAAAAAGGACAAGAATGATGTACCTGGGGCAGGTGGAGAGAAAGAGCCTCTTGGAGTTTTGCAGCCAACCCCTGGAGTGGGGGGTCGAGGAACTACTGTACAAGAAGCAATGGGGACTGCTGTAGAGCAGCTGGGAGGGGGTATTGCTACAGACAGTGGAGGTGCAATGAGTGTTATCAAAACAGAGAATGAGGATCCTGAATTAGAAAATCGCGGATTAAAAAAAGTCAAGTCAGAGATGGTAAGCATGCATGTTTTATATATTGTTTGTCTGGCATCATTTAGTTAATATTAGGTGTTGTTCTTAAGCCCATATACATCTACATCCAAAAATGATACCTGAAAACTAAATAAGTCATGGAGAAAATATAGAAACAATGTCTCCGACAGAGACCCAGTATCTTGAGTCCTACAGTTTACTAAAAAAAAAGTGCTCTTAAGGCTTTGTTTGGGAAAAAAAATGGGAATGTTTCCGTAAGACTCAAGAGTAAACATCTTTACAAATCTTAACAAATTTTTGTTAGAATTGCTTATTTTACTTAATCGTAAATTGTTATTATTCTAACTTTAGGTCCTTCTACATGTAAAGCACATGATGTTAGCTTAGTATGTTAGTTGGCATTTCCTATTTTATACACTGTTTGTTTTAAATACATTGCACGTCTTGATTAGCATTCCTTTATTATTATCTAGCTGGCCACAATGTGGTAATTTAGCATCTGGGAGTAATGCAATATTTGGCGTGTGTTAAAAAAAAATGTAAAACACCCCCTTTTGGCACTCATGTTGAAATACCATTGGCTAAGATTTGTTATGGTTTGTGAAATGTTCATAAAAATTTCTCAATCTTTTTCCAGCCTTTAGTAAAGGCCGATATCACATTCCTACAAATAACTTATTTCCAGTTGACGTCATTTCTACTTGTCTGTTTCCAGTTGATGTCTGATATGGGATCTGTTTTAAAGAATCTTTGTATATTTTGGCTGAAGTTTTGCTGTTGATTTGGTAAACTGCATTTTACTTTCCTATTTTATGATATTTATTGTGAACACCTTTTTTGGTTCAATTTCTGCAATTGGCATAGTTGACTGTGGAAGTGCTAGACGACATTTTACCTGCAAGAATGGAAAGTAGTAATAGTAGGCTGTAAATGTGTTTTTCTTACCATTAGCGGAGTTTTATTCCGAAATACCCCATATTTTATATTCTTGTGCATTACATGTTTTTTGTTTTTGTTTTTTTTTTAAAGTCTTTGGTTTCTTTAGGTCAGGGGTGCCCAACACCTCGATGGCGATCTACTGGTTGATCGCAAAAGCACTGCGAGTCGATCGCGGAGCCCTGCCTTACCCCTCCCTGCTGTACATCTATAGGGATGCTGGGGATGTCCTTTGTCAGACAGCACCAGTAACTTTGCATCCAAGGTGTAACAGTAGGGAGTGGGGAGGGAGGCAGAGAGGGCGGCTAGGCAGTCTGAGGTGAGCAGTGCTGGGCAGCCGAGTCAGTTCGGTGTCAGGGTTTAATTACCGAGATACCTTTGTACAGATTAGCAGTTATTTTTCTTGTGCAGCACATCATTCTCCTATGACAGGTGAACTGTAGCTTTCTTGTCACTACAGTCTTGTAGTGCAATGTCTGTGCAATGTTCTGCCATTCAGTCACTTCTGTGTCATGGTCGGTACATTTATAAATAAATTTATGTTTAGCATTTTTGTTGTTGGTCGATCATTTTCACTTGGTCATTTTAAAAGTGTCTCGCAAGCCAAAAAAGTGTAGGCAACCCTGCTTTAGGCATTATGTTTTACCGAACAGGAAGGTGCTTTAAAAATGTTTCCTAACTGTACTATACCATTTATACTAAAAATATTTCAATAGTTTGTTTCCCACCTTCAAAATGCGCTAGTTTGTGAATGTTAGTTGCCCACCTACCACCACCCAAAAATTTCCCCATTTGAAATGCTTCTTGAAAGAAGCCTTGAAATTGTGTCAGGCCACTTGTTCATATAACAGCTTCGAAAGCTGTTGTGCATTCAGCTGCTGCTTCTACACACTGGTAGAATATATTTTCCTCTTACAGTCACAGTAGATCAAGCCCTGCACTGTAATATTATTATTAATATTACACAGTATTTATACAGCGCCATCATATTACGCAGTGCTGTACAAAGTCCGTAGTCGTGTTACTAACTGTACCTCAAAGAAGTTCACAATCTAATGTCCCTACCCTAATCATATTTCATTAATACAATCTAAGGTCAGTTTTTTTGGGGGAAGCCAATTAACCTCACTGCATGTTTTTGTGATGTGGCAGGAAACCATAGTACCCGGAGGAAACCCACACAGACACGGGGAGAACCTGCAAACTCCATGCAGATAGTGTCCTGGCCAAGATTCGTACCTGGGACCTAGCACTGCAAAGGCCGGAGTGCTAACCACAGCCACCATGCAGCACTTTAACATTGTCTTGTTTAAAAATGGTGCCCACTGGTGAAAATCTGTGAGGTCCACAAAATTCAACCCTCAAGATGGTGTCAGGTCAGTAGTGTAAGGCTGAATCAGATTGTTCTTGTCTAATAATCGCCTCAAGCCTATTATCAGACAAGAATCTGGCGTGTGTACACTGCTCGTCCGACGTTATTTATGGATCCACCCTGGTAGATTCATGAACAAAAAACAATCGTAATAGAAATGAAGGGGAGAGAACGCAGTGAGGTGCCGCTCAGTCATTCTTCCCCCTACCACTGTATGTACAGCACTCGTTCAGTCTTTTGTTGTTGGAAAGGATTGCGAAAGATACTTTCCAATGACAATTATTGAACGTGTGTATGCAGTTTTAGGCTAATTTTCACTTGGAATTTATTTCCATGTAATACACATAGTGGGACACAATGAGTGTTTCACAGGGGCCTCTCATTTCCTCAGTTATTGATATACTTAAGGCTTTTCAATAATTGTTTTTTGCCAGTGAACATTTTGTAGAAAACCTATTTACTAACTTTTTAAATGTCAGCTCCAGTAGTTTTATCAGACTGATGAAATCATTTTCCAATCTCCTTCAGCCAGAGTTTGCTTCTCTCATGTCCTCTCTCTTTCGAAGGAAACATGAGTCGTATTTAGGCTGCTCATTGCTGACTTAGTGAAAACAAAGCACTACTTGTTGGTGTGTTATGTCAACTGTTACTTAGTGTGTCTAGGCTAAAAAAATGCATGTTGGCAATATATGTATATTGTCTAATGTTTAGTCTCCTAGATTGTCAGCTCTTTAGCGCAGGGTCCTCTCATCCTGTGTCACTGTCTGTATCTGTGTGTCATGTGCAATCCCTATTTATTGTACAATACTGTGTAATATGTTGGCCTCATATAAATCCTGTATAATACAAGTTACAGAAAATTGCCTCAAATCCACATAGATATAGAGATATGTTAAGTTAATAGACATAGAGATATGTTAACTTATGTTGTAGATGTTATCTTTTGGTCATAACTTGGTTCTGTAGTTTTGCAGAAACCCAGAACTAAGCAACTCTGTTAACATTTCTTCAGGACAGAATAGGTAGATTTGTCAGATCAAACATAGAGTTGGAAGGTTTTTTGACTCATTTAAAAAAAAACAAAAAACAAAAAACGTCAGAGCAATTACATACTCGGAATATTTTATCTTCACCCCTGTACTTCCATAGCCTGTTCAGTACATTTATGGCCAGCAATGCAATATACCATCCATCATTGTTCATTTCATTAGATACAACTGTCCAACTGGTTAAAGCAAAAAAGGAATCGGTTCATCACATAGCAGAAACCTATTGCAATCAAGCATGTACTGTAGGTATTGTTAAAATGACCAACTATTGTTCAAACATCATCAGAATGGGGAAAGAAGTGATTTAAGTGGCATTAAACAGGGCATGGTTGTGGGTGCCAGGCCTAGTGGTCTGAGTATTTTGTAAATGGCTGATTTTAGTTGCGATTCTTCATACACAACAATCATTAGGGTTTATTTTCTTGGGAAAATATCCCGTGACAGGCGGGTCTCCAGATTAAAATGTATTGGTATTGCCAGAGGTCAGATGAGAATGACCGGACTTGTTTAACGTGATAGAAAGGCAGAAGTACTCTAAATAACTAGTCATTACAATTTAGATGGGCAAAACAGCATCTCTGAAGGCAGATTGTGTTAAACATTGAAGCAGATAGGCAACATCAGTCTGATAATGACCAGTCTGGTAATGGCTTGTGTCAGCTAAGAGCAGGCACCTGGGGCTTGAATTCAGAAGACTTATAAAAATTGGATAAGAGAAAGTCAGGGCAAATCATTGTCTGGTATGACTCATTTCTATTCCTCCTTTGACATTTGAACGGAGTGGTCAGAATTTCGTGAACAACCTGAACTCTGAACACTGAAATGAATCCATCCTGCCATGTATCAGTGATTCATGCTGGTGGTGATGGTGTGATGGTGTGGGGGATATTTTCATGGCACCCTTTGGGTCCCTTTGTACCAATTTGGCATTGTTTAAATGCCACAACCTAGTTTAGGATTGTTAGCAAATATATAAATCCCTTTATGATTTCAGTGTAGCCATCTTCCGGTGGCTACTTGCAGCCGGGTAACACTCTGTGTCGCACAGTTTACTGTATGTTTTCTCACATTGGTGTTTTGAAGATGACAATGAGTTCACTTGGTGGCCCACATAGTCATTAGATCACTATCCGTACTTTTCCCATGATTTGGTACAGGAGCCTTGCATCGTGGACGTGCAGCTGCCAAATTTACGGCAAATGTGTGATACTGTCATGTCTATGTGTACCAAGATTCTATACCTTGCTTGAGTCTACTCCTCAAAGTGGCTGGTAAATGCAGCTGTTCGAACATCATTATTGGTCCGACTGGGGTGTATATCACGAACTTTAGACTAAAAAACCCTTACTGCAACTTTGCTTAAGGTAGTACTAACCCCCCCTTGCTCCATTGGAATGGCATAACACCATTGCATGCTCACATTCATGTTAGCTGAGCTCCCCTTACAAAGACAACTTCTTGTTTGTACATAGGTTGTTTTCACACCATCGTGATGCTTCTCCTCGCTGCTTTAAAGTCTATGCAAAGTCAAAAAATAAGGCTGCTGTTCACAGGTTTCAAATGAAGCAACAGGTCCTAATTTTAAAGCAATGTAAGTAAAATAAATTTGTCATTAGGATTCTCATTCGTTGGCTGTTGTGACATTCTTGGGTAGGCTTGTCTTCACGACTCCTGCAGTAACTTGTATTTGTGTATGGCTTGCCAGGGTTTTTTCAATTTAATTGGTTTGGGTGTGTTGGCAAAGGGGATTTATGTTTCCTGAAATGGCAAACAAATGGTGTATTTTACTAGTTCAGATGAAAGTAGTTGTATAGGTAGGTGTATTGTTCTTAAAACAAAACAGGTCTGACAATGGTCTTTGCAATATTGATAAATTCTTGGCTAGAAGCAGGTATTGTGGAGTGTTACATTTTTAAAACTAAACTAAACAAAACGGCATAAAAAAAAAAATCCACTTACCTTCAATCCCGCACGGCAGTCTGATAGCTCCGGGGGTGTCCTGCATCAGGTCCCACATCGTCCTGGAGCCGGCTCTCCGGGCACCGCCATCTTCTTTTCTTCTTCCTACGCCACCCGACCTAGATGCAAGATCGGGTGACGTAGAATGAAAAAAAAAAACAATCTCACTGCGCACGGCATATTTTTTTTTTTTTTGCGCCAAAAGGCTGCTCCTGCGCATTCCTGAGATGTTCAGACATGTGCAGAAGGAGCGCCCAAGAGCCTCCCGGGATGCCTGACGTAGGTATCTCAGGAGGCTTGCGCTCCCATTTTTTTCTCGACCGCCTAGGTAATGGAGAATCAGGGGGTGGTGCTTCGTCTTTTTTTTTTTTTTTTTTTTAATATTTTTTTTTTTTAAAAAAAAAGGTTGTTGCAACAAAAAGAAAACGCACACAGAATTTTTTACTCCACATAAAAGGGTAGACAACCCTCTTACCTAAAGTGAAAAATGTGAGTTTAGGTACGCCTGAAGGTATACATCTGAAAGTATTTCTTATTCAACAGCCCAGCTCGTTCTGCTCCCTTCTCCCAGCATTAAACTGGTTTCTTACCAGGCTTTTAATATCTAATACAAACAGTTAAGGTACATGGGACAGTGAGGATTAGAATGCCAACACCACACTCACAGGTGTGTTCAGGACCGGTCTCTTGGCAGCTGTGCTCCTTTCTGCTGGCTTTTACATCCTGTAATGTAGGTGCTGGCAGAAATAGCCTCAGTAGCAGCTGTTCACAAGGTAAGTGTTCATTTCTCTGGCCAAGTTTTAACATGTACAGGCCGCTGAAAACGTAATTATATAGCATGTTCTTTTACAGGCGGTCTTCAGTTTGAACTGCATAGTAAGGAGTCACCTTAATAATATGAAAATATTAACTGCCTAGACACACATGTATAACAAATGGATCATTTGATAAAGGCGTTGAAGTGTTTAAAAAAAAATGTTAATGTTAAATGGTAATCAGATTACAAACCTCTCGGTAATGTTAATAAGACAGATTGGGGGGGGGGGGGGGTATCCTTTTCCCACAATGGCTATGCTCTGTCTGAGGAAGGTGACATCAAAGGATGCTATTGAGCCTCACACGAGTGCCTGCCATTCCCACTTTGTAGCTGCTGACAGAACTCTGGCCGCTTGCCACTTCCATCTTCTTTCTCTCCTGCCTCTTTCCAACACCCTAGGGAGGGTCATTTCCAGAGGTCCAAGAATACAGAACTTGTCAGCAGCTAAGGAAAATGGGAGGGAGGGGGGACAGATGCCAGCAAGATGGACCGATGAGAGTTGGCAGCTACAGCCAGATGTCAGCCACGGTCACGTAGCCGGACTAATAAAAGTGTGAGACAGTTTGCTACGCTGCTAAATATCCCTCAGGGAGCAGAGAAGTGTTTCCAGATAGAACTGCCACGCTCAGGCGATCACTGTAGCTTAGAGCTGCTGCTTTTACACATTTGGAAAGAGTTTTTGTGTTACTGTTATTTTTTTATGTTGTTAAGGCTTGCTTTCTAATGCTGTATATAAATGTATAATATCTGAAAAACCACTTGGGATTGATGATGGAATCGGGACGTGCAAAGACATTGTTTTGGAAGGTTTCATGCTAGGAGTGAGTTTATTATGTAAATGTCACCCATATAAGAGCTATTTTTTAGTTAAGCCACTTAGGAGCTAAGCTCCATGTAGATGTAAAAAGGAATAAATCACCTCTTATAGATTTAATATTCCATACAGTCCACAGCCTGGACCAAGCAGAATGGGTTAGTTAATTTACATATTTCAAGAGTGAAATTTGCTGGAGAAACGTATAGTTAACAGCCTTTATTTTCTTCATTTTACTGTTGTCATATCTTTAAAAGTTTCACAAAAACTCTGCAGAGCTGCAGCTATACTCTGCTCAAACCTCCAAATACACCAGTGAATACATATATAGAAGCTGATAAAGTGGGGCTGTAGGATTTTTCTGTTTATTTAGCCCAGGGATTTACATGGCTGTGGCACGACTTTGTGTACTGCCGTTGAGCAATACAATGGTGTAAATTTCTCTAAGCTTGTAATTTACCAGTGAAGGAGTAGCAACATACTGATGAAGCTATCTTTCTGCTCTTATGTCAACACTTGTAACACACATGATTGGTTTCTAGGTCTGCACCTCCCTTTCCCAGTCAGAATTGCAATTGGGGATTAAAGACAAATTCGTTTTTTTTTTTTTTTAATGTTGTAACTAGGTTTGTTTTTTATCATTCCGTGCTAAAGGCAAATTCATTCTATCTTACTGGCAACCAGAATTTTTTTTTATCATTTTATCAGGTTTTTATCATTTTTTTCTGAAATCATTATACAGCAGAGGCAGCTAGTGGTCTATCTGCAAAGTATTGGACTATTTCAGTATATTATGAATTCAGAAAGTGAAAATTTCAGTGACCGTTTGCGGTTGCAGAAAAAAAAATCCAAACACTGGTGGTTTTATATTCAAATGTAAGAACATTGATTTTTTTTTTTTTTTTTTTACTGTGATTTAGATGGGTTGCAATCCTAGAAGCCATTTGTATCCTATCAATCCTAGATGTAAACGCAGCAATGCACAGACGATCATTGTCACATTCCCTTTTAAATACAGACTGCAAATAAAATGGCTACGAACACTGGTTTGATTTTGATATTAGAATAGATAAACCCTCTAGCATCCTGTAAGGTAAATGAGGTTTAAAAAAAGTCTTAAGTGCTTGGAGGCACTGTAGGCAGGAAGATGGATGAGAGCCAGGGATTTATTCGGGGTTGTAACTGTTTTGGAAAACCGGATTAGGCAACTTTCAAGATCTTGTTTATATGGTGAGAAGGATTCTTAGTGAGGCAGCAACTTCAATTTGATGTTAATGCACAAACACAATTCAGGATCATAGCAGGTAAGATATAAGGGGTCTGGGAAATGAGAAGACATCAATCTCTAAAGTCAGTGCAGAGACAATCTAAGCCTACTTTTAGATATATAACTTTCAAAGCATATGGTTTAGGATCACTGTGTGTTTAATTTCAGAGGAGAGGTTTTGTGTACTTGCTCATTATAAAAACCAAATATTTGATGCTGGGGATGTGTAATAAAACATATTGATAATATACCAAACATAACAAATGTGATATTTTGGGGACCAGACTCGGGTGGTTTAGTTCATGTACAAGGAACCCAGTTTCCTATGCAAATAAATATATGTATATATTGCCGAAAATTCCACAGTGTTTGCCATTTTTTCTTACAATATTGATAATATAGAATTATGTCTAAAATTTGAATGCCCTGTTGAAATTTTTGAAAATGAAGCTATTTAGTACATTACACTTTACCATACCAGCCTATGCATGGCATCAATGGCATTTTAATAACCTTTAAGATGCCAGAGAAATTCCCTAACCCCTAGCAGCTGTTATTTGGAAATGTGTCTTATTTTGTCTGTCCTCTGCAGCCTGGTGAAAGTAATTACTTCTCTGCTGTTATTTGTTACTGAATTTCAAGCCTGTCTTTGCAAGTAGTAAAGCCACTGTACCTTAAAAAAATATATTTGCTGTGCTTTTGTATTGCTTCTTGACAGAATTGAATGCATAAATACAGTTTAATATGCATTATGTTTATTAAATAAAAAATTGTTGGCATATTGGCTTTACTAAGCCAATAGTGTGATGGGAGAACCACCTGAGTTTCTGATAAATAAAGAGTAAGGGTGACCTTGTCTAAACTGTTGTGATTAGTAAGTGGGATGGTTATTGCAAAGACCACCATGAGCATATAATATAATACATGGTACAATGTGTGCTGCAGTGTATTGAATTTAAAAATAGAACCCCAACACACAAATGCAGTAGATACTAATACTAATACGTGTCTTCAGCACCCCAGAGCTCAAAACTGCCAGCCTTGGGGTAAACCGTATTCCACCAACACTCTTTCCTAGTGCAATGTTCTCCCCAGACCCCTTTTAGCTGGGTACACCACCTGGCAAAAAGGGTCTGAGAAGACTTTTCAGTAACAACCTGGCTGTTTTTGGGTGAGTACTGAGAAGTTTCTTCACAATATAGGGGCCACCACCCACCGTATATTAGTTCGCTAATGAACAGTCCTTTCCTAAATTTGAACTAATGTTTCACTTCAAAACCTAAGATCAGACAGGTCTTTTATTTTAGAAGGCACAAGTGATGTCCTTTCTGCAGTAAATACCCTTACCTGTTGTTGTATGGCTTACCATCTTCTGGTTCCGAACTTTGGTCATCCAAGCTGGTATGACAAAACTCTCACACATGTGAGTGGGATTGCATTTTATTCTGGCAGCCCCTGGAGATACCTGAATACCAAGATCATTTGCTGAGCTGAACATGCACAGTTTTGTGCTTTTGACAAGGAAGATAACTGGCAGGCAGGTAAATGTGTTGTATTGCATACCAGAGTTCCTGCTTTAGGAGCTGAAACTGTTCTGTCAGGTGCATTCGGGGCCCATCACATTATGTACAATGTGCAGCACTCATAGCGCAACTCTGTGCAAAAGAAAATCACATCCTATCTTTGCCTTCTATTTGCTTTAAATGTTTGTTTTTGAAGTAAAAATGTTCTATAAATAGTTATAAAAATGTAATTGTGGAAAAGATCCTGAGCGTCTTTTAATCAATGGTGATAGGACTTTGTGTATAGTGGTAAGACTAGATGGCCACGCTCCATTATAATGCTCTGAGTTTAAACTTTAAGTTTTTTTTTTTCCTGGGTGGTATCAGACCCCTGCAGCTATCTTGGGACTTGTTGAAGAACGATGGAAAATATTTCTCACATTTTTATTTTTTAACTTGTTTTTCAAACATGAGTCCACACAAAATGTACTCATTCAGCAGCAAGACCTCTTTTAAACTTCCAGTCCTATGGCAATTGTGCAGCTCTCATTGTATTCCCTGTAATTTACAAGACATGAAATGAAGTAGGCTTGCTGTAATGGCGTTAATAGGTCGGTGGCAGAATTGCCCTTTTAGCTGGACTGACCCTGTAAGTGACTTTGTAATGTCTGGGACATTAACCTTTATCTGTTTGGTAACTGTTTTGTGTTGTAATGATTGGGGATATTATAGCTTTTTGTCCCGCATGCTGCCTTCTGTAACAGATTTAGTAATAGTAAAATGTCTGTGAGTGTGAAAAGTGTTGGCTGCTCCTTCTATACATGATTCCTTTACTTCCAGGCCGCTCTTGGCCTTCCTAGACCCAGTTCTTCACTAGGCTGCGGGAACTCATCCAGGATCTGAGCTGATCCTCTCTGGAATGCAACTCTAATGCTTTTTTAATCTGTAGATTTATTGTTGTTGGCTGGGAGAGCCCTAAGCTGGCAGGATGCCACAGTAACCCCTTCCTGAGACACAGTAACAAGGAGGAGACATGTTCAGCACAATCAACAACAAAAAAAAGCCTCAAGGATTTCAAGAATTAGAAACATTGCAGAAATTACTATTCTGTTCAGCCAGATATAACCGCAAAGCCCCAACTCAACAGATGCGTGCAGTTTGCTGTCAAGACATAACCCTACCCTCTAGGTTAAGTTACTGTGATATAATGTCATGGCACAGTTTGTATTCCAGTAAAGTTATTGGAAATGATTATATTTCTGTAACTTATTTGTCCTATTTCCTGTTGCAGACTAATGACTCGGCTTTGCATTTATAACCCTTGAGTTGTTGAGTTACACAAGCCTTTCTTGATTTATTTTTTTAAATTTTTTTTACCATGTGGGGACCCTTTAAAATAACTTTCATGTCTTCAGGGAACCCCTGCTGTAATTTTATATTCACAGGTCAAGGTATATTCGGGCAGTGGGAAGAAGTTCTCTTACAATGGCAAACATTGGGTTAGTCTAAGACTGCAACCTTCCAATAAAAGCTGGTTTATTGCTTGTTTAAAAAATTTTGTTGAATAACATCAATATTAATATATTTTACGTGTGTTTCCAGCAGATATAACTTCTAGGTTTCTTTTCACTTTATCGAATTCCATCTTATCTCTTATTGAAATGAGACATTTGCATAACTCAGTAAGCAATTTACTCTCAAGGGTAAAGGTCTTATTCCTTCCCTTCTTCTTCTCTTTTAAGATGGCTTTGTACAAGGATTCAGTCAAGGACACTAAAAGGGAGCGGCTTCTGACAAAACCCCCAGTGCCCTGTAAATTTGATGTCATGGGTGCATCTTGTATAAAATGTTTAACTCAAGACTATACATTTTCTTATTAAATCGTTTTACAGATCCCTGAAATTGTAAGTTTACAATTTCTGCCAATTCAGTTGTGCCCAGTACTTGGCTTGAATTTCCATAGTGATCAGCAAAGTATCTATTTTAATGTCGGTTTGAAACCTGCTCTCATTTTCCAGTGGGTACTAAAGCCCCGCCCTCTTGTCAGATGACCTATTTTGAAACATTCCACCGACTGAATGTCAACGGTCATACCAGTTGTTGTTCATCACATATTCACCAGATGGGCAATGCTCAGGACAAGAATGTGAATCTCATTGAGGTAAAGTTATTCACAAGTTATGTGAATCTCATTGAGGTAAAAAAACTCAAATAGCTTAAAATTTGGAGCTATGGCTCCTGGGTGGATTGGCTGATTGAGGGATCTGTTCCTTCAAGGAAATGTTTCTGATGCTCAACGCACAACAGACAGTTAAGTATCAAAAATCTTTTGGCTATGTACAAATCTGATGATTATCACCTAAGGTGACCAGTCGTTCACTTCTCAGGAAACCTCTGACATATATGGCGGTCACTTAATGTCGTTCTTGGATCTGTCACAACGGACCCATGAAGGATCACTATACAAGTCGAGAGGAGAGCACAGCACGGTGCCACTCGCTTGGTCTCCTCCCCTCTCTATAGAACAGAAAGGACGCTGTGTGTACAGTGCTCATTTGTTCATCTGTCACTGGAAATGATCATAAAAGATATTTTCCAACAGTGAAAATATACTGTGTGTACGCAGCCTAAGGCACTGATATTTACTGCTGTAAGGGTTGTTTTGGGAGATGGCCAGATCGTGGTCCTTGTGTGAAGTCTCATGTAACCTTGCCAAATGGTAATTTGAGCCCAGGGTCATAAGGGTCTTAAGCTTGATCACAAGCTAGTGCTGTGGGTGTCCCTTCCCTCTTGTGTTGTGAATGATCCCTGGGGGAACAGTATTCATTGCCCAAATTATTGCTTAATATGTAAACAAATTATCTACTGTTACAAGCTTTACTTATGTTAGAGATTTACATTGTACCATAGTTGCCATTTTAAAATCCCAACTGTATGCCAGTTTAATGCTAATCCATACTAATTTTATATTTGTCAGCCTTTTGTAAACACCTTTATTATTTTATTATCAAACAGTATTTATATAGCGCCAACATATTTTACACCGCTGTAGGTTTAATAGGGCTTCAAATTGGTCTTATGCTACTTTTTCTGATCGTCTTGATTTTTGAATCTGTGGTAGGTGCGCACAATATTTTTGAAGCTAAATCCTGGTGCAGTTTTTAGAATTTGGGCATATACTGTCACCTGTAGTGTTGAGTTGCTTTATTCCTGGTATTACTCTAATCATTAGTGCAGAGGCTTACCTGTTTGGCTTTAATTTCTTGTGCAGAAAGCCAGGGATTGGATCCAGCCATAGAAGGAAAAAAAAGAAAAATAAATTTGGTTCCTTGCTGAATAGACCCATGATCCGGGATCCATGGTGTACTACACCTTCCAGATTAGGCAACCTGTTTTTATGGAGGCTCAACAAGCAATAGCCGGGGCTTGGAGTATAGAGAATGGCCTTCAGTGAAGTTAAGTCTAGACTTGATGTATTTATGGTTAATGAGGACCTGACCAGCATTTTGACTGACACCCACAACCGTTTTTTGGAGGTGTGGGACCCCTGAATTGTTTACAGTCTTCCTACTCCCTGGTGCTCCGCGGCCCTTCAAGAGCTTGCTGGCTTTAGTATTTATTTTGTATTCTGTTTTCAGTGGTATTCTGGAGGATCTGCAGGCATCAGGCACAGACTCTACCATTGGGAAGAAAGTACTAACGAGGTCTTTGAGGCAGAAAATCAGGACCATAATTATTAGCAATCCTTAAATCGGTCAAATTGCTATTGAATTAATCATCTTTACAGGTTTACATAACTGTGTGTGCACCTGGTCAAAGGAGCTAAGTACGGCACCTGTGGAAAGATCTGTTGTTGCCCATTACTGTAGCAAATGGGGCTCTGAATTACTCACAGCTTCTTGTTGCTAGTATTGACAACTGCCTTCTTAAATATGCCTTGTTTTCTCCTGGGTACTGACTGTAACGTGTGTCTCATAGCTAAGGAGAGTGTTTATTTGTTTCTCACATTAACAAAACCAGCTTAACCAGCTTTTGTGACCGTCACCAATGAAGCTACTAAGTGTAAGTAAAAATGTCAAATTCCAATACTCGCAGATCCATGCTAATGTGACCTTTTTATTTTTATTTTTTTTCATAACCCTCTTGTAGTAGTGCATAAAGCTGGTTTGGGGTTCCATACACTCCATACACTAGCAGATTGCAAAACATCCAGCATGTTTCCAGCAATTCCAGACTGTGGGAAACTTGTTTTATGTAACCTGCTGCAGCTACTACTTTCTGTACATTGCTGCTGCCCATGGAGCACTTTTAAGTATTTGCTTATTTTCAGGTTCTTTAGTCTTTTTTTACCTTTGTTGTGTCCTGTACATTATTCATAACATAGAGGGCCAATACTATGTGTAGGGAACTTAAGGATTGTATATTGTTGTCAGTCTGTAAATGCTTGCAGGAAGGGAGAGCATTACTAAACCTTACTTGTTATCGAGTGCGTACATAGGTAATTTTACCCGGTTATTAGCTGGAACTCTATTTTGTTTCAATCAAGTTTATTAACATTTTTATAACAAAAATACTACAATAAACATGGTTAAATAAACATGAATGCGTACAAGTGGATATAGCATACAAATTTGTACAAAACAGTACAAAGGAACCAGAGGTAATGTCCATAAGTAACAACATACAATCGGTTACAAAAAATGACCATTTAGTCAAGAACATTTACCCTACCCATAAAGGTGGAAGGGAAAATTTTATAACACATTGTTTATAACACAAGGGGGTGGGGAACTTGAACTCTTTTTTTTAATGCTTCACAAAATAGGTCATTGGTGGGTTCTTTGAAGGCAAGACTAGAGGATGCTTGTGGTTGTACTTCTATGATGGAGGAATAGACCTTCACTATCTTAGCATGGTGTTGTACACAATACAATACACAGTCTTGATGACTGGATCACTGTATGAAATGCAATATTTAGCACAGTGTTGTGTATTGCCTGCTGTGTAGTACTGACAGCGACACGCCAATGGTCCAACCACTCCCAAAACCAGAGCATACCAATAGCGCTGACCTATTTAAATTAGCACTCACTTCTGTACCCAGGGTATACCAATTGCTATATGTGTGGATGCTATGCAGATTTTTTTTTTTTTTATATATATTAGCTGATATTAAGTAAACATGGGATTCATATTAGAATAGCTTTAAAAGCAGCTTTAAAAAGGAAAAAGGCATATGATTGGCAGAAATCCTCCCAGCGGAGACCTTCAAGGCCAGTTTGCTATTTTCCAACGTGATAGCAGGCAGAATGGTTGCTATGCTGATTACTGTGAAATAAGCAGCGTTTATGCTCTCTGCAGAATGTTTTGTTCCTGTTATATGCTTCACTGTAAGTGATTTTACTCTTCTCTCTGCCTCAATCCTGCATTCGCTTTTCCTTTGTTTCCCCTGTGTAACAGGAGAGTCAGTGCTCAATCCTCATTGTCATCTCAGCGGTATTGCTCCCAAGCCCTCTCTAATTGTAGGTGTTGGTAAGGGGCCACTGGCCACCCCTTTCCCTGTCTCTAGGCACACACCGTCTCCTCCCAGCCTGCAGGTAATGGTAAAATAAAGGCTTAATTGGATACCTCCCCATCGTGTCCTTGTGCCTGTGCTAGAGAAAGCCGGCTCCAGTGTGAGGTTGGTAGTACTGGGGTGTGATTATAAGCAAAGGGGGATTGTGTGGGGGAGGGGGAGGAAGTGTCAGGTGAGTACATGTCTGTGTGCTGCTGATGCTGCCTCTCCTGTGCACGTGCTGCTATGTGAATATCATTGAAAATGTGGCTGTGTACACATTTATGTTTATGTAAGCTGTATGGCTGCGTGCGTATTTAATTGATGGAATTTATCGTCTCAATCAGTCCTTTTTTTTTTTTTTGTGCTATACAAGCTTTTGATTTTAAAAAAGGAGTCTAATTGTGCCATCGTCTCCTTCACACCCCCACCTCTCACTATTCGCTCTTCTCTGTCGCCACCTCCATTACCACCTCTCTTGGTTCATTAAACGCCTTGCTGCTTGAGACCACTGACGTGCATTAAAGCAGGTTAACCTCTCCTTGGCCACAGGGTTTTCAAGACAACATATACAGCCAATATTCACATGATGTTAGGTATTCACAGCAAAGCTCTCAAAAGGCACTTCCAAGCTTAAGAGCTGTTCCTGAGGTGAGTGCTGTGCATCCCATGTGAAGCTGAGACTGCTGTGCTTTAAAGGGCTTTGCATTTCTGTCTGTCAGGTGGCTGCACAGCCATGTCTATGTGGAAACCCATTGTAAGCACTCAGAATGTAGTGCAGTTCTCCTGAGCCTTATGAAGCTAGAAAGGGCACCAAGGCTGGAGATAACTATGACTGCAAGCTGGAGCTTTGCCAGGGAGGGAGTGTTTCTGCTAATTGAAACTCAACACTTTTACTCTAGCAAAAACCGGCTTGCAGCCATATTTCATTTTGTTAAACAAAGCAGGTACAAAACTATTTTGGTATTTTAAATTCGTGACGGATGAGAATAAATTACATGAGCTCAGAAAAAGGCAGCCATGTTGTGCATTATCCTTATAGAAAAGCTTTGCATTCAGGTGCTGAGGGTTATATTAGGAACAAGTGTTACCATCCTTTCTCCAAAGGGTTGTCTTACTATACCTTGGTATTGGGTTTTGTCATAAGGCAGTAGAGATCCTCAGTTCAGGAGAGTTTGGAGAAGTGTATAGCTGCATGGATAATTCCACACTAGGCCTTGCTTGGCTCGTGTGCAATGTAAACATTTTTTTTTTCATCTGCCCTTAGTTTGTAACCTGCTGTGTTGGTCACCTCCCATTTTCTGTGTGGTAGAAAGTTTAAATATATATGCAACACTTTAGTTGCTATTGAAAGAGCAGCTCTGGTAATTATTCTGTGTGCTGTACAAATTACCATCACCACTGTTCGCTAATTAGCAGTGCAGCTGTAATTAAAGTCCCTTTGTGCTCAAGCTGATTTGTCCTGTATATCTTCTCCACTACTATTTATTGCTTCCCCTTCATGTGGCATAGTAATGAACTTGTTTAGCCAAGAGGGATTCCCTGTCTTTTTAACCAATACTAAGGGTGCAGAACCAGCCCCGCTCACCCCAAACCCCAACACATAAACATTCTGTACGCTAGTGCTTCTACTTTCTGCCTACCAATAGTTTATGGGTATACAGTGTGAACAATTTTCATTTTCATTGCATTTGGCCTGAAAATGATTACTGCAGGTAACAAAAGGATAAATATGGTGGGCATTGTTGGATTTCATGTATGAAAATATCTTAAAGTGAGACTACTAGTGACCACAGCAATTTGTGATTTTTTTTTTCTTTTTCTTCCTAATTTAATGGGTTGGTTGGTGCAGAACAAGTCTTTGTAAGGATAATAGGCATTTACTTTATTGCCACAACAAAGGTGCACAGCCTTGTGACTCACGTGACAAATGCTAAACCAATGTATGTTTTTTCAGATGCAAAACCTTCCTTGAACCTTGTGATTGTTTTTGTTAAGTAAAGTTCAGAAATTCTTCTTTACAGAAGTGCTAGTTGAAGCTGTTGTTGCTGGCGTTATGTATTGATGTGAGGCTTCCGGTGGAGCTTTTCAATATGCATGCTACTGGGTAAAGGACAGAGGCCTGGCTTGGAACAGCCTGGTTGGATTTTATCTCTGTTGGCCTTTCGGCACATGCATGGACTGGTGCAAAAAAGCCCATTTATGTAGTAAAATGTAGTTCATGAAGTTAATGTGTAAAAAGTTTATTATGTGTATTTGTTCTTTCTTTTTGTCTCTTAGTCATCTGTACAATGTTGTATTTCCCTTAGATGGAGTCCCCTGTGTGTGCTTCTTCTGGGCTTCCTTTACATCTGCTGGTCCCAATGGTGAACAATGACATCTCCTCTCCATGTGAGCAGATCATGGTACGCACAAGGTCTGTAGGTGTTAACACCAGTGATGTCGCTCTAGCCACGGAGCCAGAATGTCTTGGACCATGTGAACCAGGCACCAGTGTGAATTTGGAAGGCATTGTGTGGCAGGAGACAGAGGATGGTAAGTCTTACGCCCGATAAAATGCTCTGGACATATTTACACTTTAAAACAAAATGTTATTTAAACTTTGTAAAAGTCCGTAGCTGACAGATAGCATAGCAACGACACCTATTCTGTCAACTGTTTAAAAAGAGATTTTTTTTTTCTTCTTTTTTTTGGTGGGCCGTGCCTGTTAGTATTAAACAATAACGCAATAGAAAATTTAGCAGGGGCTTGGGTCTTATAATAACCTCTTTTGTCTTTTCTTTTTTTAAGTAATTTTTTTTCAATTCTGAAAATGGCCACCATTTTATTTATATCTGTTCTTGTCCTACCGTCTTTAAGGCCATGCTTGTCTGCACGTCTCACAGAAGCTGTGGACTGGAATAAAGCTGGAGCAGAGAAATCCTAAAAAAATAGAAAATTGTAATTTTTAGCTTTTGTTGTTCATTGGTAAATAATAAATATGTCTTCCCTTGGTCATTGCTGCAGACCTTAGTTCAGTCCCTGGTGAGAGGTCTGACAGTATGGAATCCCTCACAATTTATTGTCCCTTCTGAAACCTTTTTTTTTTCTTTTTAAATAGAGCTAATAGTATTGTTTGGTTTTTTTTAGCGGCTTCTGGTTTCTATGCCTTATAA
This sequence comes from Pyxicephalus adspersus, assembly GCF_032062135.1. Lineage (NCBI taxonomy): Eukaryota > Metazoa > Chordata > Amphibia > Anura > Pyxicephalidae > Pyxicephalus > Pyxicephalus adspersus. The sequence goes on along the minus strand of NC_092859.1, from coordinate 120,534,896 downwards.
AATATATTGCAATAATCTGTAACAGCCTTTACAGATTATGACTTCCTTTTCTACAGTTATTTCATGATGTTTTTTTAATTTCCTCTGGTTCCTTTAGTCTGTAGGTAGCAGCTTTTCAGTTGTATGATGGTTTATTGAAGTCTTCAAATTAAAAACTGCCAGTTCTTAATTCCAGGAAATGTGCATTTAATGCTTTTGCCTAAATAAAATTGTGGATATCATATTCATCAAATTTATCTGTCAATTTAGTCTGTGTTAATTATAATAGCAGATGTTCAGTGCAGAGATGTAGGGATCAGCTTTACTGTAGTCTTTGGACTTCAGATATGTAATATGGGATTCCTTGGGGTTTGTAACCGTGCCATGCTGTCTAAGAAGCTCTACTACTGACTGCTTGAAAGCTGGGTTATTCATACCTGCTTACGCTGCAATGATCCCTGGCAGCTGTGCAGCCATCTGCTATCTCAATTGATTCAGGAAAGCTGCAGGTGTAGATATGAATTTCCTTTTTCTGAATCTTCCTGGGCTGTAAGCATGCTTAACTACAGTGTTAATAATTCGCCCTTGTTTTGATATATTTTTCTCCTCAAATTCTGTAGGATCCTTTTATAACCTTTTCTAAAAGCCGGTTGTCACAGTTTATATAAAGTTGTTTTGTAAATATATTGACTGACAGACTAATGATTTTGTACTGTAGATTTCCTTGCCGTCTGCTACATAAAATAAGTAGGCTTCCTGTGTGGTGATAGCGTCTAGGTTTTGTATGCTGGTTTTGACACTATTGGCCACCAATATGCATTGCAGGTCAGCAGAAAGAATCTGACATTTTGCTTTTCTGTTTGATTTGTTAACCAGCTTATATTGCTTTAACAAAGCAGTGCAATGATGTAGGTTTTAGATGAATAAGTCTGCAGTTTCCAACTGTACATGTTCAACATTCTATTTGCTAACTGGTTTTCATCAGTCTTTCTTTTCCCTGCTTTTAAGTGTTTTTCTTTTACATTATAGGAATGCTTGTGGTAAATGTGACTTGGAGAAATAAGACCTATGTTGGTACACTTCTGGATTGCACACGGCATGATTGGGCACCACCTAGGTGAGTTTAAGTCCTAGCTGTTGTAACTAAATAAATCCTGACCTGTGTAGTGGGGATTTTCCTGCTCTACAAGGGTTATATATTTTTGTTTAGGGGAACAGAAAAGATAATTATACTTGGCTTATACCATGTTTGGGGGGGTCTGATGTGCAGCTGGGAAAAGGCCTCATTCCATAGTACTGCATGCTAACAATACAGGTAGGCCCTAGGTTACATATGAGATAGGGACTGTAGGTTTGTTCCTAAGTTGAATTTGTACGTAAATCGGAATAATTATATTTATTAAAATAATGTACCTAGGACAGATTTTTGTCTCAACATATTATTAGGCAGTGTGGTGTCAGTTACTGTATAAAACCCTCACTGTCACTTAATCACAAACTAAGCAAAAAAAACAAAGTAAAAACATTTTTTTATTCTTTATGAAGCCTAGACATTCATTAACTTCTGGGGCAAGCTGTGCTTTTATATGCAAAAAGAAACAGCTTCAGAGTTGTCTTGGTCCTTAAGAGTTACAAGATGTTGCAGATCAGCTCCACTCTTAGAAACCCACAACATCAGCTGTGTTTAGCAAAAGATTTCTTCTGCAAGTCATGCAAACCGCCCTCCTCCAAGCCTTCACCCCGCACAGGAGTGAGCAGGGAAGCCCCCGTACTTATCTAGGAGGCATCCGTATGTTGGATGTCCTTGACCAGGGGGACTACCTGTAACTGCTTTTTCTGTTACTCCTCTACAGAATGAATTTTTGCATTTCAGTAACAGCCCTATTGTAAGGTCGATTTTATATGTGTACCAGAGTTCCACTTTAAGGTTAATAGAACTTGAATTATTTTTGCTGTTTTATGGAATACCTCACACTTCTTTCTGTTCCCTTCCCCCTCCAGATTCTGCGACTCTCCCACCAGTGACTTGGAGATGCGGAATGGACGGGGGAGGGGTAAACGCATGCGTCCAAGTAGCAACGCTCCAATTGCAGAAGGAACATCCACTGCTGATGTTAAAGGTGCAAGCAGTAGCAGCAGTAGTAGCAGCAAGACTCGTGCTGGGGCAAACAACAAAGGTAGACGAGGAAGCCAGAATTCAGGAGATCATCGTCCACCACCTTGCAATACATCAGAGGATATAAAAGCCAGTCCCTCATCCGCTAGCAAGCGGAAAAGCAAGCCCCCATCTGACATTGAACTAACTTCAAGCTCAGAAGATTCCAAAGGAAGTAAACGTGCTCGCACAAATTCCATGGGATCTTCCTCTGCTCCAGTGTCTGGATCCTTGCCTTTAACTGTACCATTAAGCACTATCAAAGTAGAACCAGCCGCACTGGATAGAAATTGTTCTTCACCCATCTTGATAGACTGCCCACACCCCAACTGTAACAAGAAATACAAGCACATTAATGGCCTGAAATACCATCAGGCTCATGCACACACAGATGATGACAGTAAGCCAGAGGCAGATGGGGATAGTGAATGTGGTGAGGAGCCTCATCTTCACCTTGATTTGGGTGGCTGCAATGGTACCTTTCCTTCTCAGAAGGGCTCTCTTTCCCCGGCCAGATCTGCCACACCCAAGACTCGTTTGACAGAACCACAAAGTCCTACACTTTCTTCCAAGCTTGGAAGTAAAGGATTATGCAAAAAGAAAATGGGTACGGAAGGGGACACTGACCCTGGAGCACTTTCTAATGATGGGTCAGATGAAGGCCCCATGGCAGCAGATGATACAAGCAACGATGGTTTTGAGTCACAGGAGAAACGAGTAGGTGAAAAAGATGCAGCCAAGAAAGGAAATGGGAACAAACAACAAGATAAACTGGCTTCTTCAAAAAGTGTCAAATCTACCCGTCCCATTGCACCTGCTCTAGTTCCACAACAGATGTATACCATTCAGACAACTAACTTTACTGCTTCAAGTCCTGGGTCCTCAACTGGCCTCCCTCAGACAGTAGTACAAACCATGCCTACTAGCCCACAACTAAAGCCTATACAGCCCAAACCAACAGTTATGGGAGAGCCATCTATTATTAACCCAGCATTAACACCATCAAGAGATAAAAAGAAAAAGGATAAAAAAAAGAAAGAACAAAGGGATGAAGAAAGTCCTGGCTCTTCCATAAAAATTGGTCGCCCTGAAGATGGAAAAAGTCCTTATGGGGAAACAGTCAGTGATTCTTCAAGCAAAGGTGATGGACTTATTAATGGCTCTGATTCTCACCAGAGCCGTTTGGCTAGCATAAAAGCTGAGGCTGACAAAATCTATAGCTTCACAGACAATGCACCCAGTCCCTCTATAGGTGGCGGCGGAAGTACTTCGAACCGAATGGAAAACCCTAGTCCCAGTCAGCCCATGACACCGCTACATGTTGTGACCCAAAATGGGGCAGAAGGGACTTCAGCTAAAACGAACAGTCCAGCTTACTCTGATATTTCTGATGCAGGAGAGGATGGTGAAGGTAAAATGGAAGGTACAAAGGTCAAAGATCCAGAGCAGATGGTTAAGGAAAGTGCGAAAAAGTCCCTTTTTCCTCCTCAGCCCCAGAATAAAGAATCTCCATACTACCAGACGTTTGAAACCTATTACTCTCCAAATTATGCACATTCCAGCCCTGGTCCTGGTGCCATGAATCCTACCAGTCAAAGTACACCAGAAAATCAGCCTCTTAAAGTTAAGAAAGAGGAAGATTTGGAAGTTACTGAAGTGAAAATGAAAGTCGAACAACCAGAAGATAAAAAACCAGAGCTTAGCACTAGCCAGCAACCTTCAGTTATTCAACAGCGTCCTAACATGTACATGCAGTCGCTTTACTATAATCAATATGCCTATGTGCCTCCCTATGGCTATACTGATCAAGGCTATCATGCCCATTTACTTAGTACTAACCCAGCATATAGGCAACAGTATGAGGAGCATCAGAAACAAAGACAGAACCTCGAACAGCAGCAGCAGCAGCAGCAGCAGCAACAGCAACGTAGCCTTGAAAAAAAAACAGAGATGGCCATGAGAGACAGAGAGGTCAGTATTAAAGAAGAATGGAAGCACAAGTCTTCAGTACCTCCTACACTCACAAAAGCTCCAAGTCTGACAGATTTAGGAAAGTCATCTACCAGTAAGCCTAAGGAACTAGGAGCAGGGCCCGACCCTGGCAAATCTGTGATTATTCCAAAGCCAGAGGAATCTGTAAAAATACCAGGGCAGCAGCCAGAGGGGTTAAAAACAAAAGTGTCAGATGGAGGGGGACACACAGGAAAGGAAACTGCAGAACCTTCCAAATCTGTAAGCGATTGTGGACGGCAGGCCGGTCTAGACCCTGTTATTTGGTATAGACAGGTAAGGCATTATATTAAACCTAATTTTTCATGTGAATAAAAGTGCTTTGCTTATGTGCATGACTTGAAACATTTTATAGTGTAAGGCATTTAAACATGTACTGCTATCAAATACCAGTTTTTCTTACAGGTTTTCTCCATAGAATATTTGTATTTTCTTGCCTTTCTAAACTACACCGTTTTTGTTTTAATGCTATACTTTTTGCAAAATTTAATGCTGACCAGTGTGTTGAAGGATTCAATTTTATGTTTTATTTTTGCTCTGTGAAAAATATATTTATTGAACAGGTTCTATTAACATATACAGAGTAGATGATGATTGCAAACAAATAAGGGTGTGAATGTTCTCTGGTAGAAGTAAGGAAAATCTTACAATGAAAAATGTGTGTAAGAAAGACTTTTCCCTTACTTTAGAAGAAAGTTCCTCACACTTCTTTTGTCTCAACAGGAAATAGAGACATCTCAGCAATGGTACTTGAAATAAAATAACATGTTCTAACAATACCACAAAGGTTTAAGATTAATAACTTGTCTGTTTCTGACCCACTCCTGGTAAACTAGAACCAGCTTTTCAACCATAGCCATAAAACTAAATACGCATAAACAAATCTTGGAATTAAAGTAGAAATAAAGGTTCTCTTTTAGGTTTGCATGATCTGGCGGGTCAGTATTGCACAAAGGAACAGGTGATGTCCCTTCAGCAATAATGCGACTTACCTGCCTGGGTTTTCTGGCAAAAAGCTGAGCTGTGCATGGCCAGGTTGCCAGTGAAAAATGGCAATCTCACCTTCCCTTGTGTGTGCCGGAAAGAAGTATGGTTTGTCATGCTTGCCTGGCCAGTCAAAATAGTTAAAGATAATCCGGAAAAAAAAGAATAAAAGGATGGGGCGCTGGAATGCAGACATTGGAAAAAAACTATAACAAAAGATTCTGATTGTTCTTCTGGTTGTTTAACCATGTGCCCCCGGGTTAAGCTACATGATCATTTGAGTTTAGAAAGTCGTTCAGGCACAGTTCTGTAAGACAGGTATTTTAGAGATTTTATTTATCTCCAATTATTCACACAAATTGATCCTGATTCTTTTTATCTCTATGTTGAACGTAGGTTTAGTTTTATGCTTTTCCGCTACTTTTGAGTACTTTTCAACAGTATTCATATAGTGTAGACTTTTTACTGCTGTCCGTGTGCTCCACGAAACAGCTAAATACAAGCAATCATTTTATGTTATTTCAAAGCCCTTGTATAAAATCTTTTGTATACTTTAGTGCCCAGGAACATTTTACATATATTTGTAGGAGAAAAAATGATGATTATTACATTGGAAGTGCAAAGACGACCTTCTCACCTCTGTAGCTAATATATGGGTATGTTTCTTACATATTGAAGATTGAAGATCTTATCTCTAAATTCATCCAATGGGAGGGTCATTGAAATGTGACCATGTGACGTTTAAAGTAGGAAGAACAATTGATGCTTGATTACATTTTCCAAGGTCTTTGCTTTAAAGTTGAAACCATGTGTCTGCATAAAGAAGACTTGGTATGAATTAGATGGTGACCACAGTCTGTTAACAGGCAGGGGAGGTCAGGTAGCTGCACTGCTGCAACCAAGCACAGTTGAACAATGTTTTGTTTTTTCAATTTGTAAAGTTTCTTTATAAAGGTGAAATGTAAAATTTGATCTAATACCATGAATACTTTACGAATTTGCCTTTTGCCCTGGGTTTAGTTGATTTTAAGGGCATCTCCCAATTTAAAGGTACGGCACATAAAATTTATTGAGTAATGCCCAATGTCAATTTCAAGCTTTACTTTTTGTGTCAAATAGTCTCTTTTCCTGAAGTGTTTTATATATAACTTTTTCATTTTTGTAATATTGTGTTGTAGATTGACTGGTATTGCTTTACATTTAAAAAACACTCTGGTCTAATAGATTTGTAATTACGGAATTATTTTTGATTCCTTTTTCTTGCTGATATTCTTTTTTTTTTTTTTGCACTTTTTTGTTTTATGGAAAGCATGAGTAAGGTTCTTGTTTTTATGATACCTTCTACAGTGATGTCTGTCAGGACCTTGTCTAGTCAGGCAATATTTTCACAGCTATTCACAGAGATTGTTCGCCTTTCCAAAACACTTTTGCCAGTGCTTAACAGTGATTTGTGGTAATTTAATTGCTAGAACCCCGGCTACAAAAGAATAGCAGTTTGTAGCTAAGCCCAAAGAAGTGAATAAAAAGTGATTTGTCACAAAATTGCAGTACATTTGGGACAAACCACAACTATAGGCTGGCAAATCTATATAAATACTTGTATTTCCAAATAAATTGTGAAGGGTATCACACTGTCTTAGCTGATATTTGTATGTTCATGAGAAAACTTAACTCTGTTGTGTTTCTTTGTTTCTTCCACTTTTTTTTCTAGTGGTTTCAGAAGTAACTTAAAGAATATTTATTTTTCTTTTTTTGCAATATCCTTAGCAGCAGGAGGCAGAATCACGTATGTGGTCCTACGTCTATCCCAAGTACACTGATGCTTTAAAGGCTGAAGATGAAAGATGGAAAGAAGAGAGGGAGCGGAAGGTCAAAGAAGAGCGGAGCCGCAGCAAGGAAGCTCAAACTAAAGAGGACACCAAAGAAGGTGTTAATGTGGAAATGAAGGGACCACAAACAACTGAAGACCCTCGTGTAATGCCTAAGGACCCCCGCTCTAGTACTCATGTTCCTGTGTCATCTCCACTTACCCAACACCAGTCCTATATCCCATATGTGCATGGCTATACCTATAGTCAAGCTTATGACCCTAGCCATCCAAGCTACCGTGGAATGCCTGCAGTCATGATGCAAAACTACCCAGGTATTGGATCAAGATGTTAATTTGCCTCCTGATGAATTCTTAATCCACTGAGTATTTTTTTTATGTTTAGCCAAAACTTTTTATTTATTTTTTTAAGAAATCTCCAACAGCCACAAAAAAAATATTAAAATACTAGCCATAAATAAAGCGATGTATACTAATTTACTAATCTTTAAAAGTTACCGCAATAACGTAAAAAGATTTGTTGCAGTGACCATCTTGCGTGGTAATGAAAGATTCCACTATGTGTTCACTGTCCCAGTGCATAGTTTCACAGCAGTATAAATCCCTACTTGTTATCTGTAAAGCTGTTTATGCCAGACCAGCATGCTTTATAATTTAAGATTGTAATATCCAGGGAATCTGTCGTTCCCTGATGGGAATCAATTACTGCCATTAATTGAAAAACATGGACTTCCCATGATGGAATTTTTAAGAAAATTTCTAATGCCAGGTTTTATAAAAATGTGTGTGTGTGTGTTTTTGTGCATCACTTGATCTTTACATTTTCACATTTTGCTTTCTATCCTTTGTCTGGTGAAAACTAATTGTGGTGTTCAGATTAATACAGTGGATTTCTTTTTTGTTTTTCTTCTCTAAACAAAAGCTAATGCAATATGCTGAAGATTGAAGGGGGTTCAGGTATCCAGGCACAATCTAAATTCTCTTAGACATCTTTGCCAGGCGGGGTATCCATAAACAGGAGTGGTTATCTCAGTTGAACCTTTCTGTTTAGCCAGCAAAGAGAGGTGAAATAGGACGGTAGTTTAGTTTTCAGCAACAATGTCTGCACATATTTCGTAAACAGTAAATGCTGTCAATGGTCTCCCATTCCTGAACTGACATATTGGTAAGCTATGATCATCATCAGAGTTTGCAAGCTTCATCCAGCGATCTTTTGTTTAGTTGCCCATGCCATGTGTGTAGGTGTAATAATAGACAACCACTTTTTATCTTTCAGTTAGCTTTCCTACTGCATCAATTTGTCAACAAAAGTGTCACTTTAATCTACAGAGACTAGTTGTGTGGCCTCATCTACAAGTTTAAAGGCTCTGTTTATAAAATGGGGAATCTGACATTCCCTCAAACATTCCCTGGTAGGAATTAAATTACTGTTAAACACGAGGGAAATTTGAGGGAATGTCTGATTCTCAGTGTTATAAATAGAGCCCTGAGAATTTGTTTTTGTGTTCTTCTTGTATAGTTTTATTTTCTTGTGGTGTTTACTGTACCCTGAGGGTAGCACTACAGTTTGTGTGTACACATTGTTCATTTTAAAGCCAATATATATTATTGCCATGCCCTTTCTACCTGCATCTGGCACTTGAAACTCATTGACAGTTAAATTCTTGTTGTTTGTAGGGTTAACATACACCTCTTGATGCAACAGTAGCTAAGTTCTAGCAGGGCAATGAAACTTGAGAGTGCTAGGGCCATCTAAATTCTTTTTTTTTTCCTGTTTCTGTGGGAAAGTATAATTAGAAATTGAGGATCTTGTTCTGTGGAGGTGAAAGTTGTCACATCTTCGTCTATTGTCATGTGAGACATTACACATAATACTTGAACAACATAAAAGACTGCATATGCATAGTGCATAGTTTTGGGAGTTCCAGTCAAACATTAATAAATGTTTATGTATCGGGGTTTAAAATTCTGCACAAATGTTCATGGTCTCTAGATGAGGTTTGGAATGTATGTGCAATGTAAATATAATAATATAATGTAATATGTAAACTGGCCATATTCATTGTCATTAGCAAACTTTGAAAGTTTTATTGCAGCCCTTTTCCAGCTGCTCATTTTTATAGTTTTTTTTTTTTTTTTTTTTTTTAATAGTCAACTTGTATTATTTAGTATTGAGTTTCCATCCAGTAATTCAGAGTCCTTCCCCAGGTATTTTCTGATGAACTTTGAGGTTGCTCCTATTTCTCACTATGGCTAGCTTTAATGTATATCCTGTGCCCATCTGACTGACAAGAATTGATAATTAATAAATAATTAAAAAATTAAAAGCACTGTATATTTTGAAGGCTCTGAATGGTGTTAAGTAAATTCAGATTACAGCAGGTCACTCAATGACACAAATAAAAGCACATGGATTTAGTCTGAATAGTAAATAGCTTTGCAAATGGCATTTAAAATGTAAATTAAACTAAACCTTTTTTTTATTTTTCATTGGAGTGTGGAAGGGACAAAACCTTTAGTAGTTTTTTTTTTTTTTTTTCTTTCTTTTTTAACATTGGGTAGATTTTTCTTCACTCTTACTATAATTTGCCTATACACTTACTTTAACTGTTATCCACTTGAAAAATAAAGATAGGGGAACTGTTTGTTTCAGGTCAGATATTTCCATTTATTTCCTAATTAGTGTTATTGACAAAATAAGTTAACAAGTACAGTGGCAAAAAATAGGTAACTTTAGTAAAGTGTTTCTTTTTTTAATTCTACTAGTGTTTTAATTTTTCATGTTACCTTTTATAAAATGTGCAGACCTTAAAATATTTAAGAACATGTCCATACAATAGATGTTGATAAATTGACTTTCCTTTTATTTTTCCCTCATAGGCTCCTATCTTTCCTCCAGTTATCCTTTCTCCCCATATGGCAACAAAGTTTCTGGCAGCGAAGAATCTGAGAAATCGCGAGCCAGTCCAAGTGTCAGCTGTAAACCCACCTCTGAGTCTAAAGCACTCGATATTTTACAACAGCATGCTAGTCATTACAAAAGCAAATCTCCAACGGTAAGTATCCTTTTGATTTTTAAATAGGATTAATAAAATAATACATTTTTAAATAAGAACTTTTGTGTTTTGTGAACAAGCAGTACATGCCCCCCATTACAGAAGAGACACACTAAATGCTTCTTACCTTCTACCTCACAAATGTTTACAGTATTTCTCTACAGCTCGGTGAACAGTTCCAGTCTCTGTTGGTTCCCACAGTGAAATAACTATTGTGCCTTTTTGTAGTAGTTATGTTATCTTTTGCTGCCCAATAAATATAGCCAAAGACCAGAAAATAAAATGGATAAAATATGTCTGCACCAGTGTAGAGCTCACAGATGTATTGCAAAGTATTTGTGGACATTAATTCCACTTCTGGTAAGGGTGCATGTCATCAATCTATATCCAATGGCAGAACAGGCAATTTTTGTACATATTTCGATTGGTAAAGGAGGAAGAATGTGTAGCAAGAGTAATGATATTTAGTTTGTATAGGTGGTGATGTTGACAAGCAGTTTTCAAAATTTGACTACATACCCGGTGAGCTCCTTGCATATCTTTGATACCATGCAGTGTTTTAATTACAGATCTTTTAGAAAGGTAATGCCTTCACACTGGTGTATTCTTGCTTATTGTAACTGAAGCCTAATCTAAAAATGTGTTTCCTTTTATGGATAAGTAGTGGTAACTAGTAGTGTTTTAGGAATGTACATGACATTTGAATAATGTGCTATCTTGGTGGTCATGTGTATTGTTCAATATGTTGTTCATTTTGCTTACTGTTGTAGTTTAATGTTTAAAGTGAAAGGTATAATATCAACTAAAAAAATCATTTTAAATTATCTGGTGCCTTTTTCTATGTAAAGATCACAGATAAATCTCCCCAGGATCGAGATCGAGGTGGTTGCGGCGTTCCAGGTGCTTCTACAGCAGGTGGAGGTGGCTGCAGCAGTATGGGAGCACCAGACCGAGGAGACAGAAGTTCAGAAAGGCCCCGAACCTCCCCATCCCAAAGGTTAATGTCCACACACCATCACCACCATCATCTTGGCTACTCCCTATTGCCCGGCCAGTATCAACTGCCCTATGGCACAGGTAATTTACATTTGATCAGATTTCCAATGCTTTTTAGACCAGGGCTTTTTCACTGTGCTTTTCAGTGTGGAGAAGAAAAATATTCTTTTTTCACTAACTACTTCCCAATGGGACAACCTATCGCCTTTACATATCTTTCAAAAATGTCCTTTCTCTGTTGCGTTCTATCAAAGATTTTCCCTTCCTACTTCAGTTAAAAAGCAATCAGACAGAAATTAAAGTTAAAATTTTAATGCAGAGGCCAAAAAAGGGGGGTGGGGAATGTATTTATTTTCTCTGTTTTTAAGTTCCAAGACACCAATTTACATTTGTTTTTGTACTTAAGCAGAACTATTTTAGAATATAGGATTGCCTATTTAGCAGCACTGAAGGTCCATGTTATCCAGAGATAATTTTCTTTCTCTTGCCTAAATGCAAATAACAGCATTCAAGCATTAAAAATTATTTATAAACATTTTAAACTTAAATCAGTAAAACACTAAATAAAAACCCACCTAAATCTGCTTAAGGTATATGTAAAGGTTCTTTTTTTTTTTTTTTTTTAACAATGCAGGGAAGGGTTAGGCCATGTCAGCTGATTTTCATTCAATTATTGCCTCAAGGCTATTTATCAGACTAGAATGTGACGTGTGTACAGTGCTCGTCCGACGTGATTCATGGATCCTTCCTGGCAGATCCATGAACAACAAATGATCGTAATACAAGTGAAGGGGAGAGAGCACAACAGGGTCCCCCTCTGTTGCCCCCCCTTCATAGAGCAAAACGTCGCTTTATGTACAGCGCTCTTTCAGTCTTTTGTCATTGGAAAGGATCATGAAAGATCCCTACCAATGATCACATTAGTCTAATGTGTGACCAACAGTCTAATGTGTGTATGTAGCCTTAGACCCTCTGCCAGTTTTTATTGCTTTCCATGTCCCTTCTGAGGAGCTGTACCACTTGATTTATCCTGGTGACTATTGTCACTAAGATAGGAAGAAGTCCAACATTTTAAGTTGCCCTAAGAGAGATGGGTCAGGTAAAATACTCCACTGGGGACCTCTGTCCAGTAAAGCACTCTTAGATGAAAAGTTTGTGCTTTAGAGAGATTTCCATATTTTCTGTTGTGCCTTAATGTAATTTCCCTTGCTGGTGTAGACAGCAAAGGGTAGCCTGCACTATACAAAAGAAATGTTTGGCTGCACATTCTGTAACATGAGTGACTATTTAGCCCCCTTTGTGTTAGTAAGTATAAAGTTTTAAACTTTAATAAATTATTGAGGCGAGCATCCCTGGATCAGGAAGTGAGGGAAACATTTCCTTTGCTTGAATCGTCTCTTTTTATTGTGGAATTCCTAATTTTGTTTTATAAACAGGAATATTTTTTGATTTTCAGATTGAAAAGAAATATATTTCTTATTATGCTACTTTTATTGCACTCGTGTTTTTGGAGTATTACAAATAAATTTTCTGTTTGCAGGTTTGTCATCTACACCCATTGTAGCAAGTCAGCAGGGTTCTGCCCCATCACTTTACCCACCCCCGAGGAGGTGAAAGCGGTAAGTTTTTGTAATGCTACAAGTGATAATTTGCCAATTATTCAAAATTGAACTAAGTTTTTAGTATCCTCAAACCTCTCATCTCCGGGCATGTTACATTGAAAAAAACCCTGAATTTGTGTAGAATACAAAATTGTGTTTACAAATTTCCTTTTTACTTCTTTGACACTTTAAAGCTAAAACCTTCTGCAATGAATTGCTGTATAACTGACATCAACTATACAGCAAAACCAGTGTTGGAGGTATAGCATGTTATCAAAAAAATATTGTTTGAGCCATCTTTTTACTGTGACAGTAAAATAATTCTGTCTGCAACAAGTGAATCTTGCAAATGGTGGAGGAAATCTATGTACATCAAACTAGCCATATAACATTATGCCTTATACTAACAGGTAATGGTGATATTGCTGTGAAACTAATTCTAAACCTACTAGATACCCTTGTACTGTTTAAATACATGTATGAGAACCCTTTGCCATTTTATTTCTTTTTATCTAGCCCCATTAGACAGCACATCCAGGTCAAATACCTAACATTACTCTCTTGCAGTTGGGTGACCTTTTCACTCCCAGCCTAGACAAGGCACTAAATAATCAGTGGAATGTTAATAAGTCCTCCATCTGCTCTCTCCCAGCCGCACAGGGAACTAAAAAGTTGATGGCCATTACATTTAGGAGCTTAGATTAGTTGCTTTTTTTAAAAAAAATGTTGTTTAATTAATGTTTTTAAATGCTTTAATTGGAGTGTTTTTATATGTGCCCAGAATTTAACTTATCTCGTTCCAGGGGGCATGGTTAATTCTTCTTCTTTTTCCTCCAGAAGAAATTTTTGTCAAGGTCCCTGTCTACACAAGTCATGTGACTGGATCACAGGACACATCTGGATGAGTTGGCGCAGCTGAAATGTTTCCACCAAGGGCTCATAAGTTCCTATTAAGATCCAGGACACACGGGTCTAGTTGTTGCCCCTTCAAAAGCTCGGCGCTCCTCTTCCTATTCTACGAAAACTTTTTTTTTGCAAAACATGACTGTATTTATTCTTGCATTTCTCCAGTGAACTGGGCCATGAGGAGAACACTTTCCTTACTCATAGTGCATCTAAGTGCACAGTATCAAACACCTCAAACATATTGTGAAACATTCAAGGTCAGGAATATTGAATCCTGTGCCGAAAGACTTTGGTTAAATGTTATTTTCAAGTTACTATGATGACTTTGTTACTGTCCCATTGTTGACACTCCATCAACCATGGCATCATCACTTTATGGATTTGATTTTTGTTTTGACCACATTGCTCAGGCATTCAGTTTTAACAGGTTGTGCAGGTCAAGGGAAGGTTTTACATCTTTGGCATTTACATTGGGGATAATCATTTTTTTTTTCAGACCTTTTGGGAATGGCTATTCAGGAGCTGTTTTTTGTTTTCAATACCATTCAGTCCCTCATTCTCTTTTCTGATCCTTCTACCATTACGGTTACTAGAACTTGGTGTTTTTGCTACAATGGGAAGGCTCTACGGAGATGCAGAGGGTACATGTTTGAGTGCCTGCAGGCCAGAACTTTTCACTTTGCATTGTATGAGCAGCTCTGGTGCACTACTCGGTTTGCCCCTAGCAATGTTTTTTTTTTTTCTTCTTCTTAAAAACACATTTTGACTACAAATCTCCTAACCTCCTCTACAGAAAATCCCCTAAAAATGGGTGAAATAAAAAAGTTAATTATATATATGCAGAGGCGTGAGGACATTGCCCCTTGGCTGTGTATAATGTGTACATATACCTGACAAAGGTTGTTTTGTAAGACACTAATCAAAATGGGGAAATATATTTCACATGTGAACTTTAGATCTGTTTAACCACTAAATATGGCAAGAGAAGTGTCATAGATCAGCAAGAAAGCCCTACTGGTGGCCTTCCTTTCATATTTAAAGTTATTTGTTATGATAGAGCATGCAAAGTACATTGCAACACATTTATCTGCAGGAGATAAATGTTTTCATACAAAAGAATGGTAACACCTGTAAGGAATGTGTCCTTTTTTTTACAAAGATGCACTTTGTTTATTTTGGACTGCGTTTACAGGCAAATGTATTTTAGATGGCAACAGTAACGGCATTTGCCTTTTTAGTGAAACTATCACCACGTATGCGCAATTGCTTTGTGGCTGCAGGGAGTACAAAAAATATTTATAGGGATAGTCCCAGATAAGTCATTGACGTTCATTAAGTGTCTTATAAAATGTAAAGATAAACTCTTTCCCCTGTAGATACGGTTATGGGATAATATATTTAGGTGAAAGAAAGGTTTTTAGTCGAAAGCATCATACGTTTGAGAACACAGAAGATGAAACATGTCATTATGGGGTCATCCAGACTGCTGCTATTTTCCCAACAGCTTGTTGGTACTGTAACCATCTGTGTCTAGTACTTGTCTTCTGCCAGCAAAACTGTCTCAGTGACCTCTCTGTTCTTGTTTCAGTTTAACTTCGTTTACTTCTGGAACTGTTCAGTTCTTTTTCATTTTTTTTTCCTTTTTATTGCAATGTTCAAGGGGATTACTCTTGAGAGTCATGTCACTCTTCCACCACTCTGTAAAGATGCACAATGATATTAGAACCTTTTTTTTGTAGGCATCAATTCTTTGGTAGTGACACCTCTTCCACACCAGGAGGTGACTTGAAGGAATTTCATTAAAAAGTCAAAAAAAAAGTATTTAACCCTTTCTGGAAGTTTTCCAATAAAATTCTTTTGTATTGCTTGGTTGTAAACAGAAGTTATTGTATATGGAATAAACTTTACCTTTACACCATGAATGTGGGTGATTGGGCACCATAATCCCTTTCACCTTGGCAACCCTCGTACGTTTCTGTATAAAGATGTAAAGTTATATTTCTGTTATGTAGCTATTTTTTTTTCTTTTTTGCATACAGATTTTAAGTCTTTGTGGCAACATTGATTTTTTTTTTCTTGCAATTTTAAAGGAAAAAAAATACACAAGTTTGTTTTTATTACATTTGTTTCATCAAATTTGTGGTCTTTTGTACATGCGCAAAGTTTGTAATTTTTTTAAAACCTACATATGTATGAAACGGCTTCATGATGGTGAATATTGGTATATTTTAAAGCAAACAATTGTAGGGCCCGCTAGACTCCAATAGCTAGAAAAGCAGACCTTAGCTGCGATATGGTGGTTCTCTATTACTGCACCTGTTCGTGTTGCCTTCCATTATCTTCTTGACCACTGTTTTGTGTACACACCATTTTTTCATCTGGATTTTGGTTAGGACTCCTTAAAATATTTCTACCTCAATAATTTTATCAGCAATTATTTAGCAATATACTATGGATTTCCCAGCTGTTAAAGGTTTTGAAACCTTGGTGAGATATATAGTTTTGGATATGGTGGGAAATAAAGCATACATTCAAAATATACAGCGCTGTGTAATATGTTGGCGCTATAAAAATCCTGTTTTTTTTTATTATTATTATTATTATTATTAATAATAATAAAAAAAGCCGAAATATTACATTATTATCAGTCCTTGAATGTGGTTGCTGCTTAGGTGGGTTCATGAAATAAAAAAAAAAAAACTGGGTTCATGAAAAAAAAAAACTATGTACATTTTCAGTTAGTACACAGTGTCCTTGGTATTTTTTGTAAGATAAAAACACACATTATTTTGATATAAAGCCTTATCAACCTACCATGTAATGGATATGAGGGAAGATGAGAAGTGTTTCCTTTTCCTGGATTACTATATGAAAATAAAGGAACAAAAGCTTACTAAACAATAGAAAATGCAACCACTACATAAAGGAAGCTGGTAAGCTGGTAGAATGTTTTTTTTATAAACATACCTTAGGGCTGCTGTTTATTGCTATTGCTGTGTTTGGTTTCATTATGCAAAGACAAAATGAGTTACTTATGATATGCCTGGAAATGTAAGTAATTTTAAAATGTATTTGAAATTATTAATTCCACTGGAAAAAAATCATTGAAGACTGACTGTTTCAGCAAACTCAGCCCAAGATCTTAACATTTTATCACATATCAAAGAAGATTCTAGGAACCCCAAAATTTCATTGTGAGATTTGCAGATAACTTTTCACAGTTTGTAAGTGCACACATCAAGAATCGTTACAAATTTAACCTTCATGAAAAGTGTGCCAAGAGAAAGCTTCCGAGCAAGACTGCAGTTTATCCCTTACCATATAGCCAAAGACCATGCTTTCTGGTTATACTATATTTATAAAGCACTAATATACTACAACATACTGTACGTTAAACAGGTATTTTAAATTACAAGAGTAATACAAACAATGACACCTAAGGAGAAGAGGACCCTGCCAAAATATTTTACAATCTATGTATGTACTATAGAATAAAGAATTGTATTGTTTGGCCACTGTACCAGTAGACATGTTTGGCACATAACAAAGACCTTTTCAAATTATTGCCTCTGTCTGAAAATTCAAATCAAACTGGAAATTGGTACTGCAAATAATTTGTCTTCATTTCTCTATACCAGCAATGTATAGTGATAGGCAGAACAAAGATATACTCTTCCACTAGATGGCAGCAGGTAGCTAATTAATCTGTGACATTATTGTTTAGTGTGTTCCGTGGGATTTTTCCAATGTAATATATGTGCTGCGATTTAAGAAAGGTTGGGAAACACTGCCATATAGAATAGATAATTAAGTTCTAGCCTACACTTTGCCCTAATTTGAATATTATCAAAATCTTCAGATTTGAAATTCGTTTTTTCTGAAAACAATATACATCAAAACCTATGAGCTTTCATTCAACAATGGCACTTTAGGGCCAACAGATTCAAAATCTACAGTTATCCAAGAGTTGTAAAACTTTATACTTTATTAGATAGCATTAAAATTATTAACAAATAAAACCTGTTTAAAACCATGCATACTAAACACATTGCAAGATATTCCTGTCAGGGTCATGCTTTGAGGGCTGCACCTTGTAAGTATCGACGTGTTTCACGGACTAATTTCCCTTCAGGAAGAGAACAGGGATATCTATAATTAAAACAATACATAGTTGCTGTATCAATAACAATATTTCATAGTTTCAATATAATCAAATTAACATGATGATTCTGATGTGGATGTACCTGATGTTTGTTAATAAAACAGCTTTTGATTGGATATCTACCATACATTAGAGGGTTGTCTCGCCTTTTTTTGCAGACAGCCTGGGTACACAAAAACAAACTATACAGACAGTAAGGAAAACTCAACCACCCAACAGAGTCAAAGGTCCCTATTTATTAACCCCCTTGCGGTATTTCCGAGTGTGACTCGGGGCAGGATTTTACCTGCAAAAAATCCACCCCTTGCGGTAATCCTGAGTCACACTCGGGGTCGCTAAAAAACCCCACTTGCCTTAATCCTTTGGCGTCCTGCTCGTCTGTCCAGGTCCTCGGCACACATCCTTTACCTTCCATCTTCCAGCAACTGCAGAGACCTTCTCCAGGGTTTCCCGATGGTGTCAGTTTGTGCGGGAAGGGGGAGCGGGAAATTCAAATAATTTTGTATTGGATTCAATACAAAATAATTGAGTCTAATAAATGCTACTGTACAGTTATATTGCGGGTTTCACTATTTTTTTATTTTATTTTTTTTAACAGATTTTTGTGTATTTTTTTTAAAAGTTTTTTATTAAATTTATGAGTTATGCCTAAGAATTATAAGCCTACAACGTAAAAAAAAAATCTATGCAAAATAATGTAACATTTTTTGTGTGAAAATACGTACAGAGTTAGAACGCTGGGGGGGGGGGTTAAAGCTCTCCAAGGATGTGGAGGATATACTATCAGTGAAGCTGGGTGATCCAGAAAACCTGAAATTGGTCTGGTCCAGTATTGAAAACATTTCCTAACAAATAGCAGATGACTTTTAAGAAATCCATTCCAGTTTTGCTGGATCACCCAGCTTCACTGATGTAAGTGTATCCTCTCCAGCCTTTGAGAGCTTTATTAAATCAGGCCCAAAATATATATATATTTTTTTTTTGGTAAAACATCATACAAAAATAGAAATCTCAGTATTTCAATGAGATGTAATGGTACCTCAAATACTTGTAGTTGATTACAATATTCAATTTTAGCCAACTGTATTTGTTATAATAAAATGTAATATCAATAAAAAAAAACAGGGAGAGAAAATCATATAGTGTATGCCTGCCAATTGCAGTTTACAGGCTGCTTTTCTTTAGATGTACCGTGCCTTAATGAGGTGCATTTGCACTGCACACAAGGAAGATTTTTTTTTTTTTTTTTTGTGAAATGCTGTTTCCTGTTCAAATGCACGTTTTTGCATTTATATAGAACTAGTCAAATACAAATGGGTTTGGTATTCAAATGCAAATGCTTTTGAATAGCAAACAGTGTATGAAAAGAGCACCAAGGGACATTTCACCTAAATTATTCAACTTTCTACCTTTGAGAATCACATCAGTTCAGTACCTGTTCTTTGTACTAATACAGGATTTTTGAGACCTGCTTTATCCCACACCTTGGGTGTTTCAGATCCTTACATGTTGCCCATTACCAATACATTCTGACTAAGGAACAAGTACCTCCTGTGGTTAACGCACTAGCTGGTAGATCAAGCCTTAGATAGAAATGTCCCTTGTTGCATCACTGCATGTCATTATCTTAATGTAAAGCACAATCTAATAGTGGTAGACTTAGGTCAAGACCCATTTTTGCAGCCAGTAAATATTCCTATTGTCCTCGAATAATAGGTTGTGTTTACATGGATGAACTTCAAGTCCTCTGTGCCAATAGGTGCAAATTTGCAGATTAGAGCCTCATAGGTTGCAAATACTTACATATTAGGTGTGAAGGTTTGAGAAATATGGTTTCCTTCATTCACTGGCTTCTAAGGCTGCATACACAAGTGCAATAATTATCGTTGGAAACGAAGCACTAACAATCGCTCGTCTGATAATCGTTAACAAAAAAGGGCATCTGTATGGTTATTCAGTGATCGTGGATGGTTCTGCAGAACACTTTCTCCATTACATGTCACTTCCTGCATCGTTCAAACGATCGTATCAAGTGTGTGTATTATTGGTGGATTATATTTGAACAATCGTATTGTTACAGCATGTACAGAATAATGCACAATACGATTGTTCAAAAAAATGGTGTGTAATCGTTGATCTGTCGTTAGTCATTCGTTTTCTAACTACAATTATTGTACGTGTTTACCTAGCTTTGATCTTCCAATATTTCAGATGCCTGGGTTCAATAATTAGTTACATCAGGCTACAAAATACAATTCCAGTATAAAATCCAGAGCATTTTCTGTGCTTCTCAGACTGACCCTCCAGAAGTTAACAGACCAAATTGGCTTACCCCCAAATTGACCTTAGACTGTGGTTATGACTATGGTAAGGACATTAGATTGTGAACCCCTTGTGAAGGATAGCTAGTGATATGACTATAGACTTTGTAAAGTGCTAAAATGTTAACGCTATATAAATACTAGTTAGTAATAGTAAGTGGAACAAGTTTCCAACGTCTTTAAACTATTACACATTTTGGTGCACCAAGACCCTAATGGTCCCAGAGCTGGTGTATAACATTCTCTGTTCTGAGGGTATGTTATGTAACTCTCTACCACTGGTCTTTCCCTCAAAAATTGACAGATTATGTAAATGACATGACTATGATAGGGACATTATATTGTGAGCCCCTTTGAGGGACAGATAGTGAAATAACTATGGACTTTGTAAAGCACTGCAAAATATGTTGGCCTTATATAAATACTGTTTAATAATAATAAAAATGTAAGAATGCATTCAGATTATGCCATGGGAGAAGCATATCTGAATTACTAGGAAGGCATTCTGGCTCTCTTCACAATCTACATACTGGGCATAGAGTTTTATCAGGCAGTAAATTTCAAGAGTTAATGTTTAAATTCTGGGAAGCAAACTTTAGGAAAACTTGAACTTTTTTAACAGCTTTGTCACCAACTGGGGAAATAAATTAGTTAGGTAAATTGTATTCACCATTCAACTTAATGAAGACATTAACCTCCCCTCACTTTACCCACATTTTACAATTTGTTTTACATATGCTGAATGTGGTTAAAGCCATTCAGGTTGAACAAAAACTACTTGTCTTTATTCACGGAAGGTCAAATACAAGACTTGTGACTTTCTCTTCCCTCACTGCTTCTGCCATCAAGGGCAAGGGGCCACGTCTCCATTTTCTACTCCAACCTTTCGGGCTGTTCTCATACAACAGCTACAAACCTGGAAAAAATTGATGATCCCTCCATTTAGAATTTTGACTTCATGTTTCTTTCATAGTAGTCAGTAGGTTTTAAGGCCACTTCAGAATAATCCAAAGTTTTATTTTTGTTCTTAACTGTGGTTTGCGTTATTATCTTGTTAGAGGATTAATGACATAACTACGACTGATCTTTCTGATACTATATATGAGATCCAGTTTCATATCAATGACCTGTGAATAAGGATAAGCTTTCTAAAACTATGCAGTATGTTTTAATCCAGAATGTCTTGACAGTTATGAGACTTAATTGCTCCTTTTACTTGTTTATTTTGCCGGATGCAGCAAAGCAGTCTCAGCAGTCCAAAGGATTCCACCGAGTTTCACAGTAGGTATGGCATTCTCATTGAAAACTTACTGGGGTCGATTTTTCTCTTGGAGCAGCATCCAGAGAAGTTGGCTACTGTTCCATAACCCTTAACGGTTTTATTATTACATTCAGCTATTTTCACAGGTAGAAGAACCTGCTTTTAGATGGTCTTCATAACCTTTGCCCTTAACACACTGATCTATATATAATTTTCTTTTTGATATTGTCAATTAGTTAGAAGGATACCAACAAATTTGTTGACGGCTGGAAGTTTCTCACTGAACAAATAAAACATTTAAGTTACTATAGTTTTGTTTTTTTTCCTCTGAGTTTATTTAGAAACACAGCTCCCTCCTCTCTATTAGGTTATTGAGCCTGTTGCCAAGGTAATTTGGTTTTGGTTTATTTGGTTTTGGTAGTTATGGTTTGGGATATTTTTTCTTCTGCAGGATTTAGGTAGTTTACATGGATCCTAATCCAACAAAAAATGCCTGATAAAGTAGGAAATAAGGATCATGGACTGGCCTACCCATATCCCTTAATGGAATCTCACGGGAAACAATTACTAGCTTCTAAGGCCAGGAGAATATATGAGGCCATATATCATCATTACCTGTGGGTTTTATTTAAATGAAGATCTAATGTTTGCAAAACTCAACAACCCTTTTCACATGAATGTACTTACAAACAGATTTGCATCAGATGCTCATGTAAAAGTGCAAGTGAAATTTCTGCTGTTTGATGCTTTCTCCTTCAAGCTTTGGAAAGAAATGAGGTAAGGTGATGAGCACGGTTATGTTGAGTAGACATGTTAAAACCCATGTTCCTTTTTAGACACCCACTGTACTTCATATTGGAGGCTTTTCACACACTAAGTATGTCTGTCCCCTACCCTGGCAACTATCATTGGGACAAGAACTCAAAAATCACCCTAACCTAAAGTAAAAACTAATCTCATAATGCTCATAAAAAGGCTTTTTTGCTTTATTCATTCAGTGTCACTGTTAAAGATTTTCCCCATGGTGTATGTATGATCACTGATATAGGAGATAAAGGACCTACCAAACACAAATGCACTCCAAGT
Source organism: Pyxicephalus adspersus (assembly GCF_032062135.1). NCBI lineage: Eukaryota > Metazoa > Chordata > Amphibia > Anura > Pyxicephalidae > Pyxicephalus > Pyxicephalus adspersus. Next base: position 120,512,551 of record NC_092859.1, on the reverse strand, counting down.
ATGAACAAATCCAGTGGTATTATCCTTAGATTTGCAATAATATGGACCTGATTTAACAAAGCTCTCCAAGGCTGGGTGTTCCAGCAAACCTGGTAGCTAGAAATCCTTTCCAGGTTTACTGGATCCCCCAGCTTCACTGATTAAATTGTATACTGTCCAGCCTTGGAGAGCTTTAATAAATTAGGCCCTATGTGAAAGATTGTGTAATCTCCAACCTTTCTCCTATGAGTCCACTTCTACCACTGCCCATTCCTAGAAAGCCATGGACTCACCTTTCTATGGATTTCCAATATCTGATAGTTATACTATCATTGTTGGTTGTGTTAAACCGTTTTTTTCTTTAATAGACTGTGTTGTACCTGTTTTCTACCAGTTTTGGTATGCTGTTGTAGAATGCTGTTCTTTTAAAAGGTATACATTATACAGAGTGTCTGAATCATAAAATGCCCTAAACTAGGTAGGTGGCAGGAAAAGAGCCCAGAAATGTCTTTACATCCATTTCTGCTTCTCTATAACATTCCTTCGTCAGCTGAGTGTACTGCAGACAAATGTAATACGCGCAGATAACCACTAGATGTCACCCTTGTGTTGCAATTTCAAGGATGCTTCCACTGAATAATATCTTCAATGATTGACAAATATAATGCTTGCTCACTTAAAGCAGACCTGTAAACTCACATATTATACACAAATTAATGTCACATCCACACCATCAATAATTATATTTTTAAATGCAGGATAAGTACCTGTGTTTGACCTGGTAAGTGCCTCTTACAGTCTAAAGGAATGCAAGAGAAAGAAGTACAGGCAGTCAATGGGCTGACATGAATCATGCTAACAGGATAACGCAGTGTGACAGATGAGCGGAGCAAAAAATATAAATCCAGTCCTGATTATTTGTGTAGTCAGACAGGTATGGTAAGGTGGCTTCCACCTAACTAGTATAAAGTGCAGCTGTGCATTTTTAAAACATATGTATCTGTGTCATATTTGTATTACAAACCCCAAAAATATGTTGTACACACCATGATCCTACACTGTTTGATGATAAGTAGAACTATTAAGGCCTATTCTAAATTTAATGCAAAAATTATGTAATGCATAAAATGAGTTAATGCATGTTACAATAGGATATCCTATTCATTATGAATTGGTTGTCAAACCACTATATGGGTATTGTTTATTTCTTTTTCCAATAAACACTGTGTGAACAATTATACTTCACAACTGCAGTATTAAAAAAGAAGTTTTATCTAATGTTATACACTGTTTTCCTAAAATAAGTTTAAGACAATAGGAGTTGTTGCTACTTCTGTTAAGTCACACTTTAAACTTTCAATATTATTATTATTCTTATTATTATTATTATTATTATTATTAATAAACAGGATTTTTATAGCACCAACATATTAAGCAGCACTGTACATTAAATAGGGGTTGCAAGTGACAGACAAATACAGACAGTGATACAGGAGGAGAGGACCCTGCGCCGAAGATCTTACAATCTAGTAGGTGGGGGAATTTCACAAACAATAGGATGGGAGATATGTAGTGGTGGGAAGTAGTGGTGGTTTAAAAAAACAGAAGAAGACGGGTAGGCAAGTTTGAAAAAATGGGTTTTGAGCGCTCTTTTAAATGAGCAGAAAGTAGGAACAAGCCGAATAGGAGGAGGAAGCCCATTCCAGAGAGTGGGGGCAGCTCTAGAGAAGTCTTGTATCCATGCGTGTGATGAGGTTATAGGTGAGGAAGTCATTAGTAGGTCATTGGAGGAGCGGAGAGAGCGGCAGGGGGAGTATTTTCCTACCAGGTCAGAAAGGTAAGTGGGACAATAACTGTGTAGGGATTTGAAGGCAAAGCACTTACATAAATGCTCTAAAAAGTGAAATGTAGACATGATTGAGTTTGTGAAAATTTGATTTAATTTGATTAAATTCAACCAAATTTATTTAAATTCAACCATTGGGCCAATTGCATTAAAATGGTTAATTATTAGCTTAACAGACTGCAGCTATGACTGACAGATAAGGTAAAATTTGCTAAAAAGTGATGTACAAATACATATGGTGAATTTTAGTAGCATAGAATGTTGGTAGAATTATTTGACTACACAAAATTTTTACTTGATTCCCCCTGTTTCTAACTGAATGTCCCACTCTGTAAAGTGCATTTATAGTTTATAATGTACAGCACTGCATAATATGTTGGCGCTTTATAAATCCTGTTAACAATAATAATAATATATAATTTTCAAGCAGAATTCAGGTGGATCCAGGCCTTGTATACAGTAAAACATGTAAACATGTAAAAACTTTTTAAATGCACTGTACACAGTGGGAAATAATACAGCACGTTAGTCAGTTTTCAGAGCTTTTCATGGCCTTCAAATTACTTTGCAGTTTATACATTTATACCCATTTTCATTGCTGTTCTAAAAGGGATGGCAAACAATGGCTTCTTACATTGTTCCAAAAGATGAATTGCATTAAGGGGCCAGAGATTGACCTTCTGCGGGTAAGATCAGGGAAGGGAGGGACAATAAATCATTTAGTGGGAGGAGGGACAATCAATTCTCATTATATATTGGGTAATTGGGTTGTCTTAGGAAAAAAGTCCCCTCTTTATCATCCAGGTGTCATTGGCTGATTTACTAAAGGAGTTGAGTGAATGTCACTTCAATAAATTTGTATAGTGCTATTATAACTCACAATACCATTGACAACTAACCACTTGTTTAACAGACAGATAATGACTGAACCTAAATAATTCCCAATAGTCCTACTGAAACAAAAAAAAATTTGAAAGGGTAATATACATAACATAAATGATAATAAAAAATACTAAAGGAATCTTTCATATCTATTGGGAGTGTCCAATTAATTAGTCTTTCTTATTTAGAAGTGTAGGTCTCTCCCGGGGGATTTTTGGAGAGTCTCTTGCATGTAGCCCTTAGTTTTGTCTCCTGCATATCTCAAACAAATCACTAAAGCATTTATTCAATGCAGCTCGGTCCCAGACCCTTTGCACTAGACATCTTTACTGGGGCCATCATTTACAACTTGGTTAAGGAAGGTCCAGAGGTATACACAATGGAAAAAGCTATTGAAATAACATCTGATACGCTTCAAACAGTTTATGAATACATGGGTCATATGTGAGATGTTCTAATATTCAGGGTAATAAAAATCTTTACTTGATTAAATATAGTTTGGTTTGTAACTTAAGCACAATGGATGGTGTGATAGATAGTATTAAAGTTGGTTGCCTTATTGTCATGTTTTTTTATTGTGTATTTCTGTTTTTTTTTCCCTTTTGTTGTATTGTTTCCCTGATGTTTTTCCTGGTCTTCTGCCCATATGAACATAAATGTAAAATTCATTTTTGTATCTGCTATGAATATTCCCCTACCCTTGCCTTTTCACCCCTTCTTTTTTCATGAAAATTCTTGATCATTTTGTAACATTGTATTATATATGGGTTAAAGAAGTGAATCCGACATTCACTAGAACAATATATACTGGTATAATCTAGTTGAGCACTACCGGTAGATGGCAGAGACAATTGTAATTAAAATTTAAATATCCCCAGCTAAGGCTACAATGTATTTACTAAACTTAGAACCTTAATAAACCCTTGTTACAACAAAGTTACAAAATACTCTAATAATAAATACCTTGAGCTTTAGCAATTTGGACCTCTCAGGTCAATTACTATTGATACCAATGGCATTCTTCTCACTGTCCAGCAATGTAAGAAACCTTCTTCCTACTGACCATTATTCTAATGTACTGTAAGCTGTGGATATAGGCATTTCAAGGGGTATATTTATTTCAAGGGGTTCCCTATGTTAAAAGGGTTGCTAAACACTGCCATATACTATACTTTCAACTAGAGATTTCAATCTGCTCACATAATTCAATAACAATAGAACAAATAACTCACAATTGTTTCCACCTCCAAGGGATATTTTCTATATAAATGTTTACTGTTGTACACCCTGATGGAGTGCAAACTATATCACCATACTTTCTATGCTATTACTACATAGTATTTATATAGCGCCAACATATTACATAGTACTGTATAAAGTCCATAGTCCTGTCACTAGCTGTCCCACAAAGAGGCTTACATTCAAATGTCCATACCATAGTCATATGTCAATAATACAGTCTAAGATAATTTTTTAGGGAAGCCAATTAACCTAACTGCATGTTTTTGGATGTGGGAGGAAACCAGAGTACCCAGAGGAAACCCATGCAAACACGATGAGAACCTGCAAACTCCATGAAGATTGGCTGGGATTCGAACCTGGGACCTAGTGCTACAAAAACCAAAGTGCTAACCACTGAGCCACTGTGCTGCTCAATATATAACTTTCACCTCCTTTGTCACTGCCTATGCACATGGGGGAATTTCCAATACTTACCCTAATAGAGTGTAAGCTCTTCTTTCCTCTGGATGCTTCATACCCCAATAGACTATACATTATTTTACGTTCTTTATTCTCCTTCACACCCCATGTCTATGGTCTGAGAGAGTGCAAATGCGTTTCAAACAAATCCAAGCTTTCCAGACCCCTCCATGTCCGCACACGATAGGTTAATCCCTCTCCACTCCCATTCTCAGGACCTAACTAGATAAATTCAAGGCTGTCCATACCCTAGCATTACTTGTGTAATGTACTTGTACAATTGTACAATGTACTTTCATTTCCAGCTTCTCTCCAATAACAAGGGATAACAGCTCCTAAAGTGACAATGCACCTTTTGTGTATAAGGTTTGTGCCTGGTGAAAGGAATAACTGCTCTTGAAGTGAATATGCACAATTTGTGAATGTGTGTACATGTAAGAGTTCAAGAAATAACTGTCCTTAAAGGTGACTCTTTGATAACACTGGTCAACAAACATTTTCTTGCCAAACAGATTAAAGTCATTTTAGGTTATGTTTGATGCACAGATTACAAGTATGGTATTAGTTTTGCTAGACTGGCTCTAGTTTTTGAAATAATGACCTTAATAATAACCTCACAGAAAACTAATAAATCATGAAAATTAAGCAAAATTAAATTTTTGAAATACTTAATGTCAATATATTCTATATTCGGTAAATTTACAGAACTAATCCCAAGGAAGTAATTGAAAAACTCAGTTTGAATGATTGACCGTTGAAGGCTCTAGCAGTAGTCAGGGACACAGGACTCCCACTTCCTTGAGCCAGGAAACTGTATTGGGGACATGGTCCGCGGCTCTGGCCGGTACATCCCCCCAGCGGGGTCCTTCTCCTGACCCCGCTCAGGGGTGCACCAGCCAGAGCCACAGTTGGCGACCCCTGATTTAAATAACTTCTTTCTGAAGAACTCATGTTACTCTAAAAAAAGACAATGTATGTATAAAAAGAATAAAAATTAAAGTTTCATTAAAATAATGCTACATTTTTATATAAAATGCAAAACATCGGTGTGAATAAAGATTGATAATAATATGCTGTGTTAACATTTGTTGTTGGTAAAATTGTCTAATCCAATTCCTGTATCACAAGAACTAGAGCTAATTCAATGAAACTAATGTCATTTATAGATTCAGAAAACCTGAAATACACTAAATTTATTAAACATACTTGGAAGTGAAAAAAAAAAACATTTTTGTTGAGCTGTGTAATTATACATACAGTTACTGTATGAAGTCTGCATTATTACACTGCAATGGTGTCCCTTACCTGGTGATCCTGCCATGAAGGTTCTTGTACAAAAACTTCTTGTTGTAAAATACCAGAGCCATGTTTCTGCAAATTCATCCTATCACACATATTCCAACGTAGGCTATAAGCAGCCGGTTCAAAAACATTACATAGTGGTTGGATATATACAAAAAGTGACAAACTGGTAGCATGGTCTGTCTCTGCCAGCCATAGGTCTCTCTTTGCTACATCATGTCTTGTCATGTTGCACAGAGGAGTATAGGCCTTGATCTTAAACTCATCATCCTAACAACTTGGAATTTGGAAGTCAAAAGGAATCTGGAGTAATATGGAACAGTAAATCTGACAGGGAAAATGGATAAACTATATAAAAAAGGTTTAAAATACAGTAGTGAACATTTTTTTATAAATAAATTGTTTAGTTTTAAACTAAATTCACTCATCACTAGTAATCACTATTACATCATTGCATAAGATTCCTGCTGTATATAGGGGTATATATATATATATAGATATATATAGATATATATATATATGTGATCCTTTGCTGTGCAATTTATTTTTTTACCAAGTACCAAGCTTTAAGTTTGAAACTGTTTAGTGGAGGATGTCACAATGAAAAAGCTGTAGGACAAACAAACGTCTAATGATCATATTACTTTCACAATGATAAATCCCTTCACCGTGTGTTTAAGTGCATTAAATTTCATATAGATGCACAATTTCAATAAAAATCTTTGATCTGGATCAAGATAAGGAATTCTGACTTTTGCTTGCCGAATACATGCTTAAAAAAAGCAGCACATCTCCATTTCTCAGAAAACACTACAGGAAAAATACCAATTAATCATTCAGCAATACAATCAGCCCCTGAGTGCATTTGTGGGCTGACAACACAGCTCAGACCCACCTACTCTACCATCCTTATAACATATGGATAAAACTCCTTTAGACCCGAAAGTGTGCACAGGACACAGAACAGCTTTGAATATCTGATATGATCAACAATTATGTTTTTGCACTCACAGCAAGATCATTTACAAGGCAAACCCAGAGTCTATGGCTTGGTGGATGTTCAGAGGGCCCAACTACAACCTTTATGCTCCTGCAGTAAACTAGGGAAATAACTCAATTAGTTAGAGCTCTGCACCTGTCTGTCGTGTCATATTTGTAGGCACTCAGTGCCTGATGTGGAAAGTCCATGCCAGATTGAAAACCATGGGGGCAAAGCTTCTACTCTTTTTATGGCCTCATTCTGTCTTTATCCATCTGTGGTTGCACTTATTGAACAGATATAACTAAACACGTTTATTTGCATATTGAACAAACCAAAGGTAAAAAAAATTTTTGATTGTTAGGATTTAAATAAAACTTTTATTAAAAAAACTAATTGAAATGGTGGTATATAGACTAAGAAATAACCTAACCTGTAACTAACAGATTCAAAATAACAGAATTGTTTTGACAACTCTAAGACTTTTCTCTACGTTTCTCTACCTTTTTACCACAGGGAAACCCCTTGAAATAACTTTTAGGCCTTCAGGCAACTGACTAAAAAAACTGACTGTAATCCGCAGGCTATGCACCTCCAAGAGTAGGGGCATTGATCCATTAAATCCAGAAATGTAGGAATTCAAAGTTTGAGCAGTGCATTACATCAGAAAATATATTTCTCCTTGTCATACAACCTTTACCTATGATGGATTTAGGTAACCAGGTGAGTTGCAGGACTAGAAGTGGAAAATTAATTAAAGTAGTCCTCCCTATCAGCTTTTAACACTTCTCTTTTATTGAGATTATAAAGCAGCCTTTCTCAAACTTTGAAAAATAGGACATCCCTTGAAATAACTTTCAGATCTTCAGGGAATTCCTACTATAATTACTATATCCACCTCTAACAGTACATTAGTATATTAGTCAGTGGGAAGAATGGTTCTTAAATTGCTGGCCAGTGGGAAATTTGACTATTATAGATAGCCAAAAATCATTGGCGTTAAGTAAACCGACCTGTGAGGCACACTTTATTAATTTCTCAAGGAACCCCTAGAAATATCTGAAGGAACCCTGGCTGAAAAACACTGCTAAGGTCTAATTTTTTTTTCCAAAGTTATGGTTGGTGGGTCATGTTGTTAGTATAAAATATATGAACAAGTTAAAGCTTTCAGCATGCAAGTAGAAAGGACACTAGGAATCCTACATAGGACATAATTTCATTCCAGATTAGTAATGCGCAAAACGGAGACTTTTTTTGCAAGTTACTCATAAATACATATTCCTATGAATATGTTTGCAAACATTTTTGTGACATCAAAAATCGAATTTGCCTACTGTAAAAATTAACTGCAGAGTTCCAAACACGATGGTGTCCTCTTAAATCAAGCTACATACATAGTTCTTAAATTGTTTTTTTTTTTTTTATTTGGGAAATTATTTTATTAATTATTCAAGTTAATTGCAAAGCCATTAAACAGCATTGTGACCAAAGTCTTCGGGGATGTCAAGGGCCACCTGGGGTTTGTGAAAATTTGTCACTTTTTTAATAAATCAAAGTTAAATATAGTTAAGGAAGAACATTGTTACAAAAATTAATGTTTTTAATAATGTGTTTTCACTTAGATCATGTCCGCCTAGTACTCTTACCAATTTGATAACAATACTATCTTTAGTTGCTTTTATAATTAACCTGAAAAGTTGGCTCTTTTTACTTTTGACATGGTCCACTGCCTCCCCCTAACTTCTCCAGCAATCTTGGTGACAAAGGACATTTCAAATAACTTGCAAAGTAACTGGGTAAATTCACAAAATGGTGAAACAAGTTCTTCTGTAAATATGACCAAGTGTTTGCCTTCCGGTTTCCAGGCTTGTTTGAGCCCACCCCAAACGGACAGGATTTGTAACTCCCAGTGGAAGTCAAAGACATATCTTTGCAGCCTTTTTGGTATAATCATAATGATATATCATATGAATACACCATTCTTCTAACCCCATGCCCTTGTCAGCCTTACACAGTTACTTTCCAATAGTGCTCCAGAAGATACTAGACACATGCATTGTGGCTGAAGAATTAATAATATTAATATTATTATTAGTAACCACCTGGGTGTTACACTGATGTCTAGATTTCTGTACCAAAAGCGGTACACTGTTTTTCATGAATTTTTTTTTTTAAATTGTAGACCTGTAACTTACAGAAAAATGTCCGAACAAGGGTCTAGTAGATATCAGGAATAAAAAAAAAGTTTGAAACACACAATCATGTAAAAAAATAAATAAATTTACTTTTAATAAAATTAAATAAAATACAAAGAAATCAGCTTAAACAAGAATACATAAAAAAATCAAAAATACTGAAAATGCAATAATTCGGTATACTGTGTAATATATTTTTCTAAAACACCTCCCTAGTGTGGTAAATTTTAAAACAGAGTCCAACGTCACATACCTATGCACAAAACCACATAAATGTTGTATTATTTTGTATTGGATTGGATACAGGACTTTGTATTGAATCCAATACAAAATATTTGATTTCCCGC
>NC_092859.1:120495328-120502910 GCF_032062135.1 Pyxicephalus adspersus | reverse complement strand
TATTTGAATTTCCCGCCCCGCCTCCCGCACCGACGCATGCAGCGATGTCACCGGGAAACCCCGGAGATCGTCACTGCACTCGCCGGGAGAAGAAGGAAGAGAGAAGACGTGTCCGGAGGACCTGCGAGGACCGGGTATTTTCGTTCAGTTGTAATCTGATTGTCATACAATGTATGACAATCAGATTGCAATATAACGTTTGTTTATATTTTTAACCACCTGAGAAAAGTTCGGGTTTAACACTTTTTGCAAGTGTTTTTACCTCGAACTAAGTCGGGTTTAACGCCCAGGTGGTTAATAAACAGGATTTATAAAGCGCCAACATATTACGCAATTATATAGACCCTTTAACAAGTTAAAATGCTGCTTTATTTGAAATGAGCTGTTTGTGAAGAGTTCAGTAGGCCTTCTATACAGAAGATTTCTTGATTGATACATTTAAAGTACACAATCTTGACACATGCTGCAGTTATTGAAGTACAAATGTTTATACACCATGGACTGGCCAAAGTGTATGGCCTAAGTTATCCAATCTATGAGAAGAGCGGGAAAGATTTCAGTGTCAGGAAGGAAGCTGACAAATATCACATCACTTGATTAGGTACAGATTGCTAGTACTGGGTTGAACCTCATTGTGCCTTTAGAACTGATGGAAGACTAATTCTTCATGACATAGATTTGTTAAAAGGTGCTGGAAACATTCTGCACAGATTTTGGTTGGCATAATAACATTACACAGTTGATGTATATTTGTCAGCTGCACATCAATGATGAAAATCTCCCATTCTATCACATCCCAAAGGTAATCTGGTGACTGTGGGCTATCTGAGTACAGATGCTCCTTGTTTAACGACTAGGTTCAATTCCTGTGAATTGGTCGGTAAGCAAGGAGCCTAGGAAGGACCATCCGGCAGGATCACGGAAGACAGAAGAATAAACGGTGCATGGATGTATAGTGTACTCGGAGGAGCCGACGAGCCACCTGCTATTTGCCTCTTGCCAGCTTTCCATCCCGTTAGTCCCTAATCAAGTCGGACAACAAAGAGTGGCCTCTGACCCAGAAGATCAATTCTGCAGGGCTCGGTTTGTCAAAAAGTGGATCTCTTCCTGTAACCACAGAACAGGAAGCTAACTAAGAGTCTTCAATTCCATGTTTCCCTATACTCAAGCTGCAGCAGTGGATTCCCTGACAGCGGTGTGGAACTTTTAGTGGGCCTGTGTGTTCCCTCCATCTCCAGTGATCTAGGAGTATCAATATCCTGGTCCTCTGCTTCTTCAGATTCCCTGCATATGGTATACAGATCAGCCTCCTGGTCCTCATTCTTTACCTTCCTCCCTCATGGAATTGACAGCCCCAACAACAATGTCTTTTGGTTGTTCTATCTTGGACTCTGCCTAAGCTTGCAATAAAGTTTGATAATCAAGCACCCGCCTGCGTGTTACTAGTTATTTTCCACACATCGCTGCCATATAGTGGTCAGGAAAACAAACAATCTGCGCCATATCTTCTGTTGATTTTTCTTTCCTAACTCCGTGACAGAATAGGACCCCCTGAGCTAAACCTTAGTAGTGAAATGTGGGGCTTTGGGTTATGTGATATTTTTATTCAGGGTTTTGTCACCCTTTGACTGACACACAACTTCCCACGCATGCGCGGTCCGGAGTCATGCATTTAGTGGTCTGCCACCTGCAAAAGGTTGGGGACCATTGCTCCAGGCCCCAGAGTTAAGCTATGTACACACGTGCAATAGGATCTTTCAAGATTCTTTCCAAAGACAAACAACTGCATAATGCATGAATGACTGCTGGGAAAATGACAGAGTGGCACCCTGTTGTGCTCTCTCCCTTTCAAGCCTACCTAAACTCCGAATTTTCACTTTACATAAAAGGGTAGACAACCCTTTTATGTAAGGTAAAAATTCTGTTTGTTTTTAAAAAAAAAGGGTGCAGCACTGCCCCCCTTAAATTAATGGGAGCGCAAAGCCTCCCGGGATACCTACATCACACATCCAGGAGGCTCTTGGGTGCTCCCTCTGCGCATGCCCAAGCACCTCAGGCATGTGCAGAAGGAGCCCTTTTGTCAAAAGGGGAAAATAAGCCAATCTCATGCATGTGCAGTGAGATTGCCAAGCTTTTTCCCCAAACTTCTTAACCCGATCTTGAGTCCGGAAGAAGAGGAGAACATGGCAGCGTCGGCCTGAAGACGGATGAGGAGACAACGCAGGACCCGATAGAAGAATCCTCCGGACAGATCGACTGCTCTGGGGGATTGAAGGTAGGTGGTTTTTTTTTTGTTTTGTTTTAGGCACTTTTGAGTTTACTTCCTCTTGTACTCTCATTATGATCGTCTGTCGAGGATAGTCGTCAGGACGAAAAGCGCTGTACACACACCAGATTCTTTTCCGCTATCAGCCCTGAGGCGGTAACCTAAGGAAAGGAAAATGACAGAAGTTATGGCACGTGTTCTCCTGGTTACCATTGCTATGACTGAAAGTATCACATCTCATCACATGAATTAATATTTATTCGTTAAACGATGATAACTCAAAATTTGGTCAGTTCATTTTGGAATAGTTTTCTCAATGCTTGCAAAGATAAAAAACATATACACTGACTATAGCTTGGGTGCACAAAGATGGCTGCCGCAGGCCATCCACGCGTAACACCGGCCGCAATACGTAATGCCGCGAGACCTTGCGCCATGACGTCACGAGAATAGCTTCGCTGTATCGGGAGGGGCCTAGCAGAGCCTGCAGGCTGTAGTGAGACAGAAACGGAGAGAGAGCTGGGGCGGGCGGCGCAGTGGCAACAGGAGAGAGCGGCGCCGAGAGGCCTGCAGGCAGACGGAATGGTGGAAAAGGCCAGCCTCGGAAGAGAGTCCATGGTGAGGGCAGAGACGGGTCTCGTGTGCGCTTGAAGCGGTGTTAGGGGCGAGGGTCGGTGTGGAGATAGGGACTAGGAGGTGGAGCACAGGGGAGGAGGGGAGGTCACTTACTACAAACACACCGCACCTTTGCGACCCTGCCAGGCTGTCTGCCATCTTCTGCTACACACCAGACTGATAGCCGGGCTCTGTACTCAGAGGAGAAGGGGGTCCCTGGGCTGCTGACCGGCCTAGAGTATTCCTGTGTACTCTTCAGTGAGACCGGTCACTCCCTTCTCCCATCACATACATGTATAGATGGTATATATGGTGCCTTATGGACCTTATATCTCCCCCCAATACCCTCTGCTATAGGATTCACTTCTCTCTACAATTCACACAAATGTTTATTTCCTTCTCATAATATTAGATAGCCCCTGTATTCTTTATATTTATCATACCTTACCCTGTTATTATTTTATGTGTAAGAATTCCTTGCACTGACAAGATGCTCAAAGTGCTTCCATAGGCAGCAAATGTTTCTTCCATGTCTAATAAGAACATTTAATAATCAGAATCTGTTTTATATAAAACATAAAGCGTCAGGTGCTGCGGTCAGCGTCTGTCACAGCCTCCCATCTGTCCCCCGACAATCCATACACCACATTGTAATGTGTAATTGTTCGATTTATAGGAGATCAAATAAGTGCAATGCCATCTGAAAATAGTTTGTGTTCCCTTAATCAGTCTTCTAATCATGTGAGATTCTTTGCCATTACAAAGCAGAATGCCATTAAATAATTAATTGTTTCAATATCTCAAATATGAATAAATCACAACTGTCGCCATAATTGTTTTCTGATTGGCTTATTCTTTTTTCTATAACAGTCTTTATTTTTCAAATATTTAAACATAAAAATTGGCAATAACATAAACTGAAAATAGGAGGAATATTTAGGGCTGATTGTCTTATTCTTTAACGCTTATTGAGTTATATAGTCATGTAAATGTTCATTTACTACTCACATTTTAAATTCGCTCTTGTTTATTTTGCCTTTAGCCCTCTCTTATCCCTAGTGGACTGAACCCGACGCTGTCGGGCAATGCCCATATGCACACCAAGCAGGGCATGAAATTAGAAGCTGTGATGGAGCAACTACAAAAACAACAGCAGCAGGCCGCTCGTAGCATGGAGGAGCGGGAGAGACAAATTAGAGAAACTCAGAGGCTCTATGCCCAACAGATGGCTTCACAACATTTAATGAAGTCCATGACAGGCTCTGCTACACCATCATCTGTAAAAGCCCGCCCGCCCTTGGCCTCTCCAAACAGTACCAGCGAGCCTGATGAAGATGAAGAGATGGAGGATGAAGATAGCGATGGAGATTCATATAGTGCAGAGGATGACGGCAGGGCAGGACAACCATCCATCCTTGCACAGAAGTATCTTCAGGCTCAGAGAGAGCAACAGGGAATAGTTGTTCCCAATCCACAAGGTCAGCGACACCTGACTGTGAAAGAGGAACCAAAAGAGGAAAACTTTAATCCTTCTACATCTAAACACCCCAGGCAAAGTCTGGAGGACCACGTTAAGCCGGTAAGCTTTGAGTAAATGGTTTAAAACATTGAAGGGCTCCCCAGATGTGTAAATAAGAATATTAGTAAAATGTGTTTACGAGCACACATCCTTGATTTGCAGATAATATTGAACTAAAGAGTTTTGTTCTTTGCTTTTTCCTCTGGGGCTACTGCTGCATTTATGAGGTGTTGGAAACATGTTTTAATGTACAGTGCTATATAAATCCTGTTTATTAATATTATTATTATTATTATTATTAATAATAATGTGAGAATACAAGGTTCTGACTTCACTTGAGTGGCCACACAACTAATACTTAGGCAATTCAGACTGGATGATGCTTTCCAGATTATCCGGGTTGTGACATCACAAAGTCTATTAGCCTCTGTTACTCCTCTACAAAGCACAGGGATCAGTCCTTACCCTTCCTGGTAGGGAATATCCCTGAATGGAATGAGGTGGGACCTTCAGACATGACACACTCCTATGATAATCCATTAGCCTAATAAAACATAATGTAGGTACTATCAGTACCACACCTCCATCATGAATCCAGCAATAGACGGTTAAAAAAAAAGCCAAAAAAAAAGCTATGTGTGCATTTAAAACTTCCAGGAATTATATTTGTGTGATTCTGATGATCATTAAACAACCTTGGAACTGCAGATGTTGTACAACCAGGAAAACATAATTTAAACATACGTGGTCTAAAATGTAAATACATGTTTTTTGTTTTTGTTTGATATGTTTGCTGAAGACTATCCAACTTCTGCTTTGCATTTTAAGCATGTATGAAAGCCCATCAACAGGGAAAACATGAACCTTACTCCCACCCCCTTCTAACCCATCCATCATGTTTTATTTCTTACCTGATGACCATGCATTTGCCAGGGACTGGTAATCCAGTGCTGTACATGTGCCTGACAGGCCTACGCAGTCACCTCATGACAGTGTCGTGGATCCCACTTCTTGTAATCAGAAGGAAGATTTGGGGATAAAGTAATATGTGATTGCAGCTTTAGTTCAGTGAAAAGGGCATTTAGTGATTTTAGAAAGGAATGGTTGAGGTGTCTTTTTGCTTCAAGATCAGCTTTATTTAAAATGCACTTTGTAGGCAGTAATAATAACTGCATTATTGCTTATGCAGTCATGTTTTCATTTTTCGGCTATGCAATTTTATCCCCTAGTGATCATGTTGTAAGCTTGATATTGTGTTCAGCCAATGTTGGCTATATTGGACGTTCTAGGGGACCTCAAGGCTGTGTACTTGCTGATAGGGTTATGTGAACAGTGTAAGTCCCAGGTTTCCTCCACAGCTGTGTTTAGTGACACCTTTAGCATACATGGCTTGGGCAGTCCTTGATAGGCAGCTATTCTATTCACAAAATTAGTATTATAGGAGGTCCAATTGGAACACATTTTTACCAGGTAAGCAGTAGCAATTTTGTTTGTCAATGCCAGTGTTTCTGGACATTTTTAACACGGGGGAACTCCTTGAAATACCTTTTTAGGTTTCAGGGAACCCCTCATATATTTACTTTATCTACACATCACAGTACATTATTGTTGTAGTCACTAGGAAGAATGCCTCCTACATTGTTAGCTCGTTGGGAATAATGCAACCTTTACAGATAGCTAAAAAGATCAATGATATCTGTTAAACGGACTTGAGCCACAAATTGCTCAAGAAACTGCTAGCAACCGCTGGAGAAACTGGTTGAAAACTACTGTTGGTATCTGGGTTTCAAATACAAATTTAGAGGCTTTACAGGTCCATAATTTAATTTCTGGTGCAAACTAGAGTCTGCAAAATTAGCTTTTGTTTCACAGCTTTTGTAGAGTATGTGCAGAAATTCCTGATGCAAAGTGTTCCCTCCACTAGTTGTTCAATGTTTTTTATGTTGATTGAATGTTTCCACCATAACCTCCGAGTTAGTAAATGCTAATCATGAGTAAGGATACATAAAAAAAAACAAATAAAAAAACAGGACAAAATATTACAAAAGCTTTTTATATCAGTAGTCTGATGTAAAAAAAGAAAGAAAAAGATCCTGACTATATGACTACACCAGAGTGTTTTCCATCAACATCTATTCTGACATAAGTGACTGAGGAACTGTAATTGCTCGAGATATTAGGTTTACCAATAATAAAAAGCTCAGCTTTTCTTGTACTTTGGGTTGTTTTCAGCTTTGTGTGAAGGAAAAGAAAAGAGAATATTTTTAAGTTGACAGCTGTTGTCGTCGGCTGTTTTCCTCTGGAAATGCTGTTTTTGCAGCTGCTGTGTAGCTTTTGGAACTCTTGCCACCTCTCTAAAAATTCATTGAGGTTAATGAGACCAAAGCGTTAAGTTTATTAGCCTCACCTAATGGAAACCCTTAGAAGAAGGGGTCCTAAACTCCAATCCTTGGGGCTCACATGAGGGTGGATTTTGGTATAAACAAATAAGGAGTAATTTCCTGACTCCTCTCCTTGTAAGCCATTCTTAATTCATTCACTGCTGGCTATTAGAGTAATTCTAAAAAGGTGTGCAGATCCTGGCCCTCGAGGACCTGAAGTTGCGGACCCCTGACTTGGATACAAAAATTATTACTCAGTATGCAATTGATGATTTGCATCATTGCTTAGTGTTAATGAGTCTCTATTCAGAAGTTCCACTTGTTGCATACTTGATATAAGTGTGTGACTGTGACACCATTAGCATTTTCAGAAGGTTATAACTTCCCTCATGTATTCTAAAGTAAACCTGAATGCAGGAGAGAAAAGAGAACTTTTCAGGAAAGCTATACGGGTGCAGAAAATTCTTGCTGTCTGGCTTATGAGAACCTGCTTTCAATGCTTAGGGTCAGAGCAGGTGTTCAGACTGAAATGTAGAAATTGTCTAATGCATACATGCTGAAGGTCAGTGATATAGGGAGGGTCAACATGACAGCCTGCCACCTAGTATATCACAAATAGGTCAGAGATAGCAGGCTTCCTGTATTCCTCATGATCAACTTCTATTAACTCATTGTGACTGGTGAGCAAAGCCTTAGTCTTATAATAAGGAGAACTTCATCCGCTAAAGAAAATTTGCATGTAGCTATAAACATTTCACATGGCATATTTTAGAAATACAAAACACTCTGTAAAATTGTTGT
>NC_092859.1:120490852-120494679 GCF_032062135.1 Pyxicephalus adspersus | reverse complement strand
GCTTGACATTGTGTTTGGCTAAATTACTCAATACAGGTCCACAGGATGTTTTGTGAATGGGTGGTGGTCCAGGAAGTTGTAAAGTTTTAGAGGGATGTATTAGAATTACTGGCTATGTGGAAGATGTATTTAGGGTACGAGGGCAAACAAAATATTTTTTCACCCTTTTTAGCTAGTCTGCAGTAGGTAAGAAACTCTTGTGTCATGTCCTTTGTATCGAGTGCTACTTGCTGTAACCATATAATTTTGTAGTACCCACCCAAAATAACTGTGTGTATGAAGCAAACAAGCTAGCATCGTTCTCTTTACACAATAGAGTTCTTGGTCCCTTGGTAACCTTTCATTCAGACCTGAGCAGTGTCTGGTGAAGAAGATAGCAGTGCCAAGTCTTATGCAGATACTGACTTTAGCATAGCTGGTATTTGTATCAGTGTTCAACCCATGTGTTTTTTTAAACTGGGTGGGAGGAAATTGTAGGTGGGTGACTCAACTCTTCAGGAACCACCCAAAAACAGCCGGGTTGTGCACCCAGCTAAAAGGGACGAGGGAGAACACTGTGTATGATATTTTTCTGTTTAGTTCTGACACACATAACCAGGTCACATTTAAAGCTGCATTCATGTACTAATTTATGTCTAGAATCCACCTACGGTATGTTCTTTGTTGGCAGTAAGTTCTGGGAGTGTAGTTCCAGTGGAATACGAGGAGCCTGTAGTCTAGCCTACTACACAGACAGCAAACATAACACTGGGAATGCTGGGAAACGTTTAGGGTTGTGTCAACTGGTATTTGTAACACTTCTCATTCAAGCAAATGCAGCTGTGTTTAAATAAAAAAATTAAGGCACCTTTCTAGTATGTGCTACCTCCAAAGCAAAGCAGGTCAAATGCAGCATCTGAGCCATGTGTACTATTCAACTAAAGTCAGTAGGATTTGGCTGACCTGCATTTGAAGTTTGGTCTAAACACACATCAACCACAGGAAAATACTAGTCAATGTGCGCCCTTAAGTTTGGAGTGTTGTAAATGAACTGATAAATTTTAACCTTTCATGGCTATGTATATGCTATAATGTTCATATTAGTCATGTGGAATCGCTCTTAAAATTTTTGTACTTAATACTTATATTGAGGATCTTGATTTGTTTTCTGTTTATTTACAAAATAAAATAGGGATTTTAAGCTCTCGCTTTTGAATAGGAATTGTTGGATCTTTTTTTTTTAATGATGTGTAGGCTGAAGAGTTAAATCTTAAACTTTAAGTATGGGCTCCTCCTATTTTACATGCTACCACATGTTGTGTATGCAACCCCCAGACTCATTAAATTGATCACAAGACCAGTTTAGCCTGACCAACTGGCCACAAAAGCACATACTTTTCTTCATAGTTTAATAGAATCTGGTTTTACTACTTCTTATTTACGAATCAATTCTACTGGCCTCCTTGCAATTTAAAAGAAAAAAAATATATATGGTTACGTCATTTTTTTAAAGTTTCTAGAGAGGCTTTTATTGCAAGATGCCTTCATCTGTTTGAGATTATTAAGTTGGTCTATGTGTAGAGTTCACAGCTAGATCTGTTTAGTGCGATCTGAAGTTAGGAACGTATTCACCACTTTATAAACTCATGTAAATATGACTCTAGAATGCTGATTGCCTGCATGTCTTTTTAAGCTGCAATATTTATAGCGTCCGCTGTCAAAAATAAGATATGTAGTACTATACTTAGACATTGTTTAGCTGCATTAGCCTTGCAGGGCACCCTCCACAGCGGCATATACTTTATTATTAAACAGGATTTATATAGCGCCAACATATTACGCAGCACTGTACATTAAATAGGGGTTGCAAATGACATACAAATACAGACAGTGATACAGGAGGAGAGGACTTGGCCTTATTTTCCCATTCTTATAGTTATGTATTGGGAATGAGGAAAGGAAACTGTCTGTAATGTTTGGGTTACTTTTGTTGGAGCAAAGCATGGGTTGTTTTCAAGTGGAAGAAAAGGAAAAATATGAAGTATATTTTATTATAATCATTCATAGGTTATATCACTGACACTCTTAGATTGTAAGCTCTTCGGGACAGGGTCTTCTCCTCTTCCTGTGTCACTGTCTATATCTGTCTGTCATTTGCAACCCCTATTTAATGTACAGCGCTGCATAATATGCTGGCACTATATAAATCCTAATAATATTAATAAATAGGACTTATTATCACAGTCTTACAATGGTTTCTGAAGGATAAAAATTAAATTATGCTATTTAACATTAATTCAAGTATCCATCACAATAATTTAAAATAAAAAAATATTCTTTACTATGTCTCTTACATAAAGTTAACATAAATATTATTAAAGAATATATTTTTTTAATTAGTTTTTGTGGAGGTATTGTATGGGTACTTGAACTAATGTTAAATAGCATGAATTAATTTTCATCCTTGAGAAACCATTGTAAGTCTGATATTAAATCCTATTTAGTGTTATTAGTATTATTAATAATAAACAGGATTTATATAATGCCAACATATTACACAGTGCTGTATTTATGTTCCCCTTTTACCTGTTGCTTCATCATTTTGTTTTCAGTTAGGAAGAATTGATTGCTGGCCTTTTATATTTGCATCACATTAACATGTTTTTTTCCCCATATAATGGAGGCAACTTGTTAGAGAGCATTTCATCCTTTGTGATAAAGACATGACATGTCAGTAACTTATGTTTTTGGTGTGTGGGGGGAAGGGATATGAATGTAGGACAAATGAAGAGCCAACAGAGAGCTTGACCTCTGATCCTAAAAAAGGCACTTATCAAAAGACTGATTAACTGCATGGAGTCTGTATAGAGTGGCTGGTGTGTCCATTGTGTTTCACAGTCCATGGCACTACATTTAGGTATTTGTTGAGGTGTTCTTTTACAAGTTTCTGCCCACATGTTTACCGCATATTGCAGCTTAAATGTTTAATAGGAATTCTATTTATCTAAGTTACATGGCTGAATTTACCAACTCTTAATAGTGTGTGTATGCAGTGTTCTCATTTTCTGGGGAGGACACACTGTGTTTATGTGTGATAGATATATGTGTGTGTGTGTATATAGATAGATAGATAGATAGATATAACACATTTACAGCACCATTGGCAGAGTGTTTTTTACATTTAAAAACAGTAGCACACCTTAAATTTATATAATGGGATTGACGCTGTTGAGATCAGTGTCCCTGCTTTTGTGAGTCTCCCCCTTTTTGTGCTAATAACTCTTTTTAGTAGAAATTTTAGTCAGAAATTAATTAAAAATCCAATCGTTTTTTCCACATTTTTTATTTTTCAATTTGTTTATTCCATTATGAGTATACTGTGGAAAGCTGTAACAAAAAGACGTGAAGCCATGGCATCGGTGCACAGAGATTTCCACATCAGCTAGTCTTAAAGCAGTCAGTGTTGCTGATCATGTGACTTGGAGTGCTGTGGAACCTGCTGATGAGCAATTTTCAGCTGACTTTATTGTCCTTCACATGCCTTCCCACTCTATTAAAGTGGTCTTAAACTTAGTCTGCTTTAAGAGAGGTGACTTTTATGATACAGTAAATTCAAGATAAACTTCCTTCCAAGGCATAGGATGGAAGGTGATTTAGGGATGGGGGCTGGGAAATTTCCAGACATCTGAGATCCTTTATAAGTAGATAGGCCAGGTGGTAGGGTTGTAATCCCATCTGTGTCTTCATCTCTCCTAATTACTATTAACATCTCCGACTTCCCTTGATGTGTAATTTCTCTCCAACCACACAGAAACTGAACTTTAACATTAGAAATTGTAAATGTCAGC
>NC_092859.1:120464761-120490308 GCF_032062135.1 Pyxicephalus adspersus | reverse complement strand
GGCTGCACATAGCTGGGAATCTTACCATCTGATTCTACAAGACAAATAGTGTAGGTCCTTACATTTTTATTTATTTAAATCGGGTAGGAAAAACACTAATTTTTTTCTGGACCCTGCTAGTCTGGTTTTCTTTTTCTTGCTGTTAAAAAAAAAATGGGAATGAGAGCTAAGCTCTCTAAAGTGAGTTTTCTCCAGAACAAGTGTATACATTGGAGAAATATGTGTCGCCTATTTTTCCAATGAGAGCTTCTCATCTCTAAAGAGACGCGGTCATCTCCCCCTTACAGGGCAAAGTAAAAGTGTTTTTGCAAAGGGCACCTTCTGACTCGTTTACATTTCCCTATACCAGCACTTTCTCCATCTGAAGTCACCCGTGTCCCTGACACTGACCATGTATTGGCTTCTAGACCAAAGACCTTCACACGAGAGGGGGTCTTGTGTTTTCCCAAACCTGTAAGCTCCAGTATTTGTTGCTGTCTCTGAAAAAGGCGCTTGAAGAGAGCCCTGGTGAGGTTAATAAAAGAGTTTTGGTGTTTCTGTATACAAACACCCTGTCTCACCAGTATTGGCAAAGTTGGACAATTGCAGTGCCGATGAAACATCTTACAGTAAAATAATATACCATAAATTGCTATCTGCCCTCCACTGTCTATTTTATTTCATGTCGCTTCAAGTCCAGCATTGATTAAATGTGTATTTAATTGGCAGAAAACCGCACTCATGTCACATCATTTCATATCACCTCTTAGGAAATCTTTTCAGATGAGTACAACACAGATTTATTAGCTTATTATGAACTCCCTAATAGTGGTGCTGTGTCATATTCCCCACTGCTAGAAAACCTGATAACAAAAAAAAAAGGTTGTCTTACCAAATACACAAATGTACTGCTCTATTTGGTTTACAATATCAGTGTACAACCCAGAGTTTTTTCTAGGATGGGTGGGAAGAAATTATAGGGGGGTGGCAGCCCCAGTATTGTGACCCAACTCTTCAGTAATCGCACAAAAACAGCCGGGTGGTGCGTCTAGGTAAAAGGAGCTGGGGAGAACACTGAATATTGTTAATTGTAATAAAGAACCTCTTCCATTGACATTTTCCTGCTTGTTGGTAGATGGGCACTTCAAGCTGGTTTGCTTGACAAAAAAACATCTTACTGAGCATGTTGTCTCGCATATGTCAGCAATAAATGTATTGATGCTTTATGGATTACATTTTAAGTTTAGAACATGTCCTCCTATTCTAAAGGATGTAGAATAATAGATTCAAAGCTACAAATAACTATACCCAAATCTTAAAGCTGCATAAAGATTTAAAGTGTCTAATCTCAGTAACAAAAATGAAAATTCAAATTAAGCTTTAAAAAAAAAACAAAAGTAAACTTCAGCGTGTCTACAATGCATGTCGGTGTGCGTCTGTGCAACATGTGGTACTGCATATGTTCTTGTGTGAAGGGTCCCTGATGAGTGTAACAAATGGTTTTGGAACAGCATGTCCCATCATATATGCTCTATTTCATGTGCCTGCTATCAATGTTCAAGAAACATGATTTCTTTATAGAGTCAATAGGTTGCAATGTTGAGGTCAAAATTTTTACACATATACAAGTATGTTTAGATTTACAGGCAGCCACACATACATGCTAAACATGCTTTGTAAGATATGCAGCCAGGCAGCATTCAGTCTTTGTTCCACACTGGAATTTAGAGTTATAAAGGGGATGTAAGAATGGATTTTCCATCTCCCCTAGGCAATAAACAAGCACCAAAAGCTAGTACAGCAGTCCCATCCCCCAGCTCTTTCAGCAGCTAATAAAATTATTTGTTAATGGCTGGAGGGAAGTACCGCTCTTGTGAATACTGAACAAAATGTTTATTAAAGACTGCAGCCCATTGACTGCCACTAGAGCTAAAAGGGGATTAGGAGCTGTAATTTAAAGCTGATCCCTTCTCAAGTCTGCCAGTAGCTCAATGATATAATGGGAATGCTAATTTACCAGCTTTTAACTGTCTTCTTTAGACTGCATCCTGCTAAATTTGGAACAATATGGTGCGTTTTGTTTTTTTAAGGCCAACATAACGTACAATTAGATGTCTTTAAAGAAAATCTCTATTAATTTCCTAACCTAAAAATGGTTCAGGCCGCTAATACTTATAGATTAGTCAGATCTATATTGCAACTATATTTTTGTTTAAGCTATACCTTATATTTTACAAGGAAAGGAGTGACGGCTTTCAAACTAAGGCATTCCTTTTATCCTACCTAAAGATTAAAATGTAATTTGTGCAGTTTGTGATAACGGAATGCTTTCTACAATTAGAGCATAAGGTTAAACAGTGGTATCGGGGCATCTAATATAAGGTTTGTACAGATTGCATTCATTAAGGAAATGTGCACTCTCTTCTTCACATGCTACCTGACCATACCAACAGTAAATAATTTTTTGCTTGTTCTAATGACTAGCATGATCTCTATACCTAAATATATTGTCTTGAGGGCTGCAGTCACACTAAAATACAAGTGTTAATGCACACTGTTGTGCCTTGACATGAGTTTTAGATACTCATTGCTGCTGATGTGTCATTTGAGTAGTAGAATGCACAAAAACATCAGCATACAGGACATTTCCCAGTGCACTGTAATGCATTGATATGGATGAGTCTTATTGATTTTTTTTTTTTTTTTTTTCGCGTGTCCATGACTAGTGTCACATAAAAATGCAAAGCATGCATAGTGATCTGCCTGGTGTGAGCCGGCACTAAATAAAGCCCTCAGCCATTTGACTACTGACCAAAAGATGTCTTCTGTTATAATCAGTTTATCAGCTTTTCTGTTGGTGCTAATTTAAGTTTAAGAAGGGTAGGGCTTCCCGACCTTAGGGCTGGAACCCCTCCAATTTGGGTGTGATTATTAGTTAAGGCTCTCAAGCACTTTGATTAAATAGGTAGAGTGGACCACGGGCTAAACATTTACTTTTTCAGCCTGTTAGATTCAAATCAGGTTATTATGAAAATAAAATTTTATCTAAGCTCAAAAACAAAAGTGGTATATTGTAGGTTATCCTTCTGTTGTGGTGACCACATTTGTTTGTTTTTCAGCCAACATTTTCTTAATAATTACATGCCAGTAAGCCACATACGTGCAATATTTATCGTTGGAAACGAATGACTAACGACCAATCGTCTGATATGTGTTAACAAAACAGTGTACAACGGCTGGCCAATAAACGAGAAATGTTGCTAGAAATGAATGACCGTCCCGGCGGATCTGGGTGATGATTGTTTAGCATCTATTGTGTGTACGGTCGTTCAGTGATCGTGCATTGTTCTGCGGTACACTTTCTCGGGTATAGGTCACTTCCTGCATCGTTCAAACGATGGTATCTAGTGTGTGTACATTATTAGTGGATTATTTTTGAATGGTCATATCGTTTCAGCATGTACAGAAATGTGCACAATACGATCTTTCAAAATAATCATTAATCGGTCGTTAATCTTCGTTTTCTAACGACATTTATTGCACCTGTGTATGTAGCCTAAGACCCTAGGCTGCTTTCTTGTTTTGTTCTTCAAATATCTCCCATCTTCATTACATCAGTTTGAGGAGTTTTGTAGTTTGCATAATATAGCTGGGAAGGCTGATTGGTGTCTTAAAATACTGATTTAGTGTTTTTTAGGCACTAGTACTTGTTGGAAAAAAAAACAAAACAAATGCAGCCACCACCTCTAAAGCATACTTGTACATTGTTTGCAATTATTAGCAATTTTTGCAAGTATGCAC
The DNA here is from genome assembly GCF_032062135.1 of Pyxicephalus adspersus. Taxonomy (NCBI): domain Eukaryota; kingdom Metazoa; phylum Chordata; class Amphibia; order Anura; family Pyxicephalidae; genus Pyxicephalus; species Pyxicephalus adspersus. The sequence goes on along the minus strand of NC_092859.1, from coordinate 120,486,528 downwards.
AGTCCTTTGAAAGAATATTACAGACACAGTTCTTTTTTTTTTGTTGCATATCGGGGTAATAGTAATGTAGTTTGGGAAGGTAGAGCATTTGTGGCCAGTAGGCACCTCTACGGAATGAAGTTCTACATGTTAAATCTGGCCATAAATTGGTTAATTGGTGTACAACTGGTGCAAATGATTGATAGTTTCTTCAGATCACTCCTTTACCAGGTTACTGTTAAATGTGTAAATTACCAAAATGGAGGGATACACGCCCAAAACGTAGCGCACAGGGGGCCTTTGCACCATTTCTTTTAGGGCTGCAGAGAAAATCTATTTTGCATTTACATTACATATAAGAACTATCCATAAAGCTTCAATGTTTTTCTGTAGAATGTGTCTTCATCCTTCTTTCTGTAATTGAATTTGTTTACCACGGTCTATGTTGGTCAGTTTTCCGGTAATATGCCAATGATGTTTGCACCTGTTCTTGTAAATTTTTTACCTTTTTATATGGTCAGTCCGCGTTGTTTATAAACACTTCCATTACAGACATATTTTGCTTTTCTCCAAATAAGAACTGGTCCAGGTAAGAGTACCAATACACTATTTTAATTACCGTATTTGGAACACTACCTCGTGTTGCTTTGAGAATTCACCATTCAAAGTATTAAATGACACCCTGTGCTCTCTGTAGCTGTATATATTCTGTTATCTTTTCTTCCGTGTAATGCGTGTGAACCACGTGTACAGTGTCTACAAAATGTTTATCTTTGCAGTTAGTCAAAGCAGTTTAAAAAAAAAAAAAAAAATTTTTTTTTTTTTCAAAGTATGTAGTACAGCGTATTTTTCTTTTGTCTTTTTGTTACTGTTGTGAAGCTATTAAAGGAAGTGACACCATTTGTGAAGAATGTTATTTTTGCTTTGGCTGTCACATTCCTCTGGTAGACCCGTTCCACTTTTCTGAAATGTTTGTGAGAATATTGCCTAAAATAAAGCCAGCCCCTCATAGAATCTATGCTACAGGCTACAAAACTTAAATCAAACAAGGGAAATTCTCAAAGCAATGATACTGGTTAGTGTAAATTATAGGTGCTGCTTTTGCAACTGAGCTTTTCTAGAGCATGTCTGTAAGTACATTGGTTGATAAAACAGGTCCCAACATTAGGCTGCTTTCACTTTTTTTGTACGTTCACTGATTAAACTGATTTCCGTTAGCCTTTGCCTTGTTCAGTTTTGGGTTTAATTAAGCTTTCATTCAGCCCAAACTTTGTTCTGTGGTTTTTATTTTTATACCTTCCTATTGTACTGTGTTTTTATCATTTGCCCAGCTTTTAACTCTTTATTTTTTTTGATTTAGGAGAACTCTTCCTGGAGTGAAGATGTGGATGGTCGTACCAGAGAAACCTCAAGAGATTTTGCAAAGGTATTCATTTGTTAAAAGTTTAAAGCAAAATGGAGAAGATATATTGTTTTGCCATTTACATTGGGGTTCTGCGGAAATCATATCACCTTCTGATACCTGAAGTTCTATTCACTGAATGTATAAGTAAAAGTTTTACTTTAAGATTGTATCTGTGTATTGAGTAGTGCTTGCAGAGCTGCGCTGTAGTGAAATTGTTTAGTCCGAAATACATTGGAGACTGCAGCCAAGTCAAAATGAGCCTCCACTAAAACCAATAGAACCTGGTTTCACAACATCCGGCATTATTTAGTCCTTTCTCCTAGCCCAATGCTCCATAGAAATGCTAGAATTTTGCTGCTTGAGACTTTCTATTGACATTGATCATGTTGGGTGAAAAAATCTTTGGTCAGAATATCCTTCAACGTCTCTTGGCAAACTTGTTGTGCCAGATTACTAAACAGCTAACTGATGGCGACAGCTATTGTTTTACTAATGAGGAGGACACAGCAGGACACCTCCTATTCTTCCTCCCTCCTCCATACAACAGAAAATATAACCACCATGCAAAATGTTAGAATAAATCCATATGTTTTTTAGTGTTCAAAAAATAGACAATGCGTTCTGGGGGATTTGAACATTACCTCTCTCTGTCAGAGCTGCAACAAATATGTAAAGCTTTCTGTCAGAATATACTAATATCATAACCTAACATAGGGCTAGCAAGACAAGCCCATTCCTAGCTAGTTCTTATCAATCAGTCAAGCATCATCATTTACCTATATTATATTTTACTAAAATACCTTTTGCCAAAATTTACATAACCCCGATGAAGTTCCCTGTTAAGGTTTTATGTGTAGAAAAAAAAAAATCAGTAGCATGTTGATAGAGGGACAAATTTGCCCATTCTGCCACCATTCTTTTACTGGTGCTTAAAGGGTGTTGACTTGGATATGCCACATGTCATGTCAACTAACACAACTAACAAATCTCTGAATTTTTGTAGCCTGCACGAAAAAGGTCTCGGCACTGCTGGAATTTCAGCAATCATCATATAGCCTTGATCTTTTTGGAGTTTTTTTGAGAATTGTAAAAAAGGGAATATTGTACTGCAGTAAACTTGCTTCTATTCTGTGCTTGTGTCAATGCTATTAAGGAAGCAGTGTCTCAATCGCTCATCATGCCTGTTCCTCTGCTTCAAACTGGCCCTTTCTTTCCCACTCATGCGCTGTTACTATAATGGGAATAATGCCATCTGTTTTTGAACGTAACACTTGTTAAGGTGCGTCATGATGAAGGTTCATACACTGTTCATACACCTTTTTTTGTAAAACAAAGGCACTGATAGGCCTCCAGCCCAGTTCTCCACTACAGGCCCCAAACTGTGCTATGCATATGCAAGCTTTTTGGAATGTTTTGCACATTCTTTTTGTCTTTGCACATTCAAAGTCTCTCACATCTTTTGATCCTCGTGCAAATATGATTAATGTATGATAAGTTTTTACAATTTCTCCTGGAGGAAAACATTCTTAAGTTTAGTGTGATTTGGAGAAATGTTACATTTAGCTTTGGAAGTATGAACTGCACAGCAGCACACTGGACAGGCATGTAAATCACACATGCAAATGTGTATTAATACTCAGATTTTCAAAAGCCTTGCTGTAGTTGCCTCCTAAAGCATCAAGCTTGCTGACTAAGGGTAGGGTTTGTGCATATAAAAAACACGATGCAGGAGCAAAGTACAACAAGGAGAGAAATGCTGGAGGTGAAAACCATGGGTATAATTGATTATTTGACAATACCTTTGCTTTGTGATTAGATCAGTATTATCAGTAATATATAATGGGGTGGGGACTGATGATACTTTATTTCAGCAATTGTTGTATAAAAATTATTTTATTTGCTTAAATTATTTACCTACCTAAATAAAAACTGTTGTGTCTATAGTGTAAGCGAGGCTGATTATGATTAAGGGTCAATCTCGGGGTTAAATAAGAATAAATTATATTTATTGGTTAGGTCTTTTTAGGTGAACTCAGGGACTAATTCCACTAGATCCCTTTGGCTATTCCCAGTAAAATCGCTGGTGAACAAAATCACCAAGTGCTTGGGCACCTAGGGTGGATCTCCAAAACTGCTAACAAACAAACTACAATTCCAATGCATCATTTAAAATTGTAGACATGGGCTTTCTGTGGCTAACAAAAAAGTACTTTGACACAGAGTGTAGATATTTGAATAACCCCAGTCTTGTGCAGCTTGCATCTACCCACAAAAGCTGAGGTCACCTCAACCTTATGAAACTGCATACAGGAGGATGCGTGACGGGGAGCCTCCTCTTCAGAGTAATATAACAGCTCCCTGTCCTGCAAATTAGAAATTGCTCTGTACATGGAAAAGAATGGAAAAGGAGAGCTGTGCTCTCTTCAGTGTCCTATATTCACATCATAGGGTTTAAATAAAGTCTAAATATGTATTCTGTAGTTGACAATGACAACTAATTTAAAAATGTTTAGTGTCTTCAAACACGGATTACACATAAGTTTTTTATAACCAGTTATAAAACACTTAATGTTGCATTAAATTGGAGTGCTGTGGGGGCTTTGAAAACAACGCAAATTTTATTAACACACTATTTAGGTACCATATGACCTGTAAATTGGCTAAATACATAGCAACTGCACATCTTACACCCGGTATACACAGGCCAAGTTTCAACCTTGACTGGAGATCATATAATGATCAGATTGCCAGGGAGTATGAAGTTTATTCTAAAGCAGATGGTTTCCCGCCCTCCTTCTTTTTAGGTCCTCTATTGGTTGTGTTGGTAAATCCATCAAACGTATGTTGTGTGTATGAACAATCAAGCAAATTGGATTGGGATCTCCCATCTCAATCACAACATGTTTGGCCTTTTCTGACTGATAATGAAGGGATTATCGAGCAATAAAGTTGACCAAAGACAAAAAATTGGAGACAAATCATCTTGTCTATTAGGCTTTGCGGTTGGTTATCTTTAGAAAGCACCCACAGCCCAGAGTAGAAAAGCCTGTCCTGTGCCAGCTTGCTGAAGGGTAGGACCATTTTTGTGCATACAGAGGTCAAACATGTCATCTGCCAAGGACTATAGAGAGCTTTTAAATTTGCAGGTGTTGATTGCTAAACTATAGTTGGAACTTGCGGGGAGTAAATATTTGACCTCTTCAGGGAGGGCACAGTTTCTACACTGGGAGAAAAGGTTTACAGAATATTAGCAGGAGATGGGCTTTATTTTACTTTTTTCAAGAAAATTAACTGGTAAGACATTGAATGCTTTACGATGACTAAACTGCAGGTTACTGAAGGTTTGATTTGGGCTTTGTGATGTACATTTACATATGATGTCCATATTTACATTTGTCACTTTGTGAGTTTGGGTTGTGTAGCAAATTGTTGGTAATGTGTGTATTTATTTTGCAGCTTTATGAACTCGACAGTGACCCAAAGAGGAAGGAATTCCTGGATGATCTGTTTGTTTTTATGCAAAAGAAAGGTGAGTGGTAGAAAAGCAGATGTTTACATTTTAAAAGCATTTGCAAGATGTTTGTGGCACTTAACCCTAATCTACTCTTCCATTTTATTTTACAATTTGTTATCTTTTTTTTCTTTTAATTTTTCATTTATACAAAATAATTTGTGTTATTCCTTCATAGTGGACAGCTGAATGTTTTTAGTATTATGAGGCGCTGCATCAAATATGCACTTGTTATGCATTCAGTATGAATAATTTTCACCATTGCTGCTATGTTTTTTTGTTTGTTTGTTTCTGGATCATTTCCATCAGTTTCCACACTCCTTGCTTCAGTTGGTCATTTGCTGTACTTCCTTTTATGCCAGCTCTCCTCCCTCTCTGCATCACATCTCTCCTCCTTTCTCCATTGTCCTGAGCTTCCTTCCATGCCCACTGTCTTCTGGTCATTCTCTAGCATATACTAAATTCATAAAATGAATTTAAAACAAGTTACGCATCGTTTTCATTGATATGCATGGAGAGCGGAGTACATTTTACTGTTTTTGCTAACAAATGTTCTAGGTTGTCCATCTCCGATAGTTACAGTTTATTGCCTAGTCAGCGAATCGGCCCATAAAGTAATTGAGAATCTTTGTTTACCTTGAAGTTATGTGCAGATAAAATGAGTGAACAGAAATGTTTTGTGTGAATGCTTGATGTTGATTTGGCATTCTTGTATTAAAAAGGCCTTTCTTTGTGTGTGTTCTACAGTGGAATGTGTAGTTTGGAGCAGCCTATTGAATGCATAATAGACATGTGTGTTTTTATGACAGGATATGCCATGCAGATGTAACTGTTTTTCCTCCTTGGTTTATTTTAAACCTTCTGTGTTTTACACCAGCGTTACTTATTTTGTAAGCAATTTATTGTCCTTTATAGCCAATAGAATGATTTCTTGTATATTAGTTCTAGTTTACTCTATGGCCTGTTCAGATTGACAGTTAAGCAACTGACTGCTTAAAGATGTGCAGTCAACCTTTGTTTGCTGCATTTCAGCTTTCCAGTGGTGCCATGAGTGGTAGGCTACCTACCTGAGGAAGACTTACAAACAGATGTGTTCTCTGCTCCAGTGCCTCTTCAGTTCTTGTGTAGAACAACCACAATTCTAGAAATCCTTGGCTAAAACCTAGAAAATTCCTATCCTAACCACCTGTGTAGCTGCTCCCTGGGTGGCTTGCAAACTGTGCACCTAGTAAACAGGAACAAAGCAGTGCTGATGTGAATTTTTGTAGTGATGTGTTTTGGAAACACTGTTGAACCCCGATGCAAATTGCCGGACTTTCTTATGGAAAGTATAGGTACAGGAAAGTATATCAACATTCAAGATAAGGAACCTAATGGTAAAACAATCTATACTTGTTTGTTGGCGGTGCCATAATCTGCTAGTATGCACAGCAAACATGTTGTATTATGACATACTTACCTGTGTGCCGTCCCAGGACCTGTCATTGCTACATCAGGGAATATCGCCTTCTTAGTCGCTGTCTCTGCAGCAGACTTCCGAGCATTGGAACTACGCAGGACATGTGCTTGCAGTGCAGATTCCCAGGATTTAGGGATTTATGTATTAGTTTTAACGGAAGACATTACATGCCTTTTAATATTTCGTACTACCTTCGGGTGACTTTTTGTTTTTTGAGTTTGGGTCTGGACATGCATCTCATTATGGTATGGCCATATACAGGTTATTGAACTTAAAATAATTTCGTCTTATTTTAATATACCTTTGTATTTACTTATTTTAGAATATTTAATTTATTAACATCAACCCTTTTTTAAATGAATTGTTTCCCTGAATGTCTTATTTAGGATTAGTCATTAAAACCTAAAGTGTCTGTCAAATATTATCTAAAATTACCTGCAGTGCAAAAGGCGGCAGAAATGTAACCAGTTGATATGAAATGCATACATTTTCTTACTCATAATGGACATTGACCCATGTGCATGCTTTTAGGTTTATGCTCTCCTAGGGCATTGACATTTCTGATATATGGAAACATACATAAAGTGTCCTGACATGTTTTTATGAAGAGCAAGCTATACTTCAACCTTTCAGGACACATTGTTGCTATAGACAGGAGCTTATACAAGACAAAAAAATGATTGAGATAAGTAACCAGTAGCAACCAGTTAGTGATTTTTCACTGCTTTGACTACATTGAAATTAAATAATTTTGCAGTGATGAACCGATTAACATTATTGCTTTTCACATGGCACAACTGTTCCCAAAAAGGGGGGTCTGGCTCTTTTTATGAGCTCTAAATCTGTTTTGCTTGCTGGACACTGCTGCTACAACTCCTCCCTGTTTAACAGATCTTGAAATCTGTTAAGCTTTGGAGGACCTGTCACTATCATTTATTGAGGAAGCAGTTTGTGCTGGGGGAAGGGAGAAATACCAGTGGGAAGCAGGCAGGAATGGGTGAATTGTTGGTAGGGGGTGGAATCTGTTTGAATGTGATTAATGAACCCATTAGCTCCTGTTTGGTGTGATATGCATCTGAAGTCTGATTTCCTTCCTGGATATTGAAAGAAGTCTATCATGAAATGCCAGTGGTGTAGTAGCAACCTTGCTTCCTTTATGCAGATTATATTTACTTGAAGGAAATCTGAAACTTGAATGTGTAGATTCACATCCTCCTTAGGAGCACCAGTCATCCTGGAGTTATGAGTGTATGGAAGCAAAAGCAGTTTAGTAATTTCTGACAGATTCATAGATGTTTGACCACACTGGTCCTAGATTTACAACTTTAAAGAATTGATTGGTAAACGCCAAGTGTCTTTTTTGGCCGTCAGTTGTCCTCCTGACTTGAACACTTTGTGTCCTTTACCTTTTAACAAGCATACAAATATGTCTGACTTCACATGCATGCATACTTGTTTCATATCCATGCAATCATCTAAGTACACAAGATACATATTTATAGGTTTTAGATTTTAGGAGTATATGGGTTTTAACTTTATTTAACCACATTTACAGGACATCCAGGGTGATAACTGTGTTCTACATCTGTTTTACTTTACACCTTGAAACACCACTTGCTCCAAAACTCATTTCACAATAAAGAGGACAGCAGCATGCCCATGAGGTCCTCTCTCCTTCATTGACCTCTAGGGCTGTTCCTCCTTTTACTGGTCTAAAAATTACTATACCATGGATTACAGGTGGCCAATATCAAGCCAAAATTACCTACATACAACAGTTGTGTATAAAAATTGTTAGTTACAGAAGTTACAGACCTGGACCAAGGCTTTTAAAGACCTCAAACCTCATCTTCATTGGTTCTAGGCCAGCAACTCAAAGTGTGGAAGCCATAGGATTACCATAACATAGAACTAAGAATTAGTCATTACATCTTCACCTGGTTCACTAAGCTTAGTAAAAATACTCCATCAAATGAAATATGCTCTACACATTTATCTTTGCCATAAACCTTTTTTAAATCCTTTGCCACGCTGAATATTATTTGAGCAATATTTGCAAAAAGATTACCTTCATTTGTACAACTCAGCACATCCTTTGCAGATTATCTAGTTAAGTGATTTATGTATTAACGAACTTGCATGTTTTAGTGAGCTCATTGGAGTTTGTTTATTTCTTGGAGATGTAGATGCTTTTATCTGTGATAAAATCTTAGGAGCATTATGTGTTCATGTGAACACTGCAGTGTGAATGTGTTGGTAGGCATATGAATATAATAGAAATATATATATATATATATATATATATATATATTATTTTTATTTTTATTTTTTTTGTTCGATGTCTAAAATCACCAAAAAGTTCTGTTGCTGTTCTTTAGTGCACTGGTATGCTGCTGGTATTTTGCAGGAATTATATCAAATCTGTACTATTTCCTGTCTATTGTCCAAGCACACAATGCTTTAGGTATGCTGAGCCTTGACATTCCATCAGCACATCTATAAGTTATGTTGTCTAAAGGAGAGTATGTAACAGTTGAACCTTGTTTACTAACTTAATTAATACCCTCAGTGCTTGTCATGTGTGAGTGTACAGTACAAAGTACACAGACAGCAGCGAGCCCAATGTACCTAGTGACGCCAAGGCACAGCTGTGATTGTCACACACCCTCCCTTCCCCCATCAGCCCCAGGTCTGAAAATAATGAGGGACAGAGTAGACAGAAAGCAGTCCATGAAACTCTACTAGCCCCACCGTCTTTGCTACAGGAATTAGATGCTGTCACCTTCTTGATGGATGACTGTCATAGGACACTCCCCGTGATTAGTGCCAGTGGGGTCAGATGGCTACATTACACAAGGGACTTCTGGGGTTCATAGAATGTGATAGCTGCAGATACTAATAAAATCAATAGGAATTTGCAAGTGTGTTCTTTGTGACAGATGTCAGTATATGCATTTAAGGCTAAGCAATAAGCAGACATATATTTAGACAGCTCCATGCAGCAAGCAAGGATCTATTTTGTGATACTGCGCATTAGGTGACATTGTTTAGATTGGTTCATTGTATGGAATGTTCCTGGATAAAGTTAGTAATTCATAGACCTAAGAATAGTTCTTCATTTAGCTCGACAGATATGAAGTGTTCCTTAAAACGTACCAGGTCATAACTTACCAAGCCCTACATTATAATAGCCAGCATTTTCTTTTTTATGTAACAGAGCTGGATCTTTTTTTATCCAGTGTGGAAGCAATGGTTATCAGTTATGGAGGGAAACTGAACAAGAAATCGGTTTTCCAGTGATTTGTACATACTCTTGTGGAAGGCCTTACTTTTTTCAATCATAATTAATATACCAAGCAATGTTGGGGTGGAATACCTAAGCCAAGGCAATACTGACTAGGCATTTACAAAGAAATTTCTGCAGACTCTGGCAAGTCAGTATAAAGATGAAACAATAAGGTGTTATAACCACCCTATACAGAGTTGTGGAATCTTCCTATTCTGTTTGTATCATATTACATCCACTTTTCATTCATGACATTGGTGTATGCTAGGATTATATACATTGTACATAAATGTACAGCTCAGAATACATTACAGAGATGATTGTGAGCAGGAAGGAAATTTTGGTGTTATTGTAGAAGAGATGTTGCTTGTCCTTTTTGCAATAAACAACTTTCCTGCTTGCAGTTAATTTTGATTGTAAAGTGACCCAGACACTTGCAGGAAAAGAAAAGAAGCAGTCAGTCTAAACTGATGTGTTGTCTGTGAGAACACAGTAAAGTGTGTGCGCCGGTGGTTGTTTGGCTTGGAGTTCAGAATGCTTTCCTGAAAAGCTTCCTTGTTAAACTCTCCTGCTAAGTAAATACATATTCATCTTCAATCATAGACAGAGGAGAGATTGTGGCTACCTTACTATTAGCAGCACACCAGTGAATAGGTATATGTTACCCTAGGTGTCAACCTTGCGAAGTACAGACAACATGCGTCAGAGGCAGGAGGCTCTCGGGTAAGGAAACTCGCAACCACAATTCAGCTCCTACAGGACTGCACCGCTGTGGATCCTGCTGGGCCCTACACACCCCTTGCGTTAGATTCTAAAATAAAATTATTTGGTCACATATTTCAGTGCATTCATGCAGGTTCTTGAGTCTGCAATCTGGTCAAAGTGTGCTAATATTGTGTTCACTCTGTATCTATTCTCAGAACCAGGTATTTGTGTGAAAACAATCATCTCTAACATAAGTGATAAATCTCATTGGACCTTCTTAAAGAATTCTTTAGCTCACCATGCCCCAAGTGATAAAGCTAATATTACAGGTGCCGCAGATGAAACATTAACCCCCTAACCGCTAAGCCCGTAATTTCTCGCACTAAATATTTTTGCTGTTTTGGTTAAGCCCGTATTTTTTCGCCTACACTAAAATCCCCACTTACCTGGTCCCGCTGTGCTAATCCAGCGTCGGTTTTTTGTTTTTTTTGTAGACAGCTGGTGACAAATTAAAATATAGAGTTCCATAGTGTCTAAGGTATTGTTTGCTAAAAACATGAGATAAGTGGCCAAAATGTCACGCATGGTCTCCCTGGGATAATATCATCCGTTTTGATTAAAGTAAAAATACTCACAAAAGAAGAGTAAGGAACAAATAATGCAGACTTTGTTAATTTGTCTCAGTTTACTTTAAATATTCTTTCTGCGGGGAATTGATTTGGACTACATCAATTAAAAGAAAGAAAAAAAAAATCTTCATACCTCCTATAATTATTATTATTTTTTTTTTGTCACCATTTTGTACTATTTTTTTTTTTCTTTTTCTGTTGGCAGTTAAACATAATGGCAGGGTAGTAAAAGTATGTGCTGCTTGTTGGACTGCGATTAACACCAACATATTGCTTTGTCTGCTTGGACAGGGTTACATTAGAAGAAGACATTTAATATGTCCTGCATTTACCCAGATAAAAGTTGTATATGAGACTTTCCACCTGATGCCTAAACATTTGTTTATACAATTAGTAGAAAGGTTTTAACTGTTTTGTTAGTAAAGCAACAAATACCTCCCATCCTTATTTTATTTCTCACCCAATTTAATTTATGTGTGATTATTGTACTTATTTGTGTTTCCATATAATTTCATCTAGGCACCCCAATCAGTCGCATCCCCATCATGGCCAAACAGTTATTGGACCTTTACATGCTCTACAAGCTGGTAACTGAGAAAGGGGGGCTTGTAGAGGTGATCAATAAGAAAATCTGGAGGGAGATCACAAAGGGCTTAAACCTACCAACTTCCATAACCAGTGCTGCCTTCACCTTGCGCACACAGTGAGTAGATGTTCTTACTAATAGCATTGTCCTTGCATGAATTTACTTTTCCTTTTTCAGTTGGGTTTTTTTGTTTCCATTTTTACTTTTCTAATTGTTTTCTAAGACTGAGAAAAACATTGGACACACAAGTAATATATATATATATATATATATATATATATATATATATATATATATATATTTTTTTTTACCATGCTTGTTATGGTGTTTACTTCCATGTTTTATTTCTTTCCCTCCTTCTGCCCTGTTTGGGAAAACTAGTTCTGTTCTATGTGCTTATGTCTGTATCCTGCTTGCACCTTACAGATATATGAAGTATCTTTACTTATACGAATGTGAGAAGAAGTCTCTTAGCTCTCCAGCTGAGTTGCAAGCTGCTATCGATGGAAATAGACGAGAAGGAAGGCGACCAAGCTATGGCACCTCTTCCTTTAACTATTCACCCACTCCAGCAGGATCCACTGCGCTTTTAGGAGCTCCAAAATTACCTGTGCCCATGCTCGGAGTGCACCCAACTTCTCGTATGACACCAACAACACCGTTCAAGAAAGGTCAGTTGTCTGCCGTAAAAAGCAGAAAAGGAACTAGCTGTCTTTTATTGCATTAAATCCATGCCTGCATTATGTAAAATCTAATTAAAATGTCAAACTTTATGTATCCCTATGTCTTGTCCTGCAGCACCCTCTGTTGTTTATAGACTAGAAGTGCATATATGTATTGGTTTTCATGCTATAGCAAACCTATTCAAAAAATTCTTACAGATTTAATCATTTTTTTAAAGCAATCTGGTAAAAAAATGTTTCTTCCTTACTGCAATTTTGAAGAAAACAATGCTGTTGTAAACTAGCTACTTGTGATTTGCTTAAAACAACAAGTAATATGTTATGTAAAACTAGTTAGTTTATGGTTTCAAAAATATTAAATTGTGAAATCGCAATTTGCCCCTATTGATTGGCTTTTTTTAACCTATTTTACTCTCAAGTGACTTTCAGGTTTTAAATAAAACTACTATACTTGCTTTTATTGCAGCTTGTTCCACCCATCTTTCCTTTGTTACAGTGCTGCAGCCTCAATAAGCCTCGTCAGCATTTGACACTTGTGGAAACATTGAATGTCTGTGTCCCCCCCATTTGCTTGTTATAGTTCCATTCTCTGACACGATATTACTACCGCATCTTGTAGTGACAATAGAAGACCTGAGAATGGTGATACAACATTCTTGGAAGTGTGGAATGCCAAAATGACTTGCACCTACTGGGAAGGAGTACTTTAGCTCTTCTGTTGCAGGACATTTTTTGTAGGATTTGTTTTAAAGTAGTGCAGCTTTAAGTACACTTCCAGTGAACATTTTGAAAAGCAGAAGGTGAGAGTAAGTTTTTGGTTAGATTTCCTCTTGATTCCTGTTCAGGTGATCATTTTTCTGGCAAAATACCCTCAAAAGGAGCACAGGCAGCAGTAAATACCTGACAGGTTTTAACACTTTCACAGCATATTAATATATTTTCCTTTTGCCATATATATTTGCCTTAAGGAAGTGTCTGCTTTTTTTTTTTTTTTCCCTCCTCGAAAGGAAAATCCTTGTCATTAAAAGCATAGAAAGCTGTAAATCTGACCGTGATACCAACCTTCTCACACTTTCCAGAACTTCAAAGTTTTAGCTAAATTGTTTAAGCCAGGATTTACTAAATAAGTTGCATATTGAACATGTAGGTAAAATCAAGGGGAAACAATTCTGAGTTGCACTTCTTAACTGCTTTCTTTTTTGTTATTTTGAGCTATAAAAGAGAAATAGCTTTATGATGTGAAATATTAAAACTTTGGGTTTTTATCACCAACTGTACTAACTATTAGATGTTTTTCTATTTGCAGGGGACAGTCCTGCAGGAATGTTACCTAATCGAATGGCAATGGCTGCTGGGCCTATAAGTGCACAGCAGACCCCAACAGGACTGCGAACAGCCTCAATAGAACAGCTGAGGGAAAGGCTGGAGACAGGTGAACCCCTGGAGAAGCGACTAGCACGTACACCGATTGAAGAACAGCAGAGACTTATGCAGCAAGCCCTTCAACACAATCTTTTAAGCATGGCACGACAGATACCCATGAAACTGAAGATTAATGGGAAGGGTAAGTGAATGATTATTCATTATATCATTCATGTCCCAGTAAATGCTTGACATATTGTTAGGTTGATTTTTTTTTTTTTTATTACCCTAAAAAAAAAAGGCAATTTATGGCTAAACTTAACATCAACTTTTCATTGAGAGATTATATAGGCTGCCATAACGGAACTTGTTCTAAAATGTACTGCTTGCTTGGTTGGTGTTCTGATCCTCCGCCTTTCATAATTCTGAATTGCTGACCCATAATAAGTTTGCATCTCAGGTGTTTGACTAATTGTTAGTTAGCTATTCTCCTTTTTTAAACTTTTCTGTATGGACCCTAATTTATAAAAAGATATCCAAGCATGATGCATCATGATAAAGCATCTTTAAATTGCCTTTTATAAAATCAGTGTATATACAGTGGGAGACAGACTGACATTGCTACCACTCTAAACTAATCTCTAGCTAGTTGGTGGTTACAATTAAAATGAACAAAAAAGCATTAGCTTTAGAGAAAGATGACCTTTTTAATATTTTATAACTTTTTTTATTTTTTTTTTACTGGTCTATTAATGTTCAGTTAATTTCTATCCTAGTTGAAATAGGAATTATTTATTGCTGCAATACACAGGCCTTAGTATGGTTTTCAGATTATTTTAAATCAAAGAGAGACAGGCTAATTATCTTGCCATCTCTGTCTCTGATGATTTTTAAATCAGGTGACCTGAATCAAGCATGCAGCTAGTGAATTTAGCACTTCCACTCATTTCCTGGTCTGGGTGTCTGAGACAAGCTGTTAATCTTTTAGGGCATCAGAATCAGTAGTGGCAGATTGTGAAAAATATCAAAAATGGATAAACATGCCAATTTTGCATTTCCAGAAGTCATTACCTGTTTTTTTTTGTTTTTTTTTCCCAGCAGCTCAGGATCGACAGGACACATCACTAAATCTGGGTTCTGGCAGTATCAACATGTCCATTGAAATTAATGGAACTATGTACACAGGTAAGGTGCTAGTGCTTGGTAGGGAGAGGGAAAAGAAAGTTACAGAAACTTTCTGGAAACTTTCTAAAAGCAGTCAGGCTGATAAATGAATACAGTGTGAAGAAGCAAGTCAAGGACATAATTCCTTTTTCGTGCCTAAATATACCTGCACACTGTATTACTGCTCATTTCCTCTCGCCTGGATTCAGCTGGTGAAAGGGTCAATCAGGTGTAACCAAATGACCTGCAGTAGAAAGAATGGATGGCAGACTGTTTTTTTTCAGCATCCCTTCGATACAACAGAAACCAATTGTCTACGTGGGACTTGTAGTTTGCAGGAAGTATTTGCTGTGTATAGATCGATCGTTACGATAATTAGTCCTATGCTCAACATACAGGACTACAGTGTTTAGTGAGCAAATTTAAGTCCTTGATCTTCGATCTCCAACTAAATAGCAGGAGTGGTCACAAGTCTGTGTCGCTAGAACTGCATTTGTTCTGCATGTCTAAAATATTTGTTTTTTTAACAATATTGTTTACTGACAAAGCCTTGCAGTCTACTTAGTGAGGTCTAGTATCAGTTTCTTGTTTTAATGCTTATTTTACATGTTGTTAGCTGCTCTTGTATATTTATTTATTTTTTAATCTGACTAAACTGTCCAGTAGGAAGCATCTTGTTAGTACAAGTAAATTTAGTTTTTCCTAAACTAATCTCCTATATATTTTTTTTTGTTTGTTTTTTTTTCTCCCTCCTAGGCGTTTTATATGCTCAGAAGCCTGTTCCTTTAATTGCTGGTTATACTGGTCAAAGTGGAGGGAGCGGGAGCAGCAGCAATACTTCACAGGCATCCCAGAGTCCCACTTCCTCCCGGGGTACCCCAGGAGCGGAACCCTCCACAAGCTGGTCCCTCTGAAGACTTGTTGTCTGCTAAGGGAGCGATCAGAAAATGGAGGAGATGAGAATGATACTACTTACCTCCTCTGTGAGAAATCGTTACACAACCTTACCTACCTCAACTTCAGGAAGACTTCAGCTCCATTTACCTCACCTTAAGGAAAGGTTACATAACCGATTTACCTCATCGTTAAATTGCATTACAGAATATTACTTATGGGCAGGAGGAAGACCTAGGAAAGACCTAGCTATAAACCTGCCTTTGAGCTTCAGCTCCTACCTACTGTATGGCATTTGGTGAGCCGACCTGCACATACTTGTTGTCCCAATCCCCTTTTAATTCTGTGAGGTGCTAATCTCACACTTGCTTCCTCATCTAGATCTTTCATGGTGGGTGGCAGGAAGGTGGCTGGGGACAGTGTAATGGTAAACGGCACATAAAGACATTTCTACCAAGACCACCTCATCACTTCCAGGATCTGTTTCCTTCCTCAATGGATGTCACACAATCTTAAGATGTGCTTATGACAGTAGATGTTTTCTAGAACATTTAGCCAGGATGAATTTGGTTTTTCCACATAGTTTTACCTTGTATTTAAAAGTAAGCTTTGAAGAATCATCCAGAAAATGTTTTAATACCTGGTATTTTCTGATGTGACGTGGTATTGGTTTGACACTATAGAGTTGCAAATACCTCATGTTCAATATGTTTCTATTTCTTTTTTTAGCTTTATTTGAGCAATCTTTTTATCTACAGAGGATCTTGGATACCTTTTGCAGTTGGCCATCCTAATCATTGAATGGTACTGCCCTTTTTATATATTTATCCATAATATATTTTGCCTCCTGCTTGTGTGTAAAAAAGAATGTGATTTAGTTCTACATTCTGAAACCTTTTTAATTCAGTCAAGGTAGCTTTCACCTTGAGGAGGCTGTGCCTTTTAAATTTAATAATCCTAAACGCCTCACTTCGGGTGTCTGTACACTGTAAGATTTGGCCACCTAAACCAGGAAATAGTCATCAGATGCCACTTTCAGTAACACCTATTCAGTATAAGAATGGTTGGAAGTACTCTCATCTTTAGTTTTTAGGAATAAAATAAAGTTACTAACATATTGTACTTAGTACATATGTACTAAATTTTAAAAAGCTAAACAAATATCACAATTAATGATGGGTGTGAATTTGTGACATTAAAGAGAAAGTGCTTGCTAACTTTAAGTTTGCTGGGAAAATAGATCAATGTATTTCCCTAATAGATTATCTGTAAAATTTCTTTAATTTGGCATCCAAATTTCCTTGTAGGTATGGGACTGTGTGTGCTTGAGCACAGAATAGGAAGAGCAAGAAAAATGTTCAGGACAGTTTTACTTATCGTCCCCCACTTTTAGCCAATGGCTGCTTTCCCTGTCTACCTCTATTGTGGGGATTCTGTCCAGAGTCGGACTGGTAACCCCCTTTAACCTAGCAGTTAGGCTTTGATGACTGCCAGACTACTGGGATTTCAGGTTTTTTTTTTGCTTTTCTTTGCACAGGCATTTTTGAAGTATAGAAATTCATATTAAGAACCAGTGACATCTATAAAAGGATGCTGACATCATCATTTCCCAAATGAGAATACATTTCACATAATCTCTTGTTTGTAAGATGTCTCCAAACTCAGGAATCCAGTATGCAAGTTTTATTTATCAGTTTATTTAATAGATAAATACCACACATCATTATTCTGGTTTATCTAATCTGAAAATATACAGTTCAAGAGTGTAGAAAAGGTAACTTGTTTTAATAACAAAAAAAGCAAAATTAAAAACCTAGAAAAAAAACAAATTGTGTATAATATATATTTGCTAGATTTCCAAAACTTGGGTCCTGATTATGTGTATAGTCTATAGACGGTTTAGATTGATATTAGTATTATGTGGGTAAACCGCATCTATACACAGCGTTTGTAAGAACACAACACGGTCCCATAATGCACTGTGGGGGGTTTTTAGCACATTCTCACAGACCCATCTTAATGACAATCCTGATGCCTTGTCTAGGCACACTGCATTACTCAATCATGTTTGTGATTGTTTTATTTGATTTGTTGTTGTGTGTTTTTGTTAACCTACTAATGGACATTGCAAAAAAAAAACAAAAAAAAAAAGAAGAAAAAAATGGCTGGGGGTGTAGGAGATGATTTAGAAATACTTGTCACAGGCGCACATAAAATCATTTTTTCAAGTCGGTCTGACCAGGTAAGATATTCTGCTCTCTAATGCTGCTTTCATTTTGGGAACTCTATTTGTCCAGTGCAAATGTAATTGATTGTTTTGGGCTTTCCTGCATTTCATAGAAATGTTTTTATTATAATGACACATTAGCTAGTTTGACATCTTTTTATTAAATCACTAATGTGTATTCCACAATTACAAAACCTGGGTGCAGTTTGAGCTATCCATGTTACTGCATGACAATCCTGAGGAGCTTATGGATGGACTTTTGCCCCCCAGTGCAAAGAATTGGTTCTCCAACCTCACATACCATACAAGGTAACAAGTAGACTTTCCAAGACAAAGCAGCCTCCTCCACATAATAGTCTATAGAAATGTGAAGTAAGAAGTTTTTTTTTTAGAAAAAACAATGCCTCCTTTTTCTAGAAGCTGAAGACTCCCCTTTTCGTTTGAATCCTCACTTCTCTCTTCTGATAAACTTGAAAATATGTATGATTAACTGCAGATCCATTGGTGGTAGATATATCCCAAAGACTTTACATGAAGGCCTCCCAGTCAATGGGTCTACTATTCACACTAATCTCAGATTCCAGCCGCTGTTTGATTCCATGTTCCAGAAATGGAAATACATTATTTACATGTCCAGTGTAGGCATGGTGCCTGCCTCTTAGTTTGACAAAGGAGCATTTTTTTCCTGACTTGATAAATTCTGGGCATTCTTTATTATCCATGACAGGTACAAAAATGTCAGTTTTCTGCTGCTAATTTTAGGAATGTAAAATAGTGACACACACCAGCAGGTTATTTTTAGTTGTGTAGACAAATCTTTTGTTTCCAGGACTCTTGCATATGTTTTATTTACCTCAGAAATGTACATTTTGTGTTTTTATTTTTGTTTTATTTCTGCTTGAGAATACTTGAAGCACCAGTTGCCCAAAATTTACTACAATGTTTGGTAGGAGAGAGAGTCCAACTGAAGAACATTACAACCTAGAGCAGTATTTCCCAAACTTTTGTTCAGGTGCCACATAGAGGTCTGGTTTTCCAAATTTATACTTTTTTATTAAAGGAAAGGGAATGCTGTCTGTCAAGTTGCTACTGCAGTCTATGTCCCCACTGATTTCACCCTTCAATCTGTGCTGGTGACCAAGAATAAAAATTGAGAAATCCAACATTTTTTAGGGTTGTCCCTCCAACAAGGGGCAATGGGAAATTAAAAGTAAAACATCTCTTTAGGGACAACTGCCTAAGAAGTTAATTTCATCAAAGGTACACAGACAGTAAATTAAATATTCTAAGACTTGTAACCCCTCCCTGCTCTACAAAAAAAAGAATTCTATGCAAATACTTTAAAGGAAAACACAAATAGTTTAGGGTCACACTAATAAAGCTGCTTTTTGATTGTACTCCTTTTTTAAACATTTAAAATTAAGATTTTTTTAAAAGTTTTAAAAAAAATTCAAGTTTTTTTTTTTTCAAAATAAAAATAAATTGCAAAGGAGTTCCTATGAAGCTTTTGGCTAGTTGGACAGTACAGTGTCATACTGCTGTAATTATAATGCTCAAACTTAAGCTACGTACACATGGTTGTCACTCGAGACAGATGGCCATGCTCGTATCATGAAAATCTGAGGGGACAGTAGTTCCTCAATGCCATTCTTCAGTCTGCCCTGGTGGATTAGTGACTGGTCAGTTAGGAATGACCACTGTGCTTTCCTATGATGGAAAGTATTGTAGGATGCTGCTCACTTATTCCATCTCCCCTCTCAACAGAAGAGTGCTGTGTAAAAAAGGAAGCAGCTCCATTGGCTGGCTGGATAGAAGACTGCATATTAGGCCAATTCAAAATATAAATCTATATTATGGGTAGACCCACTACATTCCTTGCCTGACTCTTTGATCACAAACCTTAGATGGATATGTGGAAGCAAAGACAACCTGTCGGACGTTTTTTTTTTTGTGATGAAAACCTGTGCAAAAGTAACCAAAGCAAAATGACTCTATTAATCAAGTAATGTGTAACACTTGATGAGAAGTCTGGGAAACACTGACCTAGATCATGATCCTAAATATGATCTGTGTCTGAGTGATTAACATGTTCTTCAAAAAGGAAAGATAGACCTAAAGATTTTGTATTTGCTTTTTATGTGAAATCAGTAAATTAGTAACTGGTGCTTTTTTTTGACATACCTCATGAATCATCTTAGCTCTCAAACACAGAGGTAAGACATTGAAGTTATAGAAGAGAACTGATGCAGTGATGCCTACTGATAGTCAAAAATAAATAAATAAAATTACTTGATTTAAATTGTCCAGAGCAAAGTCAGTCAAGTCCTGGACTCATGTTTTCTTTTACCATCATCTGGTAGGCTTGATTTGCAAAATTTTAGATCATTACCTCAATAAAAAATTTATTCTATTTTTAAAATGTTTTAAATATTTCAATCTTTTAAGTGCCAGAGGTTGAGAAGTGAAACATCACTCTGGTTTTCAAATAGGAATATTATATATTTTTGTTTTGTAATATTTGTGTGGTCTTGTGAAATTTTTTTTCCTGTGTGTATATTTTTTATTGTTGAACCAAAGAACCTCGGGAATGGGGGGATGTGTTTAATCACTATTTTCAGCCTTAGAAGTAAAGTCTGAATTCCAGGCACGCACTGGGCGGGTAAACGAAAGGGTGGGAAAAGACTGTTTTAGGAATAAGGGGAAATAAATTTTGCCGCTGGTACAAAAAAACATTTGTTCAGAAAATTTGTAATGATTTTTGCAGTAAAGTCACTATTAAAAGAGACAAAATCAAAGTCTTTGTTTTGTCAATTTCATTGTGGTCACATTTTTATAAATTTAGTTGGATCTTTGGACATAGAATATAAATAAAACATTGCCTATGTTAAAACCTGAATATTATAATGTTTACATTTGTGTGTACACACACACACACATATGTGCCATTCCGATCTTGCCATACACACACAACCATTGCAATTACTAATTTGTAATGGTGCCTTAAACACAAACGCCAATCAATTCAGAGAAAGTTAAAAAGTCAACATTGGCATTTTTCCTGTCATGCAGACATATTTTGTGTGTTCAGATGTGTGACTCTCAAGGGTTCAAGCTATACAAGTAGTGTTGACATTCTCCACATTAATATTTTATGACGTGTAATTTTTTGTAGTTTTAATTCCACATATTATTACTATATATAGTAACATATTTCCACATATTTCCAATCAATTCCACATATTATTACTATATATAGTAATATATATATATATCCCCAACCTATTATGCAGTGCTTTACAAAGTCTATAGTTATGTCACTAGGGCGGAAACCCATGCAAACCTCATGTAGATAGTGTCCTGGCCGAGGTTCGAACCAGGGACAGAGTGCTGCAAAAGCCGGAGTGCTAACCTTTGAGCCATTCTTTTCTAACGCTTGCTGACTTTTGTACAGTGCATCCAAACACACCTGCTGCAAAGAGCCACAAAGTGTTATTGTTCTATACTATTAAAATGTGAATATCTGACTGTCATGCGCTGTCAGTTCTAGTTTGTAGGTGCAAGAACTCATAGTCCATTATTACTGCTAATAACTCCTGCATTAGAAAGTTTTTCCCACACTTCCTGTCCTGCTGCCAGTCATTGCAACAGACATCTGCAAAAAATCTGCAACACAAAGCTGACAGAGCCACTAGCTTTTACCTACTGTACACTTTTTTTTCTGTGTTGCTGTTGGAGAGTTTCCTTCATGTTCTATCTCAATCCCTGTTAGAATGACAGGAAGATGGCATTAAAAAGTCAACATGTTCTTTTCAAAACTAAGAAAAAAATGTCTAGATATATATATATATATATATATATATATATATATATATATAAT
>NC_092859.1:120425636-120464701 GCF_032062135.1 Pyxicephalus adspersus | reverse complement strand
CTACTGCCAGCACTAATCTCTTTCCAACTGTCTAGATTGTTTCTAGGAGTTCTTGCTCTGATGTCATCACTGTCATGTGATTACTGTGTGACTGTCCATGAGGTCTGTGAATAAAATAGCATTTAGCAACAAGAGAAAGGAAAGGTATTTGTTTTCAATATTTTTTATTAATTTTTTATTATTTTCAAAAAAAAAAAGGTTACATAACAAAAAGACAGTGCCCATGCGCGAGTCTCCGGGATGGCAGCAGCCTAACTGAGCTCCCCCACCAAGACAAAAGGGCAGTGAACAGCAGAGCACAACAGCATACGTAGTGGACACCTCTGGGCAGCATGGGTACTAATTCGAAGTCCTCTAAGAAAAGACAGGCGAAGCAGGATCTCCGTGCGGCCTCTGCCTCCTTTTCAAAATGCGCCTGCTAGTTCTGCAGGCTCCTCTAGCGTGCCAGGAACCCAGTCACGCTTCCAGGATGAAGATGGCTCCCATCCAACTGCATCCTCAGGCCCAGGTATGGGTGGGATTCAGGGGGGGATAGTCTTCCCCGCAAGGCAGCCTTGCACGGGGCTAAAACGCCTGATCTTGCTGATCCAAGTGATGAGCCCTCTCTCTCTCCTGAATCGGATCATTAACCACATCTTTGAATGGCAGTGGACCCCTCGCCATCTAATATCAAGGTGCCTCATTTTTCTTCCTCTTCCACCTTAGAACACTTCCAATCAATATTACATAATGCACTGAAAGCCCAGTTTATCAGACTGGCTGCACATTTTACTAAGGAAATGCATTTTACATTTTACCATCGCACTGCACAGTTAGAAGGCCATATGACCGACATCACCACAGTCCTAGAAGGCCATGAAGAGGATATTGATTCTCTTAAGGATGAAATGCAAACATTGCATTACAAATTGGAAGATGCTGAAAACCATGCACGTCGTTATAATTTACGCATAAGGGGCCTCCCAGAGCACATCGTGGATCTACTGTCTACTATTTTAGCTCTTCTGCAGGAATTAGCCCCAGATGGACCGGGTTCATAGAGCTCTAATCAATCACCATCAATCATCAAGTTCCATTACTATCGTACAAAAGAGCACATTCTTCGTTGTTCTAGGAAAGGGAGCACCTATCTTTCCAAGGCCATCATTACCAGATCTTTACTGATTTGGCAACCTCAAAAATTCAAAAGCGCAGTGCTATGAAGCCGTACATCCAAACACTCCATCAACACCAAGTGCAAGACAGATGGGGATTTCCCTTTAGGATGTCTTTTGGTTATCAAGGTGCAACTTATACATTCACAACCCCTGAGGAAGCAGCACAATGTCTCTGTGGATTGGGACTCATGGATCGCTCTCCCTCTCAAGCTTCTGCGGTTTCCAGATCCCCCACCGCGAAAGCCCTTTTACCTAAAAGTACTATCCTGCTCATCGTTCTTCATTTTTTACCTACGCGCTCCATTTCCCCCGATTGGTGTGACCAGTTGGGTGAAGCTCACCCTTTTTTCCACTTCTACAGTGAGCCACTGTTTACAAGTTTTGATGTTTTGTTGCCAGTATTGCCACTTCGTGGTGTGTTTTTTGCTTTGTCTTTTTGTAATTTTCTTTCTTACTCATCTGTGCTCCTCTTCCCATCCCAACTCTCCCCCCATCTCTCCTGTCCCTAATCCGACCTGTCTGTCAGCTGGTTTTGGTGTGTTATGCTATTAGGAGTTTCATTGTATTGGTTGCAATGCCAAATAAATGTTATGAGCTTGAATGTACAGGCATCAACTCCCCACATAAGCGTACTAAAGCCTTTCGTTACTTCCACTCCAAACATGTTGATATAATTTGTCTCCAAAAGACCCATTTCTCACTTGGCTCATGCCAAAGTATTTTGGCAATTCTTACTTGCAAGTTTTTGTCGCAAACAGACCAGAAAAAACAAAGGGGGTGCTAATTGGTTTTTGGAAATCCATACCCTTTTATGTAGGATTTAGAAATTAAAGACCAGGACAGGAGATATCCTATTTTAGTAGGCCAATTGGGCGATACCCCAGTTACTATAGTAACTCACTATGCTCCTTGCACCAAAACAGTTGAAATTCTTTACTCACCTGATTATGCTGGTCAAACAACATCTAAAACTTTAGACTCTAGCTTGATAATCCATCCATCTTTGGATAGGCGTCAAGTTGGGCAACCCCTATCTGACCAAAGTATGGTACCCGCACCCAACCCTTTTACAAAATTTTTACAGAGATATAATATTGTTATAGGCTGATAGTTGGAAAGATTTGCATCCTCGCAAACGCGATTATACATTCTTTTCCCATCACCACAATACCTGGTCTAGAATTGACCACATATTGATCTCCACCATATTTGTTTTGCGGGGCCACTTTATTCAATAGGCTCCTCGTAAAAAGAAAGAGACAAGCTCAGATTACACAATTGGAGACAACTGCTCAGAACCTGTTGGCTCAATTTAAATCTTCACTGACTCTTTCTTTACGGAAACAATTGGCTAAAGCTAGACAGGAGTTGGAATTTCGTCTTACTGATCGGGCGGACAAGCAGATTAGATGGACATTAAGCCGGATTCTATGTTAGCCAAGTGTTTGAGATCTGACTTTAGAGACTTTAAGCCATACCGTTTACATATACCCAATTTTGGTCCCTCTAGTCATCCCATTAAAATTCTATCCGAAATTCACACGCATCCCTGTAAATTATATGAGGCCCAGGATTTTATTACTTCTGAAGAGCTGCGTACCAAGCTGATGGGTGTTAACCTTCCACAGTTATCTGAATCTTTACACTCTTCATTAGAAGCTCCTATTACAGAAAAGGACGTTCAGCAGGCCATTAAAACACTCAAACCACACAAGAGACCAGGGCCAGATGGCTGTACTACAAAAAAATTTCTGATCTACTTCTCCCTTGACTAATGAAATTTTTTATCAACTTTTACAGGGAGAGACCTTCGGTCCTAATACTCTATTGGCAAATATTTGTATGCTACCCAAACCTAATTTGGATCACAATACCTGGTCAAACTTTAGACCGATTTTGCTCTTAAACCTGGATGTGAAATTATTAGCAAAAATCTTGGCTTTACGCCTCAACACAGAAATTGGTAGTTTGATAGGAGGTGAACAGCTTGGGTTTATACCTCACGCTGGAGATAACATCCGTAGATTACTTCATCTGATACAACTGGTTAAACAGAAAAGCGTACCTGCTATGCTGTTGTCTCTTTACATCCGCAAAGCATTTGACACAGTATCTAGGTCATATCTTTTCACCCTTTTTAGGCTGGGTAAAGTACTATACAAGGATCCAAGAGCTTCAGTGATATATGCAGGGTTTCATTCAGCATATTTTTGTCTGGGGTATGCGTTAGGGTTGCCCACTATTGCCATTACTCTTTGTTTTGGCAAAAGAGCAGTTGGTGTCAATGATCAAGTCAAACCTGGATAATTCAGGATTGGAAGTTGGTGGATATCATCATAAATTATGTCTTTTTGCTGATGATGTTGTCCTTTACCTTACAAACCCAGTACTCTCTCTATTTAATCTCACCCAACTATTATTCTTTTTTTCTTCTATACTGAGGTGTTCAGAGACTTAGTGCCTGCTCAGATCCAGCTAAATGCAATCAAATTGATTGGGAGGCATTTTATCATACAGATGGACAATGACCCAAAACATACAGCCAAAGCAACCCAGAAGTTTAATAAAGCAATGAAGTGGAATATTCTTGAATAGCCAAGTAGGTCACCTGATTTGAATCCAATTAAGCATGCATTTCACTTGTTGAAGACTAAACTTCGGACAGAAGGGCCCACAAACAAACAGCAACTGAAAGCCGCTGCAGTAAAGGCCTGGCAGAGCATTAAAAAGGAGGAAACCCAGCATTTGGTGATGTCCACGAGTTCAAGGCTACAGGATCTCATTGCCAGCAAAGGGTTTTCAACCAAGTATTAGAAATGAACATTTTATTTTCAGCTTTTTAATTTGTCCAATTACTTTTGAGCCCCTGAAATGAAAAGATTGTGTAAAAAAAAAAAAAAAAAAGGCTTTAGTTCCTCACATTTTTATGCAATCTTTTTGTTCAACCCACTGAATTAAAGCTGAAAGTCTGCAGTTCAACTGCAACTGAGTTGTGTCATTTTTAAATAATTGTGGCAATGTACTGAACCAAAATTAGAAAAAAGTTGTCTGTTCAAATATTTATGGACCTAACTGTAAATGGGAATCGTTCAAACGTATGATACGTTACGGTCTCGTATGATACATTGTATACTGCCAAGTATGCTTCTATTTTGGGAACTACTAGGGCAACATTGGAGTCTTAGAAGAGGTATCATATTTCTTGGATGGGTAGGATCGCCGCCCTGAAGATGACGGCTCTTAATAGATTTCTGTACTTGTTTTGGGTTCTCCCAGTAGCGATACCATTGCATATAATTTGCTCACTACAGAGTGTGTTTTCAGATTTTGGGGGCAGGGATCCAGACCTAGGATGGCAAAACGGATTTTGTACATATCTAAAGCCTATGGAGCCTTGGCATTGCCTAATATCCTGCGGTGACGCAACTAGCTCCCTTGACTGCATATCATGCTAGGACACAAAAACATTTATGGGTTCACCTGGAAGCACACTTATTGCTTCCAATCACGCTAGATACCCTACTCTGGATCCCTCCAACCTTACGGAAGAAGGTTTTTAGCCCCATCACACAACACTCTTTGAAAGTATGGGATGATGTTAAATATTCTGGCGCTCTGATGTCACCACATACCCTGTTTTTTACCATAGTGGACAACCCCAGTTTTCTGCCAGGTTTTGAGGTACCATCCTGTTTTAACGAGTGGTTGGCTCAAGATATCAGCAAAGCTAAAGATTTAACAGTGACTGCGTGAGTAATGTCCTTCCCATCCTTGAAATCTAAGTTTGATGTTCCCTCCTCGTGTTTTTTCTTATTTGCAGCTATGTCATATTCAGTCCCTGCTCAAACATACACATACTCCCTTGTCGCACCCCACTATTGAGGGGAAATGTGATAAAGACCCCATGGCTAAAAGAATTATCTCTCTAATTTACAATTCTTTGCTCTCAGCAGAATTGTTAAATAAACCGGTCTATGCAACTAGATGGGAAGAGGACATTGGCGGAACATTGGATGATACCCAAAGGGTACAGATCTGGGACATGGTGGCACATATTGTTGTTTATGCTGGCTTCCATGAAGCTAACTTCAAATTGCTCATGCGTTAGTACTTGGTCCCAGTTAGATTGGCAAAATTTATTCAAACAATGTCCAACCTGTGTTTAAGGAAGTGTGGTGCAGTGGGTACGCATTATTATATATGGTGGACTTGTCCAAAGATTAGACGCTTTTGGATAGGGGTATACCAACTAGTGTACGAATCGCTGCTACTATTGAAACCCACAAACTGTACGAAACACCAATTTAATTTTTAACTTTTTAATTTTGTGTTTACCTCTGCCAAACAAACACTTGCTAGGGTATGGTCTTCAAGCAATCCTACTGTGAATCAAGTAAAACACAAGATTAACTGGTATTTCCTTAATAAACTATTGTCAGGTAAAATTAATGCCACTATGGGTATTTTTCAAGTGGTGTGGGCACCCTGGATAGACAACTATTTGCCGGCTAATTTTAATAGAGATTTACCTATACTTTAAAAGGTTTTCTTAGGGAGGCGTGGCTACGGTATGGAAGCGTGAAGAAGCTTCCTGTGAGAGCTCCTGCTGCATCTTCAGTCCTGGCAGCCTCAAATCTGTTGTTTCCCCTCAGCAAACTGCATGCCGCGCATTAAGAAGACTCCTAATTCCAAAAGAGCTGGTAAGAAAGCAGATCTTACCCGCTATTTCTCTTCCCAAGCCTCGCCATCTTCTGACCACGAGGTGTCCTCCCGCTCTTCACCACCAGGCACTAGCAAAGAAGCCCGGGGTACAGGCTTTGTCAGCCCCACAGCCTCAATACTAGCCACCCCCAGGAGCCCCGCTCTTTTCCCAGAGGAGTCCCGCGGGTCAGATATTCCCGCATTAAGCACAGCTGACTCCCCTATGCAGAAAATTTGTCTCTCATGCCATGCTCCAGGAACTTTTCTCTGCCCTGCCTACTAAATGTGACATGTTAGCCATGCTTGCACGTATGGAGAGCTTGTTGCGCACAGATTTGGAGGCAGTGCAAACTAATGTGACTGTGGTGGCTGATAGGTTTGCCACCCTGGAGACCTCTACATGTACAGTCCAGTCATCTGTAACTTCCCTGGATACTTCTATGGGGGAAATGTGTTCACAACTTACCTCCTTGCTTCTGTGAACAACCACAGCCGCAGGAATAATGTCCGCCTACAAGGTATCCCCGCAGCCAGAGCTAATGCTGACCTACGTGCCACTGTTGTAGCCATTTTTAATATGCTCCTTGACCGTCCACTGGACACGGCCATTAAAATTGACCGGTTACTCAGGGTCTCCAGTATGTGTGATAGGAGCTCCAATCTGCCTAATGATGTGTTATGCCGTATTCATTATTACACTTTGAAAGAGGAAATTATGAGGAAGGCATGGTACCATGGTCCAATTGATTTCAATGGAGCAATTATACAATTGTTACCAGATGTCTCTGCACAAACTTTGCGTATGCGTCACATATTGCGCCCTCCACTGGAACTGATCCGTTCCTCTGGTGCCCATTACAGATGGGGACATCCATTCCATGTGCTTGTATTGAAAGGTGGTGAAACCTTTGCCCTTCATCGCCACGCACAACTCCCCGCGCTGTTTACCATGTTTGGAGTGGAACCTATAACCATTCTGAACTTGCTTCATTCTCCCATGGATACAGCAGCTGTATTCATTATTACACTATTAAAGAGGAAATTATGAGGAAGGCATGGTACCATGGTCCCATTGATTTCGATGGAGCAAGTATACAAATGTTACCAGATGTCTCTGCACAAACTTTGCCTATGCGTCGCATATTGCGCCCTCCACTGGAACTGATCCGTTCCTCTGGTGCCCATTACAGATGGGGACATCCGTTCCATGTGCTTGTACTGAAAGGTGGTGAGACCTTTACCCTTCATCGTCACGCACAACACCCAGCGCTGTATACAATGCTTGGAGTGGAACCTATTAACATTACGAACTGGCTTGATTTTCCCATGGATACAGCGGCCCCTCTGCAGATGAGACGCCGGCTGGATATGCAACAGAGGCCTCGACGCACTATTTTTCCCAGCGTGTGGGCTACCCCAGCGTCGCTGTCTAATGAAACTTGATTTCTCTACTTCCCTAAGGTCCTGGTTATTTACCTGCAGCACTATTACATGAAGTTTTCCTCTTTATGATAATTCATGGTTACATAGTCATATTGCACTGTATTTATGTGTTTAACCTATTACTCTTTTTCTCTGATACTGATTACCTTGCATCTGTTATATGGAAAACTGATTTACCTTGCCTGGTGGGAATAACTTTGAATCTTGTGTTTGCATTGGAGGGGAGGTCCCCCCCCCATGTTTAAACAATTTGTTTTATGTCCCTGTGCCCCTGAAGTGCTTTTAACCTGTCCACATTACTAATGTGTTTACATTTAACTTTTTAGAATAACGGGTTATACATAATTAGAGGAATGGTTGCTGGTATACATGTTATTCTACCAGACCTATTAGTCAGTTTTGGTCTCTGCTTGGGAGGTAGGAATGGTACTTTGTAGACCCCTACGTACATTGTATGCACATTGTACGCATATTTGTACTCAGGTTTACAAGTAGTAATTGTACTAAAGTGTATTTTCAAATAGGTGGTGATGTCTGAGTGGCGGCAATGTGCTGAAACGGAAAGGTTTCTTTTTTTGAATAATTGTAATTTTTATTGAGGTTTCATAAAATAAATAACATAACATATAAAAAAGCAAAGTGCAGGTAGAAACCAAGAAACATACCATAAAACTGTAACAATATAACATTAACCAGAGTAGATAGCATATAAGTAACTCCAATAGGATTACAGCATACAAAGCTTCTATGGGGGACTTATTCTTTACACCACATCTTGCACAATCTACATTTCCAATAATGTCTTAAATTAAACTAAAGATATATTGTTTAATCAAACAAACAAAAAGAAAAAAAAAGAGGAAAAAGAAGGACGAAAAAGAGAAGAAAAAAAAAAGGGAGAGGGGAAGAGCAATAATGCTGGAAGAATGTAGAGCTAATAGTAAATATATGGCAATTAATTAGGAGGAGTTCCCGAAGTTATCCTTCAGGGGACAGTAGAAGACACATTGGGAGGTGCTATCTGAAGATTACCTGTCACATGTTGAAACATATTAGTGGCTAATAACAGATATGAGTCCCATGGGGCCCAGATTTCTGTGAATTTATCATATCTATCATAGATCCTGGCTGTAAGAAGTTTCATAAGTTGAAGTTCCTTGATTCTAGCATATAGATCCATTAAGCGGGGGGTGAGGTAGGTTTTCATTGTCTACCAATTAGGCACCTTGCTGCAGTGAGGATGTGACATGTCAACTTCCTATTCAGTTTAGATAAAGTGGAAATCAGAAGACCTAACACGGAAAAGTTTCTATGCCATAGTGGATACGTTTTGACTGAAACAATGTTTTTTTGATGACCCGCCAGTCTTTGCCGCTACTCGGTATATTGCCATGCTGTGTTTATTATTATCTTTGGATTCACTAATTAAAATGTTTATATATGCATAGTGATGAGAATTTCCCTTTCTTTTAGTATTACATATTTCATATGTTTTCCTACCTGTTTCAACTTAGTCTGTTGTTACATTAAGGGAAACAGTATTTTTTATGCTTACTTTATTTTTTTTGTTATTTTACATTTTATTGGATGCGGAGGTGGTGGGCGGTTTCATGTTTGCCTTGCGCATCACCTTCCCCCACTAGTTTGCTTCTTTTCCTGGTGAATAGGAGCTAGTTAATTACTTTTGTATTCCTACTTGTTTTAACCCCGACAATAAGTCAGGGACATTTTTGGTTTCTCTTTCCTCTTCCTGTTCTCTTTCTTTTCTCTTTATCTGCCCTTCTCTCTTCATCCTTTTCTCACTAACTCTAGTAGAGCCCTTTCCCTTTTTCCCCTGAGGCAATCCCTTCCACTCCCAGACTTATTGGCCCTGACCTACGGAACCAGAAGTTGTGTTTAGCCCTTGTATACCATCCTCATGCCGCTAAAAATTTTGTCAATTAATGCCTCAACTCACCAACTAAGCGATCGGTGGTGCTGAATGCCTTCAATCGTTTGAAATGCCAGGTAGCATTTATTCAGGAGACACATTTTCACCATGATAAAGTGCCATCGCTCAAAAACCGTCGTTTTCAGACAGTCTACCATGGTTCCTTCCCTGACTCGAAATCCAAGGGTCTTAGTATCCTATTTGACAAATCCCTGCCTTGGTCGTGGTTGCTATGCAATCTGACCCTGAAAGGAGATATTTATTAGTCAAAATGAAAATTAAGTCCCAAATGTTCACTCTGGTCAATCTATATCTCCCTAATACTAACCAGCTATCCTATTTGGAGGATTTCCTTGATATTGCAGAAACATTTACGGAAGATGTGTTGATAGTAGGTGGGGTTTTTAACCTTGCATTAGATCCCCCACAGGATGTGTCTCGGGGGGCCTCCCACCTTCCCTACTCCACCTTATGATGGCTAAAAAATCTTTTACATCAACCACAACTTCTTATATATAAAAGTAGAATACAACACCCCACTGAGTGTGATTTCACTTTCTATTCACCAGTCCACAAAACCTTTTCCCATATTGACCTTTTTTTAATACAACATGATGCTATCTCCCTTATCCAGGCCTCTGAGATTGGCAATATAACCTTCTCGGACCATGCCCCAATCTCTCTCACCATCCAATCAGACACCTCTTCCTCAAAAGGTACTCCTTGGTGTCTTAATGAGTCTCTCTGACGGCTTTGTATCTTGGTTTTCTTCTCCCACAAAAATTAATATGCACTGCTGTTCCAAGGCGAAATTCCAACTTGCTAGGAGTAAGGCATTTTTTTATGAATGGCTCGACGGTGAGGGCTAAGGGAGCCCACGCCTTTATACCCTGTATATATTCTAATTCCAGTAACCCGATGCACAGGTCAAAAGATATGTGGATTATTTCAGGGATTTTTATACAAAATGATATAATTTAAGAGTTAACCTGGGTGCCCTCTCTTCTGCTTTGTTGATGGCAACTATACAGCACTATCTCACCTCTTCAGATATGTCTAAGATCCCAGAGGAAGCCCTGTCTGCCCTTGATACCCCTATTAGTTCAGCCGAATTGCAAGCAGCCGTAGCCAAAGTGCCCGGCCCTGATGGATTCACTCTTGCCTACTTTAAGAGGTTCCTCGCCCAACTCACGCAATCATTTTTAGACGCCTTTAATGCCCTCTCTTCGTATTGCCCCCTTTCCAGCAGATGCTGCCAGAGCCCATATCACTGTCATAGTGAAGCCAGAAAAAGACCCCAAGTCTTGTGCGAGCTATAGACCAATATTGCTCCTTAACTGCAACGTTAAGCAATTCTCAAGTAGATTGGCAAGCAGATTAAGGCCCCTTTTCCAAGGCCCCATTCATTCAGACCAAAGTGGATTTTTACCTCTACGTGAGGCGAGGGACAATACCACTCGCACACCTAACCTGATCTACCATGTCACTGTAAACAAAATGCCTTCCCTGATTTTTTCGGCGGAGGCTAAGAAGGCCTTTGATTGGGTAAATTGGGAATGTATGAGGCAAGTCCTCACCTACATAGGTGTTCCGAGGATCCATTCGTGTTTTGAATGGATCCAGGCTCTGTATCAAAGCCCCACTGCTTCCATCAGAGTCAATAAACTTTTTTTGCGTCCCTTCTCAATTACCAACCGAAAGAGACAGGGCTGTCCATTGTCCCCTTTACTGTTTATTTTGCTCCTTCAACCCCTCCTGATGCATATCCGCAACAGTCCAGATATTAAGGGTGTACTGGTGAACAAAACAGAACATAAAGTCTCTGCTTATGAGGACGACTTCCTTTTTTTATATAACCTCGCCTTGCATTACTATCCTGAACCTTCTTAAGGAGCTGAACAGGTATGCCCAATTTTCAGATTATAAAGTTAATCTCTAAAAATCGAAGATGTTAGATGTGAATTTACCCCCAGCGCTCAGAAAGACTCTATCCCCTTCATTTCCGTTTAAGTGGGCCAGAGATTATATCCCATATCCAGGTACTAATATCCTGGCGGACATTACCAGGGTGGTAGAACCTAATTTTCTGCCATTGTTAAACACAGTCTATAGTGATCTTCAGCACTGGCGGCAGCAGGCCTCGTCTGCTCTATTTAATGCAGACCTTACCAGTACATATACCCCCACATATATTACACAAATTCAGGTCTGAATTCCTTAAATTTGTTTGGTCTACCGATACCCCTAGGATTAACAAATTTCTCCTGCTACTCCCGAAGGACAAGGGTGGGATGGCTTTCCCTGACCCTATTCTGTACCTGAGAGTGGTCCACTTGACCCATCTAGTGGATTGGTGCAGACATGCTAGTTTTAAGGGGTGGGTGAGATTAGAAGATTCATTGTCTTCCATTCTGTTAAGCACTGCTGCATGGTCTCCTCCAGAAGCCTGCAGTTCTCTCCGTCACCACCCCTTAATTGGTGTAACGCTGAAAGTAGTGGCTAAACATTTCCGCAGTGAGGGAACAGAGACATTCCCTGATGTCCCCTATAATTGGCCACCCAGGTTTCCCTACTAGCAGGAAAGACCTGGTCTTTAAGCAGTGGATTGAACAGAGTATCTTCCGAGCCATCCATTTCTTGCAGCCCCCTAACTGGACCCTGATTGGACAGATTCAACAAGACCATTCCCTCCCCCCTAGATAACTGGAGGAGGATACAAGTTCAGTATTTTATTTTCTCGCTGCCTTCTGTCCAAGCTTTCCATAGACCCCTCACTCCTCTGTAGAATTTGTGTATGCCTGGGGACCCTCTAAGAGGAATCCTATCCTATGCCTATAAAATGCTTCTGACAACAGGCGATGCACTGGCGCCTTTGTTTCTCTCCAGATGGAAAAGGGATCTTGGTATCAAGTTTACTGACGAACAGGTAGAGCATATTTTATATTATGGTCACAAGGCCTCCATTAGCAACTGCTACCAGAAGACGAATTATAGGCTGCTTACCTGATGGTAAAGGACACAAGATTTGTTGGCTAGAATTTACCCACAGGTGAGCCCTCTGTGTTGGAGATGTGGTAAACACACGGGCACTCTGCTACATATTTTCTGGACCTTTTGCCCTTCACTGTCACCTTTCTGCATGGGGGTTGCTAGAATTATTAAAGAATTGACAGGGATATCTATTGAAGATAGGCCTGAGTTAGCATTAATACATATGTCTGCAATCTCAAAGAAACAATACAAGTGCTCTCTCCTATGCCACTTACCGAATGCCGCATGTATTCCTCCGCTATGGAAACATAATGTCCCTCCTACAATTAAACAATGAATCACCAGTGTGAATGATATACAATGCATGGAAGAACTAATGAAACCAAGGGAAAAGCCATCGGAGAGACTGGTACGCACCTGGTTTTAATGGGATGATTTCAAGAGCTCAGCTGAATATAGATGGCTGCTTGGCTCATCTCATTATGTCACAATGGTTTTGGGTCGCTCCCTGCCCGTACCTATTACACCTCTCCTCTTCTTCCCCACAATGGCGAAACTTATGTTGAAATTTCGCCAATCTAGTCAGAACCAGATACCATCTCATAAGCAATTTATAGTTGGCCTTATGAAAGCCAACATGGGGCACACCATGTGCAGCCGTGTCCCATATCTGCTCCCACTGGGCACTATCTAACAATTTACCAATATCCTCCTCCCATCTAGACACATACAGTGGTTTATCATTCACTTCTGCTGAAAGCAAAGAACAGTAAATTAACAAGATAATACCTTTACCCAAAGGATCTTTGTCACATTTCTCCTCAAAAGACG
This sequence comes from Pyxicephalus adspersus, assembly GCF_032062135.1. Classification (NCBI taxonomy): domain Eukaryota; kingdom Metazoa; phylum Chordata; class Amphibia; order Anura; family Pyxicephalidae; genus Pyxicephalus; species Pyxicephalus adspersus. The sequence continues at coordinate 120,451,648 of NC_092859.1, read as the reverse complement.
TAAGTGAGAGGGGGTTATTAGTGTATTTAAACAAATATTGAACGAAATGGCATAGTTTTAAATATGGGAAAAAAACATGGGAAAATAACATTTCTGGTTATCCATTTATGAAAACGAGGCTTCACATCACGGAGGGAATACCAGGTTACCCACTACGGTTGCCAATGGAGTATGCGGTGACATAAACACACCTGAGTATTTTTGACATCATCCCATACCTTTGGAGAATGTTGTGTAATAGGGCTAAACACCTTTTTATGCATGTTTGGAGGGATCCAAAGTAAAGTATCCAACGTTATGGAAGACAACTGAAATGCTTCCAATTCAACCCATAGAGGCTTATCCAAGAAAATGTGTTCGAGAGAGCGAATGATATGTGACTGTATTGCTACTGGAAGGACCCAGAATAGATATAGGAGACTTAGAAGAGCTGTCATCTTTAAAGCTGCTAATCTACCCAGATTTCCCTACCAATGTATAAAATACTTTGTGATCTGCGTTGCAGCTGACCCTTTTTTTGCTCTGGTAACCACTGGATGGTAGGATTGAAAGTGATGGGGAATTCAAAATTTTACCAGTACAAAACATGAAAAGAAATGTTTAAATTGGTTAACTTGTCTTGGTGGTGACTACATAAAATGGGATTTACCCTCACTCACAAAGACTACTCACTTTTTGTCTCCAGGGCAGGAAGTAGGACATTTCTTATATGGGGCACAAAAGAAAAAAGAAAATAGTTTTGCCAATTCCCTACTCTATCCACTATAAAACATATATATATATATATGTGTGTATAAAATATGTATACTCTTTGGTCTCTATTTATAATATAGGGTATATTTCATTCCCTTAAAGGTTTTTTTTTTTAAGGAATGTCTGCTTCCCTGTTTTAATAATAGAAAATAATGCTAGTATATCAATACACATTTATTGGTGTAAACAAGTAATAGGGGGGAGAGAAGGAGGAAATAAGAGGGGGGTTCTAATTATAAAGGAGGGGGAGTGTGCAGGTTGAGTTTATGATGAGTATCACAATGGTCAAGGAATAATCTGGCCATTAGGAAGTGGAACAAAATAAAAAAGGAGTACTAGATATATCGCCCACAAAAAAAAGTTACAAATGAATCAGAATATTGTTTGTAGCAAAGTGCAGGACCCCGGCAGTAGCAGTAACACCACTCAAAGGACTTGTGGAAAATGGTGATGGGTATCTCTCTATGTGTTAAGTAAGGTAAGTTTGTCTTTGAAATAATCTAATTAGGTTTAGTCTTGGTAAAGTCAAGGGGTATTCCAATAACAGGCAATGGAATATGTGCAGCTCGAAGAATGTAAGAAATTGAACATGCTATCTGGTTTTGGGGGGCTGGAGGAGTGGGGTCCAGCCTCGGGAATATAGCATTTTGAGCTATGGGGGAACAGTATAATGAGGATAAAATCTTGATGAAGAAGGTTCCAAAGACCATGATGCTCAGGAGGAACAGATATTTCCATGAAAGAATGCCTTCTGAGGGTCTGTGGATAGGAGCAATGTTTCTCTGGTGGGACCTCCTTCCAGCTTGAGGAGATCACAGATATGAGATCAAATGTTCTTTGGGACCTGATCAGGAGCCTGGTGATTTTTGAGGAAGTTAACCTGATCCGGATGAATTAGGATAGGAAAGAGCCAAGCCTTTGGCTAAGTACACACTTGCAATGGTTCCCCTCCGATATCGGCTCAGGGCCGATTGCTCATCCTTTCCAATGACAATATTTGCACATGTGTACTAAGCCTTTCAGACAAGATTTTGGTCATGTTTTTAAGATAATAGTTAATCGAGAGAGATTAGCCTATATATTAGCAATATCTGTGATCTTTACTGGACTTGGGTTTGACACTAATAAAGGCTCTATACCCTTATATGGGAACTACATTGCTTTTTCTCATATGGTTAAAATAGGTAACAGTGGGGCCAACAAAGTAGGGAGAAAGCCCTGTCCTGAAAGTCTACATTAAACTTGTCAAGTATAGGGAAGTTTATATTATTGAGAGATTTTTCCAGAAGGATCTTAGAGACTGGAGAAGGAGGTGTTTTAAGGTTTTTATAGTCCCAGAATGAATCAAAAAGTATTGCAGAGTTTTGAGATAGCCTTCTATCACTTAATTTTAGAGATCACTGTTTTTGTTCTATAACCTTGCATGAAGCCTTTTTCTGTGTAAAATATGTTCTCTTTAAATGCCAATTGTACTTTTTTTTTCAAAATATTTTTATTGAGGTTAAACAGTGGTAAAGATACAGATACAGATACAGATACAAACAATTCTCAACATAATAGCAGAACTTGATGTTGTAAGTTTTTCAAAAAGTTGAGATACCATACATATTGTAACAAGTAGAAATCTACAAAAATGTAGATCCAAGAGAATCAAATACAATACATATTATGCTCACATTTCACCTAGAGAAGCACTTGACACAAGGAATTCATCATATTTTAATAGGAAGGTCATTTATCATTACTCTTTCAAGAAACCATGTGGTATGGTGGAAACAATTGTACAATTTTGTCTTGTTGGCTGTGTTAAGTGTAGCAATAAAGCTTTCACAGGTTTCAAAGAAAATGTGAGTTTTAAATTCTTTATGTAAGGCTGCCTCTGTCCATTCCATTCTAAGTAACTCGTGTAATTTAGCTAGAAAGAGCAGCATTGTTGGAGGGGTGGAATCCAACCAATAATATAGAATGGCTTTCTTAGCTACTGCTGAGAGTAGTAGTGCCAAGCGCCTTGCTCCCCTGGCAAACCTGACACCCGTCACCTCCACCAACCTGAAAACAACCCATTCAGGAGTGAAAGGTACATAATTCAGCAAATTCTTATGCATAAAGATAACCACCTGATACCAAAAAAATTTAATAACTGGGCATTCCCACAAGATGTGCTAAAGTGTTGCTGCATGGGCTCCACACGTAAAACATGTATCTCCATCCAATGTAATGGGGGGAAAATATAGTTCCTGTGAAAAGGGCAAAAAAACATTTCTTGATACTGGACCGCTGGAACAGCCTTCCATGATACCCCGTACATCTGCATGATTTTTGCAATGGGTAAATTAGGGAAATGCTTCTGCTATTTCACCATGCTTACCTTAGCTGTAGAATAATCCAAAATCATATAGCTTTGGAAGAGGTAGGGGGAGCCAGCAACATATTAACCAGGGTAATATGCCCATTTCGTGCAGCCAACACTCCGGCTATCCTTGAGGCGTACACTCGTATTTGAATCAGCCAAAAAATACCATCTGCCATAAAGAGGACTCTCCTCTTCAATTCTGGAAAGGAATAAGCCTTATGGTTTCTAGCCCAATCAATTAACAACAGAGAGGAAAACCCAGAGGTAAATTCACCATTGCCTGACAATGGAAGGTACAGGGAAGTGTGAACATTCAGATATTCTTTTTTTCACAAAAAATCCAACATTTGCAATTGCGAAAATATTAAACGGGTATTCTGGATCTCCTCAGATAACATCTTCCTGTGGGTACGCTAAGGGGTTGCAGGGGGGAATAGTGAGAAATCTACTTGTAAATTTGTGTAAAAGGATGTTCCATGTATTCAATCTTTTAATATGCGAGTAGCTCAGCTTTGTTGTACAGGGCCACATCTGGCAAGTTTAACCCACCATTTTTCGTAGTTTGTTGCAGGATTGTGCGACTAGCCACGCTGTGTTTACTACCCCAAACAAATGATATAAACAAAAAACTGATTTGTTTTAAATCCTGGGGTGGCAAGAAAATTGGAAAAGTTTGAAATAGAAATAGCAACCTGGAAAAGGTAATCATTTTGATTAATGCCACTCTAACCATGAAAGAAAGCGTGAGGGAGGCCCATGCTTTGAAATCTTTTTTTCATCAAGTGAATGGCTTGTACAAAATTCAGATTATCGATTTTCGCAGGATTTTTAGTAATCAGCACCCCCCAAATATCTAAAATGGGACTTTGCCCATTGGAATAGATACAGGTAACTCCAGCTAGGTTTATGTTTGGGAAACAGGAAAAGCGCCTCCGATTTGTCAAAATTTATGGTGTATCCTGATATTTTTTTAAATTCCTGAAAAGCATTCCTTATAAAAAAGAGAATCTTTTGGGTTTGCGATGAATAAAAGTATGTCATCTGTGAAATTGGTCATTTTAATTTCTTTAGAGCCAAACTTTATTCCAGAGAACCTGGGGTCCGTCTCTAATAGATGTAGTAATGGGTCCAGTGCAAGGTTAAATAATAATGGAGACGAGGGCAACCCTGTCTTGTTCCACTATGCAAAGTTATCGGTTGGGAGAGTTAATTGTTTACTATAAGGTGCGTAGTGGGATGATTGAACAAAAAATTTTGTGTATATTTGGAACTGTGTGCTGAACTGCCTGTGTTCAAGCAAGGAGTGCAAAAAGGGCCAAAGTGGCAGTGTACCCAGTGAGTTTAGGAAGACGAGCCAGAGCGCTGCTAAGATGCGGCCACCGTCATTGGCTCTGCCCCCGGAAGTCCCGCTAATTGTGCTTTTATACAAAGCACAGTTATCCATGTCAAAAAAGTACTCCTGATTCACAAGTCAGTACATACCTGAATATTACTGCTATGGTTTCTTTATTCCTTCAACTACTCACAGCCGATCTCTCCCCTGTTCATCTGTTCTCTATAGATTTCTATAGACATGCCAACAAACCACCTTTGTATGACAAGAGGAGAAGGACTGAAGTTGACATGTCTATGATATTAAGGTATAAATCAAAGAAGTAGTAGGGCTGGCAGAGTTTTCTCAGAAAGCAATATGAAAAGAAAAAATTATGCTTAAATATTAAGGTTTCAATCATTTTTTCCTTTTCTTTAATGTTATTCCCCAATCCTAAAGATTATGGAAAATGTGAAAACTTTTTTCAGGTAAGGAATTAGATAGGATTTGTGATTTCATGCCCTGAATATATGGGTCCCTAGGGTTTAAAGCACTGGTCTTGTGTAGTTTTAAGGATCATGTGGTTTAGGAGACAAAAAGAAACATAGTGTATATCTTGCTGAATCTGGCTGCAGTGGATTATATCAAACTAGGATTGATAGTAAAGTGAGTTTCTAAATTTTACTCAGATGTAATACTTCCATGATTACATTAGTAGTTACTATGCTATTTTAGCTCTTTAAGCATTCTTTTTTATTCTTCATGCACTTTTTTTTACAAGTCAAATGACTGTTAGTGATAGTTTCAGGTGGATGAGTATGTACAGCCATGCAGTTCTATACAGATGGGAAGAAGGAGGATGAGTGACAGCAGAAAAAAAACAGCAATATTGGTGATTAATGACTACAAAATCACAATGACCACACCCACAATCAATTGTGCTGGGTTGTAGCTATAATCTAGAATGTGATGATGATGTGACTTGATGTTTCGATCCAACAGCTGGATTAGTGTAGCAATATTTTAATGTGCATTTTATAATATTAGTTAGGTATTTTGCATTCAAGAAAAAGTTGGCCATGTTTTTTTTTTATGATTCCTGGTGCAAATATTTTTAAATAATAACTTTTTTTTTAAGGTAACTGAATTATTTTCCACAAGCGTGCATGCCTCTCCTTGTAGGTAAAGTACAACAAACAGGCTCTTTAATGTTGACACAGGCTGCTGTGACAGATCCTGGCCACTCCTCCCCCCAATTCTTATCAGACCGGTTCCAAGGCCCTGGCTGTACATACCTTTCCATCATCTCCTTACTCATATACAGTCATAAGTGTTTGCAGTTCTTTTCTTGTATTTTCCTGTAGGCATCCTTGTTTGATGATGGACACCAGCGTCCAGGGACTTTCATCAGATCCTTTATGGGCAGGTAAGACTGGAATGCAGAAGACACGTAGTCGATAACTAATTGTGCAGGTATATGTTGTTTTGTATTTAGGAATATGTATATGACACAAGTCTTAATGAAGCATGGTTTTTAAAATACAGTTAGATATAGAACATTGCAACAAATTTAAACATAGTACAGTACCTAAAACAATACATTAGGCCAGTGTTTAAAAATGTACATTAGATTTAATGGAATATTTATATGCGAAGGAGACAATCCATGTGCCTTTGGTGCATTTCATGAGTTCTGTTCATTATTTGTTAGACCAGTTTAAATATCACATCAATGTTCTATAACGCCAACATGCACAGTAGGCAGTATGCCATCTCCCTGCACCACTATGACTTGTCTGTCACCTCAACCTACTGTCATCTTCCTAATTTCTATTTCATGCTGCAAATTTTAGGAGCTTTTTTCTCCATAGCAAAAAGAAAAACTTCTGCAGTGTGGTTGTCTATTCTTTCTGTTGCATATAGTGTTTTTCTTTTTTCTAGTTATATGTAGAGATTTCATAAACAACATATAAAATGGTCTGGTGTGGAATTAAATTCAGATAAAACCTGAATAAAAGAAAAAATGTAACACTGGAAAAGAAAGAGTGTTGTGAGCTGTCAATGCTGACCATGAGGACCTTTTTATTCTATGTAATAGTTTTTCACCAAACATAGTTAACAAAAACACAAACTACCATGCAAGGTGAACTAAATGTAAACATTAGTTTGAAGTCACGGAAAAAAAAATACTTTTTGCATTAGTGACAAGAAGGTTAATAACCTTGAGTATGGATTATGCACATTAACTATTGCAGATAAACTCTGCAGACTCCTAGATGTTCCAGCACATACAGATGCTTACAAATGTAATAGGCCATTATGTCAGGTAAAACTCCTTTTCTGCACAGTCTTTTTTCTTGACTAGTAAACCTGGCCATCATAGTAATGGGCCAATAGTAAGGTGGGGGGCTGGGACAATTTCTGACTCTTTTTGCAAATGTTAAAGCTTTCCCTGTTTAGAATATCCTGGCATTAGGCCATAACTGCAGGGATTTTAGAGCTGTAATGGGTACCCGGAGCCACCTCTTGATGCTTCATTTGATAGCTGCAGCAGATTTTCTGGGTTTTTTTTTCTGTAGAGAGGGAAGAAGGCTCAATTTACAAAGCTAACAAATCAGGAAAAGGATACTTCTTTTAAAAGAGTTATTTTCATCTGAGCCCAATGAGATTTGAAAATTACAGTCACATGCAGAGGATACCTTAGGCTTGTGTAAAGCTTTGTGAATTGAGCCTTAGCTATTTACTTTCTGTACAGGTTACAGCCATTCTCAACCAGGGTTCCTCCAGAGGTTGCTAGGGGTTCCTTACGCTGTCACTGATTGACCTTTCATTGGAGGGTGCCTGCCTAGTTTTGGGTCAAACTCCACTTGGCAGCATAATGCCAATGATATTTTTGCTGCCATTAACATAAGTGGAATTCTTATAACTGATCCCAAAATATTACTTTTCACAGGGGTTCCCTAAAACCTGAAAATGATTTTAAAGGTTCCGCTGGCGTAACAATGTTGAGAAACGAGTCAGAGAGTGAATATAAGGATAATCAAAATCTGCTTGGTGCTACAAAGTGATACTATGCTGTACCTCACAATCACATATACACAGAATGCCTACTCTATATAATATATCTACATACTTATCCCAGTTCAGTGATTTAGAAGCAAAGCAAGAAGGTCAGCTTAACAGCCAGGCAACTTTCATTTCCAGAAAGAGCAGGAGAAATTTAGTTAGAGAATTTAGTTGCTTATAATTAGCTGAAAATGCTAGATGTCTCTCCATCCAGTTTTACTTATTTACAATATCATTGAGTGCATGCTTGTTCCAGGTCTGTGACAGTCCCAGACAATCACACTGCCAGTGAAATCAGAACATTGATTCATATGGTTGCCTAATATTTGGGCAAGCATGCAAATGTGGATTTATGATTTCACTTTGATATTACATACCTCTTCCAGGTCATTTTAGGACACAGAAAGCACTGAAGCCACAGACAGGCAGCTAGTATTTTAGAAGATCACAAAAGCAAACCCTTGTATATCTGTAATGACAGGTTCCCTTTAACAAGTTTTATTTTTAATTCTAGTGACAGGAATCCTAGTGAAAGACAAAATCCCTACTAATAGGTTCCCTGGTAGCAAGCAAATTTCCCAATATTAATATTCACACCAGTGAAAGGCAGATTCTAGTGACAACCAAGTAATGAGCAGTGACATTTGATGACACAGTCCTTGGCCTGGTGAAGTCCCTTATTTCTTTTCTCCCACTATCTGTCTCATTCTGTTCTTCTAAACCTTGCTCTGTCTAGGTTGACTACATGGAGATGGATGGACCAGCATTGTGTACCCGGACTCTGACTTTCACACAAGCCAGTGAATGGGCATGCCATGTATGGCACATCATCTTCAATTACCCCTTGCTTCTGCTGAGAATACATCTGTTGTCTAATGTTGTTCCAAGAGGTTAATGAGGTTTAGGCTACGTACACACATTAGATTTTTGTGCATCTTTCACAATCCTTTCCAACTACAAAGACTGAAAGATGAAAGTGCTGTACATGTAGCACCATTCTGATCTATGGAGAGGGAAGGGGGAAAATGAGTGAGTGGCACCTCTGCTCTCTCTCCCCTTTACTTCCATTGTGGTTGTTCGTCTTTCAGATAGCCGCTGTACACGTCAGATTCTTATCTGATATTAGAACTGAGGTGAGAATTGGACAAGAATCATCTGACGTGTGTACGTAGCCTTAGTTCGGCCTCCCAGCCAATCACTTCCCATTGCTCAATCTTATTCCCAACTAAATTCAATAGCGGGCTGCTTGTGGCACTCTTATAGATACATTTTATCTCTCGGATTTAAATAATGTTTGTCAGGTGTACATATCATAATTTTTCATTGCACATTCTTTTTTCATTGTTGGTGAAAACACAGAAGAACATACATAATTCATTTAGATGTGCCTGGTTATAATTGGACTCCCCATCCCAGTGCTAAAGAACAGAGCTGACCACCGAATCATTGAGCTAACTCTGCAAGCAGAAATTCCTCTGACCTAGGCTTCAGTCCCTGGTATGGCAATGTATCTATGCACGCAAAGCTTAACAGACAATATTTGTCTTTATCTGATGGCGTCTGAATATTATAAATATACAGCATGTGCACCTGCCAATACCACACCCAAATTTGCAGCCAAATAGTGCTTTGTGCCACAATTTCTCAACCAGTGATCCATGTACTGCAGAGGGTTCTTCTGCTTGTTAAGGGGCCCTAATATTAAACATGTATTTACTGTACTTCTATATGAGTATGTTTGTCATATACAGACCTTGTCTCCCGTATGGAGTTACAGACTCAGGGAGATGGGCAGGTTGTCTCTCTGAACACAACCCGCTCACTCTCCCATTGCAGGTTCAGACCTGGTTCTGGTATCATGACATTGCTCTGGGGTAATTTTCTTCCCCTTTGAGTGACGCATAGGCAGGGGTGTAGTGGCACGGTATGGATAGTACCTAGCCCCCTCTTCTTTTTTTATGACTTCACCCCTGAGTGGCTGTCTAGCACTCACTTTGCATCACCGGGGTCCCAGTTTTGAATCTTGGTTAATATACGGTCTAAATGGAGAGTGTATGTTTTCATGTTATTTATATTACCCCTAAATTGGCCTTGGACTGTATTGACATGTAACTGTCATAGGGACATTTTATTGTGAGCTTCACTGAAAAAGCAGTTAGACATGACTATGGAAACTGTGAAGTACTGCAGAAGATGGCAAAAATAAATATACAAAAAATAAATAAAACACACAAAATAATACAAAAATGAAACAACACTAACTTTACCTCAGTCTTGTACATTATTATTATTATTATTATTATTAATAATAATATTATTATTATTATTATTATTATTAATAAACAGGATTTATATAGCGGCAACATACTACACAGCATTGTACATTAAATAGAATTTGCAAATGACAGAGATACAGACAGTGACACAGGAGGAGAAGTGGACTAGAAGAGCTTACAATCCAAGAGCTGGCGGAAGCAGCACACACTGGGGGGGGGGGGGGGGTACATTGGAAGATTTCCCCTTTATTCCTGTTTTGGTGACAAAATTTGATTTCCATCATCTGGACAAATAGAAAGCGAACCAGGGTTACATACAGAAATATAAAACTGATGCAGGTTCCAACCCTCACCACTCTATCCAATATTTTTAAAAGTCTAAATTTAGAATGGCCTCCCCCATGGATAGTTATGAAATACTTATATTTAATAAACAAAAATAAATAATTCATAATGTACATCTCGAAAGAGCTATATATGTATTTCCTTTATTACTGTCACTTTACGAATATGCACCAAACCACGCAATATTACAATATTGGAATACATCGATTTGTGAAAAGCAGGTTTTTGGATCCTTTGTGTATTGGTCTGATCCAGAACTAAATCATAAATATTCACCCCTATATTCCCTTCTGTTCTGCAGCTAATCTTCCACAGTTTTAATCACTGTTCCTTCTTTTATCTTAGCCTTCCCCTTATTGCTTCTCACCCTCCCCTTCCCTTTCCTTTAATCACTCTATTATCTTGTGTGTGCAGCTGCATGGTCTGGCCATCCCTCTGGTAGTTTTTCCCAGAATGCTACAAGCTGGCAGAAAATCCACTTTATCAGCTATTGTTGGTCATTTTCATGCAGCATCTAAAAATATTTATTATTCTCTCTAATTATAATTATAAGGTTGTGGTGATGCTGAATGAAAAATATGGCGGGTCTAATATAATTTATGTGCTGGGTACCACTATGCATGGGGACTAGCTGAGACTAAAGTACCACAAATATTAAAATGGAACACAGTACCAATATTCCATAAATAAGCTGGTGTTATCATATGGTCTACCTTTTTTTTTTTTTTTTACTAATTTTTCCTTTTTTGTTATTTTTTTATGCTATACCTGAATTAACCTTACAGTGATCCTCCTATTCAAATTTTACTGTTATAAATGACACTATTCTAAGGGAGCCCATATATTCACGTTCTTCATATTAGTTCCAGGGCAGTGAAGCAGAATACTATTGAAATATTTAGTACATTTAGGAGAAAGTCTCTGGGGAACAAAATAGAAGTTCTGCATACTCCAGTAATGTAATATTAGTCTACAAGAAGCCCAGTGAGCATAGTAAATATATATTTGAGGTTACTTGATAAACCCATACTAGCAAAGATAGAAAATGTCAATAAGGTTCTTGGACCATTGGGCTGGATTTCTGTGATGTGCTGATGGTTTAATTCCATGCCAAGCAAATTAGAATACAGTACGTGGTGGTGAAATAGGAGGTTGATGGTGGTGCCTCCATTCTTCTGTCTACCAAGGTTCTGTATAGCCATCATTTGCTATCAAAGGTAAAGCCTGTTTTGGCAGAGCTGAACAATCAGAAAAGTTATCCCAAGGGTGGAGACTAATTGGAGACATGTAGGGTTTCCAATCAGTTAAGGGTTCTGAGTGAAAGCAGTACATCAAGGGCAACATTTATGAGGACATTTTGGTAGTATTTTCCAAGCTTGTGTATTGGTGAGATACAACTTCACCCAAGTGATCGATCCAGCATAGATACTGGGGCTGAAAAAGTTCTGTCTTGAGAAGGAAATAGTCGTGCTACAAATTGCCAAAAGGCTGATAAACCATTTACTGTTGTGTTGTATGCAAACATCCTTTGCAAAGGAAGACCTTCCGTGAACTTAACTTGCTGTTAAAAAAAAAAGCGTGTTTTATTATATATATAAACTGCACTCCAAAAACTCACTTCCTGATTGTATCAATGCATATTACAGGCAGGTTCAGAAAGATAGAGCAATGCGTTGGTATAATGTACTATAGTGGTCAAGCCCAATGCATTATTTAGTTAACTGGTGCTATAAATGCATGAGATGATGTGACAGATGGCTTTGGTTAGAGTAATGCACAAGCAGCAACAGCACTTCTTAAAAATCAATCTGTAGTAGTGGTAGTCCTAAAGCTAGGTACACACGTGCAATAACTGTCATTAGAAAATGAACTGCTAACGATTATGCGCGATTATTTTTGAACGATTATATTGTGCACAATTCTGTACATGCTGTAACAATTTGATCATTCAAATATAATCCACCAGTAATGTACACACGCTAGATACAATCGTTTGAACAATGCGGGAAGTGACATGTAAAGGAGAAAGTGTACTGCAGAAACATCCACGATCACTGAACAACCGTACACACAATAGATTGCGAACGATCATCGCTCAATCAGATCCGCCAGGACAGTCGTTTGTTTCCAGCGACAATCTTCATTCATCGGCGTCGTTGTGGTCTGACGTTAGTCGTTACTTTCCAACAATAATTATTGCATGTGTGTACGCACTCTTTCATCTTTGAAGGAGTTACCTCCTAGGACTGACAAAGGGTATGAGAAATAGGGACTAAGTTCTAAAAGGGTGGAAGACAAGATAATGAGATATGGCAAAAAAATAATGCTGTACTGAATAGCCTTGGTATTAGGCATGAGTAATATGACAAAAGTGCACAAAGTAAATAATTTGAAGAAATCCCTAATTTGTACAATGTGCACACACCCATTAAACAATTAACAAAAGCTCATGATCCATGTCTGTGGCCAAACGAAACATCCACTATGAACAAGGTAAAACTGCCTAATTTAACATTTTCAGGTGCATTGGAAAATTCTTAACACATTTATTGTTTTTTGGAGTGAGATCCAGACCACTTCAGAGAGTATTTCCTGAAAGCTTTGACGTGGCACAAATCACCTTAATCTATAAGGGTCAATGGTCATTCTGCCTTTGTTTAGCAGACATAAAGTAGAGGACGTGCATACCAGATACCCTAATGCATACTGGAGTGAAGTCTAGAAGAACATTTATGCATTTAGACCCTGGTCCGACAAACACCCACAACTAAATATTTATTATTATTAATATTATTATTATTATTATTATTAATAAACAGGATTTTTATGGCGCCAACATATTACGCAGCGCTGTACATTAAATAGGCAATTATTAGTTTGATATGGTATGTAGGGTACTGACAGTTATCTGCAGTTCAGTGAATGGGAACAACTTAGTAATCTTTGTTTCTTTTTTATTGAAAAGGTATTTTGCTGTTGTTTTTATTTAGAAATATTTAAAAAAAATGACTTTCTGTATTTTATAAGAATATTGTTTTCTCAGGCCTGCTTGCATCCACTATTCTAAGTTTATAGTTAACCTGGACCAGCAGTTGGACATCCCGACTTTAGGCCATGAAAAGCTAATTCATGTTTTTTAATTCACAAACTTAGCAAATAACACATGTTGTGCATGTTATTTTATTTTTTAGTTTGTAGTGGCTACCTGATACTCAAATAAATAATGTAATATATTACTTCAAGTAGTACAGATTATTACTAAAGTATTTATATAATGGAAGACTATACAAGTGTCAAACTGTGTCAGTGTTGTCTTTGTATAAAGAAATACTGAATATATAACTGGTTGAATGAAATAGCAATAACCATAGATCCCAAAACAGATATATATTAAAAAAGTGATATAAAACATAGATAATAAAATAATAAAATAGATATAAAACAAATAGATATAAACAAGAAACATGTGTGATTGTTTATATGTTATCTTCATATTTTATCAGGAAAACTTTTACTAATAATGTGGAAAAATGTCAGTAATGACTTAATGACTACATTTTAGAACATGCAGTGTTTTTCTTTGTCATTTCCGAGACTTATTCACCATTTAATAGAGGAATCACAGTGTGCAGTGCCATCTGGCTGTGGATGGGTTAAAAGGAGCTTGGATTTGCTTGACTGCTTTGGAAAAAACAAATTCATTTTGACAATGTGATGTGGGGACAAGAAGAGCAATGGCTGTTCTGGTTTATTAGTGAATATTTATTTCTTACTACTTTGGACATTTTCAGCAGACCCAGATCCAAGAATACTTTAGATGGCTCGCTTTTAAAATATTGATGGGAGACAAAATGCTTAGTTGACTGGCACAAAGAAGGGCACCTGTACTCTACCCTCTTTTTTTATGCAGCTGGTATTACAGACTACATTATGCAGACCGAAGAAGGAGGAGGAAATTTGGACTTTGGCAGGAGAGCCCAGTGATCATTGACATTCTCTGTTTATACCAAGGTGACCTCCTTTTACCACATCTGGTAACATTTGCATTTGCAAAAATGAAAGTGGTAGGTGTTGCCTATTTTTTGAAAGACTATAACCAAAGAAGAGAATGAAGATCAAAATGTTTATTTGAAAAAAAAAGATGATGTTATCCATTCAGCAGCATACAGCATGAAGAATATGTTGGATTTCCCTTAGCATCCTATGAAGTACAACCTATGGGCAGTAAAATGATGATGGACAGCGAGTGTAGGATGGCGGAGGAGACAGATCATGAACAAACATCCCCATGGGCTGTGTGCCACTCAGTTGTCTTCTTCTGCTCCAAGGGTATGATAGAGGGTGTGGTGGTCTTTCTCTTCATCTGGGTGCTGATCCAAGTCCTCCTCAATAAACATCAAGAAGGTGCAAATCTTTTTCTATTATTTTTACTGCATGCTACTTTGCTGCTTTTTATTTATTTATTTATTTTTTAATTTCTCCAGTCTATATTTTCCAATAATTTGCACTTTATTTTCTATTTAATATACATTCAAAATGTCCTTTCTGCTTTAGCTTATCAAATTTAAAGTCTTGGAGTCTTGTATTTATTTACGTTGTTTGTACAACATGTACATAGGAAATGTGGATTATTTTTCCATAAAAGAGTACAGTGAACTCATGTACAAGAAACCAATTTGAGTTGCTATGAACTTTGTTACATAGCATGTTAACCTGCTGGAAGTAGCCAGCAGAAGATAGTCAGCAATAATGCTGAGACAGGTTGTGCCAATTAAATAATGCTCAATTGGTACTAAATTCTGACCTTACCATCCAAATGTCAAACAAAAATTAAGACTCACAAGACCAGGCCAGGCCATGTTTTTTGAATATCCTGCTGCTGTAGTCCTCCTAGTTCAAGTTCAACGTATTGTGCATTCAAAGATGCTCTTCTGCATAAGTTGGTTGTAACAAGTAGTTGTTACTTTTGCCTTCCTATAAGCTCAAACCTGTCTGATCATTCTCCTCTAACGTCTGGCATCAAAAAGGCATTTTTGCTTAAAGAACTGCTGTTCACCAAATGTTTTCCCTTTTTTAGACCACTTTCTGTAAACCCAATAAATGGTTGTGCATGAAAATTCCAGGAGATCAGCAGTTTATTAAATACTTAGGCCAGACTGCCTGGCACCAACAACCATACCCCTCAAAATACACTATTACATTTATTTATGTACTTGTATTTATATAGCACTGACATATTGCACAACACTCATATCACTAACTGTCCCTCAAAGGAGCTCACAATCTAATGTCCCTACCATAGTCATATGTCATTACCACAGTCTAAGGACTATTTTAAGTGAAAGCCAATTAACCTAGCTGCATGGTTTTAGGATGTTGGAGGAAACCCATGCAAACTCCATGCAGATAGCATCTTTGTCAGGATTAGTTTAGAGATACTGAATTGTGACTGCGGGTTCAGGTTTATGCTTTTAAAATGCTATGTATAAAAATGTCCCTAGGTAAAATATGTAGTTAAATGTTTACAATACATACAAAACCAGAATCTTAATTTTTTTTTTACAAGTGTATCATTAGCTGCACCTATGATCCTTCATTGTTAATACGTTTTATTTCCTTTATTTGCTTTTTAGATTCTACTTTCTTATCAGTAAACCATTAGAGATAAAGCTGTTATTTTTTCCATGTACAGATTCTTTGTAAACCACACACGTAATGCATTCTTCCCAGCACACATGTTTTGGACAAGAAAACACTAAGTAATGCAGACTCGGTAGTAGTGTAGTTTTCATCTGTACTCTAGCTGAGGGCTGTCTAGCTCCAGTCTTTGAAGGGCAGAATTGGCACACATTTTTTAGCAATCCAAATGGCAGTAAATTAATTAAAATTTTATTAGCAAAAAGTCAAAAAATGACTTGCGGATGTTAAAATCCTGACCTATATGTGGCCGTCAAGGACTGGAACTGAACAGCTGTGTTCTATTCCTTCTAGCAGTCAGTGGTTTATTACTGAAGGTGCAGGGAAACTGTAATTGAGCCAGTATAGTTTACTGAAGAGGTGAATTTCAAACTCCATGTTCTGCATTTCTGCATCAGTACATAATTCTAATTTTTTATAACTTTTTTTAAATGTTTCAAATATATAACAAACAAGGGTTAACAAATAATAGTTCCAGGGAGTTTGAACCATAATGCAACAAAAATTATAACAATAACATGTAAGGTGAACATAAGACAATTGTTTAGCATTATGTTCATAACAGAACGTGCAGAAAAAAAAAAGTTTGAGAAAATAGAAAAAACATTTTGTTATAAATTAGGCTTACAACATGCTATAGATATCTTAAAGCGGACTACATCATACATCATGTCATTCATTTTTCCCAACCAAAGGCCCACTGTCGGTGGTGAGATAGATTTCCAGCAAGTTGGGATAAACGAGTTTGCAGCGATGATGAGGGGTCTAAGGATGGATCCCTTATACACCTTTACTGACTGGGTATTATGGTGAAGCAGGAAGAACCCAGGTTCTGTAGGCATGTAATGAGACTTTCCATGAGTGATCTCACTTGGTGCCAAAAGGGGGGGAATCAGGGGATATGACCAGAATATATGCAGCATACTACAACATTCTTGCCCACAATGCCAGCATAAGTTTGATACTGAGTACATAATTGTGTTACCCAGCAGGTTGAGTATTAGAACCCTATTGGCAAAGTAATGTAAGCAGGGGTGTAGTGGGGTGGGCACAGGTGGGCTCAGACCTGTGATGGTGTCACTACATCCATTAGACACTATTACTTGTGTTAGGTTCCTGACAATCCCACTAAGCAGCCTACAGCCACATATATTGTCAATGACCAATGGAGGATTGGGCAGAGACACTGCAGAAAGTAGTACCAGATAGAAAAACAGAATACTACTACCAAACCAACACCTCCCTGGCAATTTTGTTTAATTTAACTATCATTCCTAAGGATGGCTGTAAAAAAAACCTTTTACCACTTTTTTACTAAGCAAACTAGCATCTATTAGTAGCTACCTGATAGGTGTCCTGTATAATAACATAGTACGGGTATAGGGTGCGCAGTGCTAAAATGGAATATGCTTGCTATTTAAATACCATATATTTCCAGGTTCAGATTCTATGCACTTTATAGTGATGACATTTGAAGAAGAGAAAATGCTGCTTTACATAGGCAGTTCTAATGACAGGTTTACTTTATTTAGTAGTGTCAGAGCTTGCCAATCCTGCTTCCTCATTACACACATGCTAAGGGCAATTTTAGTCATAATAGTGTACTTGCAACAACAACAACTGTCCTTGACACTTTTTTCTTGCATTAACAGTTACATTTTCTTTTTTTTTAATGATTTTTAATTAAAAATGTTTTAGTAATTTATGCAATACAAATATACACAATATACAAAAGGACAAAAGAAAAGGAAAGAAAAAAAAATCAAGTTCCCTATAATGATCTTAAGGGGTGACCCCAATCAAAACAATAAAACAGTATCCAATAATTAAGGTCAGTGCTATGTATTTCAATCTGTTTTATCACATTCAAGGATACATTTAAGATGTTTGATCTATGGGGACCAGTATATGTAAAACTTGGTTATTGTACCTTCATTTTCAGCACACAATTTTTCATATAACACTTGCAGGTTTAACCTTCCTAATATATCACTTAAATTAGGGGCTTCAATACATTTCCAGGAAGCTGCTATGGTCTGTCTCATTGCACATAAAGTGTGCCACCAATGGTCTATACTCCATTGGATATTGCTCAATCCCCAAATTAAGCAAAGCCAAAGAAGGGGTAGGTCGTACAATTATTTCTGTCACCTCCGACAACAACTTAAATATCTAATTCCAGATGTATTTTATACCTTTACAATACCAAAACATATGGCTCAATGAGCCCACTTGACCACATAACCCCCAACATTGTTGTGATACTGACAAATCATATTTCCCTATTACATATGGTGTTCTATACCACCTAAACGATATTTTGAGGTAGGGTTCCCAGTGAGAAATACAGAAATTACAAAAATCTTGTTTCCCCTGGAGTGCTTGGTAAACTATCGGAATACCTCTGTTTAGTTGAGATGTTCTATTAAAAAAAACTCACTAATTGAGGTTGTATATATAGTGATATATATAGATAAGTCTGTTTGAAATGGAGTGTCCGACGTAGAGAGTAAGCATCTGTACGAGACATACCAAAGTAATGAAGTTTTTGTTGGAGCGGTAGAGTAGATGGACAAGAGTGTATATCTTGAAAATGATGGAGATTCAATTGTTTCCAGTGCCCAATATTGATGTCTTGAATCATATATGAATATACATCAATTGGTATCGGAAATTCCAGTTACATTTCCTGAACAAGCTTCTTTGGATTCCATTGCCACTTCTTCTCTGGATCAAGCAGTGGGGGTAAAACCCACAAAAACTTGAACATGGTTGAGACATTTTTAATGAAATCATATATAAAACCATAGCAGAAAATCTGCAAATGGCCATAATCTTACAGTATATATACACGTGGATAGTGCTAAAATTGTAGAAAATAACATTTAGGCCGTTGATTCCTTTTAACTAGCCAGATAAGTAGCTCATTAAAAGTGCAGATGTATTTCAAAGGGCCTGTAATCCATGTAACTTACTGTACCATGACCAAAAAGGTTTTCCTTTTCCAGTTCCCTCTTGTTTGCAGCTTTTTGCTAAATTCTTGCAGTATATGGTTGGAGCCTTAGAGAGTGAGAGAGACAGTAATAGTGTTTGATGTGGATGAGAATGAAATGTGCAAAAACACCAGGGAGAAGTGCAAATTCCCCTTTACATTCGGTAAGTGCTTGTGTTGAAATACTCATCTTATACTTTCTGATCAGGGTTTTTGGTATGTTAGTGTTCTATTTTCACAAACAGCACTACTTTGTAATGTTTTACCATGATCTTATTTGCTTTGTGATTGGAAATTTGATTACATTCCTTTATCAATTTATTTTGTCAATCATTAGGGATTTTCTTCCATTTAAGGTTTGTATGTTTCATAGCACATAAACCTGGTTACAGAGCTCTAAATAAGAGGCTGGACTGAGATCACAACAGTTGGACAATTTGCTCTGGAAGTCTATAACAATATAATATTAAGATGTAGTTTACATGTGAAAAATAAAATTAAGTCTTTAATCTTGACTAAACAGGAAAGAAAGTATAAACAGGAAATAAAAGTTTTTATTTATTCTAGTTTGACTTTCTTTACCTATCATGGACCTTGGC
The DNA here is from genome assembly GCF_032062135.1 of Pyxicephalus adspersus. Taxonomy (NCBI): domain Eukaryota; kingdom Metazoa; phylum Chordata; class Amphibia; order Anura; family Pyxicephalidae; genus Pyxicephalus; species Pyxicephalus adspersus. The sequence goes on along the minus strand of NC_092859.1, from coordinate 120,432,255 downwards.
TCTTCAATAGTTGTTTCAATGAGTTGTTAAAAGTTTAGTTTTTTTATATATATGTATATCAGCACGGTGGTTCAGAGGTTAGCACTCTGGCATCTGCAGCGCTAGGTCCCAGCTAGGTCTCGGCCAGGACACCATCTGCATGGAGTTTGCTGGTTCTCCTCGTCTCTGTGTGGGTTTCCTCCGGGTACTCCGGTTTCCTCCCACAATCCAAAAACATGCAGTTAGGTTAATTGGCTTCCCCCAAAAATTGACTTTGGACTGTAATAATGATATATTCCGAGCCCCATTTTGGGGCAGCTAGTGACATGACTATCAACTTTGTACAGCGCTGCGTAATATGTCAGTGCTATATAAATACTGCGTAATAACATATAATACATTTACCAAGTGATTGGTAAATTAATGTACAGCATCCCTATTTATTGTACAGCACTGCGTAATATGTTGGCGCTACATAAATCTTGTTTATTAATAATAATAATAATAATAATAATAATATTAATAATAATATTAATAATAAATATACATTGCAGTCTCTGTTGTCCCTTTTACCTTCATTATTAGAGTTTTTCCTTCAATTATCCAAATTTTACTGCAATTTGTTCTTCAGTTCAATAGAAAAATAATTTTTCTATTTGCATGCTGCAGTCACCATCTTTAAACCTAGGGAAAAAAACTGTTCCTACTAACAATTATTTTTCCTGATCTGTTTTTTAGAATTGACAAAACTAGTTATTAAGATATTTTTACTAGTAAGTAAGATTCCTAATCATTTTATTTTTCTAATTGATAATAGCAGTCCTCGGTAAACAACTAATGAAAATGTTTAAAAAAAAATTACAGAGAACTAATGCTGACCAATACATAAATTTGTACGGTAGTAGACAATGCAAAGCTTATATATGAAATCTCTTTTTTTGTTCAGTCCATTTGCAGGTACTTCTGGGAGCCGGTCTTGGCTTGCTATGCTTCTGTCTTCTGTTGGGCTGTGCCATCTGTTGGCACAAGAGCCGCAGGCAGCAATCTATGGTCAACCAAGAGAAAGATTCTGTACTGCAGGACAATAAAAGCCTTGAGCTGTCTGTTAATTCTGAAAGGTCCAGTCCAATGCCCATTTATAATCAATATCAGTCTTTTGATGGAAACATTACACCCACAAGAGAGGATGCACAGCCAGTTCAACAAGAGCCAAATGCTAAATCTGACAGATTAACTCACGTTAGAGCTTCTCTGCCCAGTCTTTACCAACTACCAAAAAAAACGAAGCATGCTTTGAAGCGGAGAAGCACTGTTTTTGGGGATGTTACAGTAGAGGGCGATCGTACCAGTTTGGTGAAGATGCCACTCTCTCACACTGAACCTGATGGATTGTCTGGTGCCAAGCAAAAGGCTCAGCCGCTTGTACAATTCACCTTATATTACTCACTCAGTGAGGAAGCTCTTACAATTACTGTAACTGGCTTCTCCAATCTTCCAAAAAGATTGCATCGTAAGAAAGACTCATTCGTCAGGGCCTATCTCCTTCCTGGATTTTTGGAGCCACATTATGGGCATGCAGAGGACTCAGAGAGAGGACAAAAGTTTACTTTCTTCAGATATAGTCCAGAGAATCTAAAGGAAAGGACCCTGAGGCTAGCGTTATATTCACGGGATCGGAGTACTCAGAGGGAAGGAATTATTGGTGAAATGCTTTTTCCTTGTGACCAAGTGGACTGGAACTGTCAAACAACATCTGATTTTACAAAGGAACTGTCAATTACAAAGACAAAACTCAAAAAGGTCAGTCCTGCTTATGTAAAATATTTATTAAATAATACATTACCTGTGTAAAATATACATCAGGGTCATTAGTACACCCAGAAGGCATGTACATACCTGAAGACCAATACATATACCTATTTCAATAGTAGCAGAAGTCTGCTGCAGTATTCCTTAGCTTTATCATGTTTCTATAGGTCCGATCTGCGTAATTATAGTATGTAATCATTGTACACACTGTAAACCTAACTAAACCACACTGTAAGAGGTTAAAATGTGTGATACCTTATCACAAGTCTAGCCTGACAACTGTCATCTGTTTGAAGTCTGTTGTGTTCTCTGGTATTCTGGCCTAGCGTTATAATAGGTATTATGAATAAACCTAGATTGAAAGCACACTTGAGAATAAACCTAAAACTTAAGTTTTGATCTGAAAATGTCATTAGAAAAAAAAATCTCATTTTATACTTGAGTCACACCAGTAGATGGTACTGTGTCCTCTTGTAAACTGTAAAAGACAGTTGGCTGCCTGGGACACGGAGCTATCTACTGGTGGCCAACAATAATGCACAAAACGTCATTTAGGATCAAGTGATCTATCATAAGTAACTAAAACGTACAAAATACTTTAACCTGGAAAAAAGGGAAAAAGGTAAATAGACTGAGCTGATGGCGGATTTTTTGTCCTTTTTAAAAAAGAGGTTTTAAAAATAACACAATAACACAAAGAATATATATTCACATTCATTTTATTGACATTTCTGTTGATTACTGTTTTGAATGTCAGAAGTGATGGCTTCATTTTGTGTCCTAGGTTTATACTCAAGACAGCTCGGTTTTCCCTGTTTTTTTTTTTTTTTAAAGAATGTAGGTACCTTGGTTTATAATAGGATAGGTTTATATTTCAGTTTATACAATAAATCGTTTTAATGAGTATTTGAGGTCTCAAATGTACAGTTTATAACTTATAAATGAAATCTTTCTGGTTTACATGAGAATTAGCTTTGGTTACTGCTTATCCACAAGTCAGCAGCTGCACTTTTTACCGGTCATGTTTGATTACTTGCTCAAACTTTAAGTAATAATATTTATAAATGGTAACACCAGAATGGTACCAATTGCAGCATAGGGACTGAAAAATAATCCACTGATAACATTAAAGGTCGGAGTTTTAATTGGTTGCATGGAACTATATGGGTAAATAGTGTAATTAGGGGACACAAGGTAGCAGAATAATATGGGGATGTTGGGTTGATTACTGAGAGCTGAAGACGTGAAGGAAAAGCATAACCTTAAGGGTAGTAAGGAGACACAGCAAAAAAATTGAAAGAATAAATCATATGGGGAATGCCAATGCAGCTTGTCGCTGTGTCTGACTTTTTAGCATCTGACTACTTAGTCCCTTAGTCAGAAGTAAGATAATAAGAAGGTATGACTTCAATGGCTGCATGCTTGTTAATAAATACCAAAGCAATACAACTTTCACTATTAGATGGTAGGCAGTTGCAGTATTATGTTTTTCTCATGAATGGTTTCCTCTAAGAATTGTATTGATGTAGACAATGCTTGGTTGGACTAGATGGCTGCCAAATGTTTTATTTGTATAACTGTGTGTCAATGCAATGTCAGTTATTCATATTTGAGTGTACATAGGGTACAAGTTGGTCAATTGTTAGGAATAAGCAGTTCTTTGGTATCTTTATATTTGTGGGGCTTATGGTAATATTATATTAGTGGAAGAACAATTAGATATCTCTGCGGACAAGAAGAGAAATGTCCCTGCAACAGTGTCTGGAAAGTTTAGGTTAGACCCATAATTGATACTATGTCATATATGCCAAGTAGGAGAGTTATAGAACTCCATTTACCAACATGCTGTATGACTGTAACCAACATTTTCTGATTATAATGATTATATCCCTAGAGAAAGGTAATATATTATTGTAATGTAAAATACAATACATTTTTTGTCTTTATAAGAGAGTTGAATAAGTTTTATGCTGTTTTAAATGCAACACCACTAGCCTATCTCATTGGTTCATATTTTACTGGGTTTTAGAGAATGAACATTTAATACATAGTAGACAATGTAATCATAGTAGACAGTGCAGGTTTTAGTTTTAGTTTCAAAATCATTTACTTTTTTTGTTAGTAAACTTTAAAACAGAACTCCAGACAAAAACATCAAACCCCACCAGGTATTCCAGTTATGGATTAAGAAGTATAGTTTGTCTGTCTTTGGAGTGTGTGGGGGTAGGTAGGATGAGGTGCAAGGTACAGAGAGGCTTTTACACATTTCAGTGACTAGTAATCAGTTCTAGGACCCACAAATGTTATGCATTCTGCTACCGGTATAAAAGATTATACTGCCCTCATCAGGACATATTTTAAAATGCATTCTGTCCAAAATGATGAGGGTAGAGGCCAATAAGACCCCACACCAGCCACCCATAGCTCTGGTTCATGTTATATAATTTAGGATGTAATCTAAAAACTTTTTAGAAATATAAACTCTGCAGGTACATGAACAGTTTTGTACTTTGGATTGTGCAGCCCTCCTGTGACATAAACTTTTATGGTGACATCCAGAAACATATAGAAAATGTCCCATTGTACATTAGTAATATTTCACATACTTAGATTTTTGAACTATTATATGTCCATCGTTTTTCCTATTTATAAAGTTATAATATAGTAATATAACAGTGGAAAGATTTCCCTTCATTTCCTGTCCAGGATTTAGGCTGATTCTTTTCATAAATTCTGTGTATATTTTGTTTCAGACAAAAAAGGAAAACCACATTTTTATAACTAAGCAACTCAGAAGAAGACTTTACTAAAATAATATACAATAAACATAAAAACACAAAATAAAATAAATAAAAGGGCTGGAGTTGGTTTATAAGAATGGTGTGAGAATGCAAAGAAAATACCCCCCTATCTCACCCCTGCCAAGTTTAAACAGATATCCTTATATATAATGTTTGAAAATAAAACCTACAATCCCAGTTACCACATTCTCATTTTCTAGTGTACACTGGAGTAGTACAAGTCACTTGGGGAAAGGTTTAGAGGTTGGTGTAGTTCATGAATGGAGATTAGATTTTGGAATATATGAAGGCTTCCTGATAAAATTAGGTTAAGGAAATTGGATTTTTTTTTTATTAGGAAATGTGTTAATCTGTCCTGGAGGTTTACTAAAGTTAGCTATTTACCTTGCTTAAAAATAAAAGTTTCTCTTTCTTTCTTTAGAGTTTGAGCACCATGGATGTGTTCTCCTCCTCCACTTCCACCTTCAAATCTCCAGGACAGATACTGATTCTTCTGCAGCATCAATCACAGGCCAGTCGTATCAAAGTGATGGTTCAGAAGGCAGAAAGCTTGGGCAAGCTGACGCGTATTCCTGGAGCACCAGGTAAAAGGATCACTTATTAGGAAACGGCATCAAGGAGAATTATAATGTGAATGTAAAGTTCTTTTTTGGATTTAAAGTATACCTGCACCCCTACCCCTTCCACACACAGTTTTATACTCATCTGTCCTGAAACATGTCATATTGTTGCCTAGATCAATGGTCGCCTGTTTATAAAAACCTTCCTGGCTGGACTTGCTTATGTGTTCTGCAATCTCTAATACACAGAAATCTTTAGGAATAAATGGCTTGACAGAATGCATGCAGGGTGCCAGCCATAAAGAGATCTAGCACATGCCTGTGTCACTGTCTGTATCTGTCTGTCATTGGCAACCCCATATAATTTACAGCGCTGTGTAATATGTTGGCGCTACATAAATACTATTTATTATTAAAAAAAATTATAATAATAATTATAATGATATCTTATTGGATTTAGGACAGGAGAGTATAAGCTGGGGGAAGGCGGGGGGTCTCTGTAAGCATAAAGTCCCTGAAACATTGAGAAAGTCTTTCTGGTTCAAAATGTACTGTGAAAATAATACGTGCTCCTCTTAAAGCAGATCTTGCATCAGATATCAGCTTCTTGTTAATTGCATGCTATGTGATGTGTTACACACAGATATTTATTATTACCTTTCACACAGGTCACATTATTCCCTTGTAAATACTTTTATTATTCTCCAGCACTATGTTTATTCTGGCCTTATCCAGATTCAGTATCTACTTCATGGACTGAGAGGCTGGTTATTACATGAGACATTTATACATTTCCTGGTATTTGCACCAAAATCTTCATTATGTGTATACAGGAGTTCTCATGCAGATTGGCCCCCTCTTGCTACCTCTGCCCTTTTATCCTTTTATTACAATCTTTATATTATATATTAATTAATGTAACAAAAATGGAAATGAAAGATCACAAAGGGAGTGGTGACTAGGGAAATGTTTCCTGCCTCCTGCAGCAGACTGGTACATTATCCTCCCTCTTAAGTCTGGAATCTCCTGGAATCAGTACATGACTATGACTTTCTGTGATTGCAAAGAAATTCTTACATGTTAGAAGGTCTCTGTCAGCATTTTTTAGTATTGAATGTTGGATTAGCGTGTCTGGTGGCAAAGGCAATATTTGGAATTAAAAATGTGGGAGTTAAATGCTCAGTAATCCACATTAGTGTGCCTGTAATCGCCATTTGTACACCTTTGTTTATAAAAGTTGTTTAAATATTATTAATAGTAGGTAAAGGAAATTATTATCTTATCGTCACTTAAATTTCCCATTTTGTTCTTTATACATGTTATGTTTCCCCAACTCTAGATCACTTTGTGAGCATACGACTGATCCAAGACAAGCAGGTGATAGATATAAAAGAGACTCGGACAGTGTCGGGCTCCTCGCCTGTTTGGAATGCTCCATTCCTCTTCGATACTCCTCAGGAATCTGTGCAG
>NC_092859.1:120241043-120425360 GCF_032062135.1 Pyxicephalus adspersus | reverse complement strand
ATATATATATATATATATATATATATATATATATATATATATATTCTAACTGGATACACTGGGTCTGATTTATTAAAACTCTCCAAAACTGGACTAGACTATGGGAATACTATAGGAGAACCTGGGTGATTAACAAACCTGGAGTGGATTTCTTCATACTCCTTTTCTATTAGTTAGCAAATGTTTTCAATCCTGGAAGAGAACCATTCATTTTATGTTCTCCCATAATAATCTATCTTCTCCAGTCTTGGAGGGCTCTAAACAATCAGACCCTTTATGTGTTATTATCAGGCCAGTTGTCCATAAATCTGCAGTCGGTAGGTGTAACCTGCAACTTCCTAAGATGTGAAGCTTCATATGTTCCAGATGTTTTCAATGTTTATACAATATATTTGGTAATTTTGTACTTTTCTTGTAGGGTAGAATTTATAATCGTTCTCGAATTCTCGGACGTGTGATAATTGGTGCTGGATCTTCTGAAGCCGGTATAGCTCACTGGCAAGAGATGTGTAAGAAGTCACCAGTGGAATGTTCCCGTTGGCACATGCTGCAGTCAGATATATCCTAGTGGGCTTTTGAGATCACAATATGGATTATTCCATCAATTTATTCAGAAAAGAAACTTGAAGACAGCAAAAAAAAAAATAAGCATTACTGGGTCATTCATGGCAACATGGTATTTTTTCATAAAACTCAAAACTCTCTGCTGTGGTCTCCCTGAACTTCCAGAGCCCATCTGGAGAAATCTAATTTTTTATTTTCCTTTTGGAACAATCATCATGCTCAGTATGTTACAAAAACTAAAACAAGAGCAGCACAGCTCTAATTATCCAATATCGTCCTCCAGGTCTTTACACCATCTAAACTGTGCTAACAAACAGCAAGATAAAGCAGACAGAATCAACACAGACACACAATATATGAGTATGTAATGGACTCCAAATGAGATGCCCTCTAATTGCTTGTTGACTCTAATGTTAGTCAGATATTTTTATTGATTTATTTTGCTGCTAATTTATAAGCTGGTATTCTGATTTGTACTAGTTTGGACATTTTTCTTTTCATTCAGCATCTTAGATATTCTATGACCTTTATCTGGATATATGGCTAAGTACAGTCATGTTCTAGCTGGACTTCTTGGATTAAATATTAATATTCATTCACTATAAGTCATCCAATAGCTGTGGCAAAATTTGAAAAGAGTTTTTCTTTTATATAAATATTTATGCTTACATTCTTTGCCTTTGTTTATTTGTACATATTGTATGTAATGTGTATATTAATATAAACATCATACATAGGAATATTTAACACACTATACACAATAATAGAATAATAAATGTTTTGCCGTAAAACCAATCATAGGCAGATATTAGAATGATTTATAACATAAGTGAATGGGGTATCTGTTGACACTGCTTAGAGCATTAATCTAATAAATAAACTTTTTTTTTATTAAAAAACTCTTGTACGTCTTGATTGTGAAAGATCCTTTTCAAGAACAATTATTGCACGTGTGTATATGCAGCCTTAGGACAAAGCAACTTCTTGCCAAGGCCTTGTTCATAAAACATGAAGAACAGGCTTTTGCTTTGCAATGATAAATCGTTCCAGACACTTTTACAAACCAATGCTAGTTTTATAACATGTACTTGAACCATCTAGTTAAACAATTTTTATGTTTTTTTTTTTTCTTTTTTTCATTTTATAAAAACCTCACCGTTAACATTAGGTAGGAGCTGCATAGTTCACCAAATTCCTCAACACCTCAAGTCAGTGATTGTGACAGCATTTTTTTTTTTAAGCTACAAGCGTGTGGAAAAACTTTTCCTATACAGCCCATATGAAACTCCCTAAGGTCCAATGTTGTCTGGAAAGTAGAATCAGGAAATGTGTAGCTGGTGCTATGGGAGGAGGGCAGAGGTTCCTAGGGAGCCACATTTACTGGAGGGAAGGAGTGAAATGTGTAAACTCTATGCCATGTAGATATGCAGAAAAGTGTGAGCTATGTCTGAGCTGTAAAAAGATGTGATCTCTGTAGACAGACACAGACAGAAAATTCTGCTCCACAGGATTTAGTTGTAGATTAAAGTTACAGAATGGATGCTGGATTAGTGTCTGTCAAGATAATTAAACATTTGGTGCCTCTGGCCCCTGATGAGGATTACAGTCTCCCATTCTGTAAAAGTAATTTACTGTTAAATTCTGTAGATCGAATCTTCCAGCACACAAAGGAGAGCTGTGGCTTGTTTGATTCCGTGTCTACATTTCTGCTCACGAAAGTGTGATTTATTGTGATAGCAATAGTTTGAGTTTAAAAACTGAAATAGGAATATGTTTTGGTTTTACAGATAGACCTAACAATTCCCAATTCTACTTTGCCCTTTAGATAACAATAAAAATGATTGTGTGCTTTTGTCTATGGTCTCTAAAGAAAGCAAACAAAATCAATCATGACGCGGGTAGCTCGGACCTTCTAGCCCATCCCTTATAAACACCATTGTCATAACTACCTTCTACTACCAAACTCCCCCTGCACTGTACACACGGCAGATTTTCGCCCGATAATTGGCCGATACCGATTATCGGGCGAGAAAAATTTGCCGTGTGTACGCAGCTTTAGTTTCTGTAGTACAACAAGGTTCCTATCTATGTTCTATGCAATATAAACAGACATGTAGGAGACTATAAGGGTGAAAAGGAGTTTTAATGGTTCAGAAGGGCTTATAAAAGCTCCTTCAAGCTATCCCAGACCTGTTCTTGTGCCTAACCCAAGTAAGCTCATTATTTTTATGTTTTACAATATATGTTTGTTTTTGTGTTTTAAAAAACAGACAGGAAAAAAAAATAGAAAAATAAAGAGCAACACTATACAAAAGAGATCAAACACAAATAAATAATGAACCCCACACCAGTCACAAAAGCATTTTTTTCAAGCACAGCCGAATTGTGCAAAATTCTTAGTTTCTGTAATCTCTACTTGTCTCCACAATATATTACAATGAAATGACTCCATTTATATATGAATAAACATGCTTTAATTACCTAATGATATGTATATGATATGTTCATATGTATATGAAGTGATGATATGTATATTACAGCTGATTGTCTGATAAATACTTTTTGCTTGATAAAGTTTTAAAATAAAAATGTTTTGGGTAAGCAACTTGACAGGTACCTTTATCTTTTGTATTTCTCTTTCTGTTCCTAATTAATCATCTTTTTTCAATTGTACTCAGTAGAAAGATTTAATGTGTATGTCCACTGTTTGTCTGGACACTAAAACACCACTAGTTTTAGTATTTATGGCAGTAGAGGTAATCTTGTTTTTCTCAATAACTGAAAACTAAAAATTTCTCTAAAAGAAATAAAAAGTTTTTAGCACAAAATAAATTTATTGCAAACATTTCCAATAATAAGTAAAATTTCTGTAAGCAATATGCATACCCTTACTTAGGTATAAACTGCAAAGCATAGTGTTCACGTGCAATGCTTGGTTTAGTAGCAAACCTTCAGGTTGCAAATATTGGATCAGGTATAGGTGGTCATAAATAGTTTATATTGTTCACAATCTTGTTGCACTCTGTAGCACTGTAAATGTAAAAGTATTCTTTTAAATATTACATCAATAATATTTCTTTTTAACATTTAAATAGTTATTGTATAGCATACAAAATGTAATTTCTGCATCCCAGCTCAGAAAATCCTATAACAAATTCTTTAACATACTTAAGACTTGAGGGGATGGCTCTGGCCATACAGGGAGGTGCAGGAAAATAATTTAAATGTATGAATATTTTTTGCAAATATAATAGCTATCTGTGTTATAAAAGGTAGGAGATCTCACACGCAAAATTTTAGGGATGAGTCTTTATATTTGTAATGTTAGGATTCTCCAAACTTATGCAGAGTTTTAGAATTTCGAGGCTGATAGGGCCTTGGGGATAGTAGTGCTGAGGCCCTGGGAGTGAGGGAACCCTCACTATCAGCATTGCTCCTTGGACTCAGTGGAGATCCCTCTATGGAATTCCTCCAGCTCCTGCCCATTGATCCAGGGAGGTTAAGTCTTAATGGTGAAGATGTTGCATTATTTGTGTTTATAGGAGTTGGCGATCTGGAGTTTTGTTGAGAACCCGTCCAAGATCCCTCTGGGGTTTGCTCTCCAGCCATTGGTGTTGATGATCCTTGACTGATTGATTCAATTTCACTATCTTTATGGGAATATTTGGTATCTCCAGATAAGCGGGGCACAATGGGATCTGTCGGTTCTTTCTCACGTCCTGGTTGGGATATGCTTCTTATCTGCTGAACCTGTTGCTGGAAACGCAGCTTAGCTGTGTGGAAAACCAGACCATGGTGTTATAAATAAAGCTTGAATGTTACCTATATACACTGTCCTCACCGATGTATATGCAAATATGTCAAATAAGTAAAGGTTTTTACACATCAAATCAAAGTGATTATATTTTACCCACTCAGAAAATATCAACATTGTATGTCTTAATATTTGTATATTAGTCAGGTAACTAGCATTTTCAGAAGAGTTCAGCAAAGGAACCTAAATAACTTATCATGAGATAAAAGCAAACCTGTTGTTTTTAAACTTTTGTAAAGATCCTGTCTAATATTTGGAACAACAAAGTGTAGTTTACCAGAAAAGCCTCTTCTGTGTGTGTCATCTTTTTGGTGTATTTTGGTTGTAAAAGTTTGACTTCTCTTCTCTTTAGTAAACCTTTTCTACCCAGTTACCCTTGGGGAGTAACGATATTTCTATCCATGAGGATAAGTTGGCAGAGATAGGTCCAAAGGTGAGGCTAAATCTTCAAGAAAAATTTACTAGTCCAATCACAAGAACTCACAAATGAGTTTTTTCTATGTAGCACTTTTACGATAAAAAGTTTAAATAGCAAACTAGTTTGCTATAAAGGGTAAAAGCAAAGGCCTGCTCTAAAAAGAAATATCATTGTAGCAGAATAATCTGAAGGTGGGTCTTTTGGAATGCAGAGAAGCACAGAGATAATAACTATCTACTCAAAGCATAAAATGTATTCTAAACTGGCCACTTCCTGACCCACGCGATCATATCCCTAGTCTATTTTGGCTGTTCCCTGCCTCCTACATCTTTTTTCTCACCAAAGCTGAAACTTGTACAAACCTTTCATCAGGGATTCATTTTTTTCTCTCAGCATTTTAATTTCAGAAGCCATTGTGGATATCTAAAATTAAAAAAGAACAATATAATCACTTGTTTGAAATTAAACCTAAATATTTAAAATCTGCTAAATGTGATACATGTTTTCAAAGAATAACTACAACTAATCCTGTATTGTTTACTTCCGAAATATAACATTTTGAATAGAAACATTAGAAAAGCTATTACTATGTTTGCAGTATATTTATTTTTTCTAAAGAAAGGAGAAAAAAAATAAATGCTATATGCACATATATCTAGTATTTAAATCTTGTTTTAAAGTGTCCATACGTTTCAAATAGCCATCCAATACATAAGAAAAATTCTATCCTATTATTAGTAATTGTAGGTATGTATACAAATAAAAAAAATTATTTTGAAGAAAAATATGCCTTGTAAGTTTCATGCTATGCAAGGTCTTTAAAAGATAAGACAAAAGGAGACCGAATTATGAAATGTACTTTTTCTGATTTTTCTTGCAGTTGCTGCTGTAATATTTTGAAATCTTTTTCATTTGATTCTTCGTGCAGGTTCTGCTGTTCTTTGCTGACTTCCTCCTGATGCTCCTTATGAGCGCTGACAGAATTTAAGACATTCTGAAAGAAAGCAGATCCCGAGAGTGTAAATATCTATGTAACAAGAGTAAAGACATCTGCTTGTCCTCAAATTGCCTCATTCCCAACAGGACACAAAGAGATCCTCTAGCTACATGGTGGACAGTTTTGTTCCCTTTTCTGCATAAAAAGTGAGATGATCAGTACCAGTCCCAATGACACTTTGGAGAACCTCCAGTGGTAACAAGATTCTGCAAACTACACACAGCTCATCTATTAAAACAATGCAAGTCTTCATTGCACTGTGCATGTAGTTAAAGCATGTAGCTGTGCATGTAGTAAATACATACATAAATGTGTCCTTTATTCCATCCATGCCACTGTGATGCCACATGTGATTATTAATATTGTTGTTATTACTATTATTATTATTAATAAACAAGATTAATATAGCCCCAACATATTATGCAGCACTGTACATTAAATAGGGCTTGTAAATGACAGGTGACATACTTAATGACAGATACAGACAGAGACACAGGAGGAGGAGAAGACCCTGCCCCAAAGAGCTAACAATCTAGGAGGTGGGGGAAGTAACACACAATAGGAGAGGAGATATGTAATGGAGGGTAGTAGTGATCATTTTAGTAAAAACTAAAGCTAGAATGTGCTACTGAAGGCAGTATAGTTAATTCTTTATACAAAGAACTATTCTTTAACTACACAGATGACCAAATGAGTGCAGGAGTGTTTTAAATCATTTTTCTCTGCATCCACTTTCCCCTATATTTGTATTGTAGAATCGAGTCAAATGTACCTAAAGAAGGGCAAAAAGGGGAAATAAAGTAATGAAAATGTTAGCTGGTGTTCTACAGTTTGAGGTTTGGTGTTGCCTATTTATTCCTGCTGCTTTGGGTATTGCCCCTAAAGTATGGTAAATACTCTGAAAGGTCAGAAATGATAATGGAAATACATTTTATTAGATTTTCTCATGCAATATGAACTGCTGTAACTGGTAAAGGATATGAATAATTTTCTTTTTTTTATTCAAGGTTGTATGAGGTGAATTTATTTGTATATGAATTACCTTCACTAATCTGGATTTCACTGTCCAGTCATCAGTTGGCTTCTCTTCTTTAGGAATTTTCTTATAAGCACTTTCCAAGTTTCGCTTTTCCTTGAACAGTCCCTTGAGCTGCATAAATAGACATGAAGCACACAAGAGCAGTTTTATAAGGAAAGTCAATATTTTGCAGATAGAGTTTGTTACTTTACCAGGTGATGACAAATTTCTAATATATGACAAGTTACATTTCTATTGAGAATATTTTCTCTTGATACAAAACTGAAAATGTGATGACAAGTATGCATAGAAAAGTTACAAACCTCTTATTTTACAATGAAGTCCTAAAACCGCATATTTATTTAATCACCAGTAAGTATCTTTCTAGATTTTAAAATTACTAACAAAAGAGAGAAATGTGGACTGGTGCTGTACAGCAGCAGTCCCCGAAATGTGGTTTGAGAAAACATTATGGTGGTCCTTGGCTCCAGCCAGTGCATCCCCCAGCGGGGTCTGGAGAAGGACCAGGGGTGTAGTGGCAAAAAAAGAGGGGACACGGTACCTGCCCGCCCCAATACACCCCTGCCCGTGTCACTCAAAGGGCAAGACGCCTCCCCCATAGTGACATCATGATACTAGAACCCGCCCACTCTCCCATCGCAGGTCTGAGCCCAACCCGCCCACCGCCCGGAGCCTGCGATCAGTACGTGGCACATGGTCCATGCACTGACCAGTGCGCCCTGAGTGGGGTCCTTCTCCTGACCCCATGGGGGGGCCGACCGGCCAGAGCTGTGGACCAAATGAGCGGGCACGCGTGTCCATTCCCGAAAAGAGTGACGGCACAGTTCACATCCGTGCCTGCCCCACTACACCCCTGAGAATCGGTCCACAGACACAACCCGCCCACTCTGCCATCGTAGGCTCAGACCTGCAATGGGAGAGTGGGCTGGTTCTGGCATCATGACATCACTCTCGGAGAAGTTTCTTCCCTTTTGAGTGACACTTGGTTCCTCACACATGTGCGGTCCATAGTCCGTAAATTTAGTGGTCAGTGATGACCAAAAGGTTGGGGACCACTGCTTTACAGCTACAAGTAAATCATGCTTCCTGTATGCATCTCAAAGACTAAATTTCATGTTTGGAGATGGATTTTCATTTCTGAGCACATTGCCAATTCAATAAAATCATCATGATATCTGGGAATTCGAAGTGAATTCACAGACCAATCATAAGTAAAATAATTTTTTGATCTTTGAACAGACATGCCTTGATAAGTCTTGGTCCAGAGCTTCCATGATTTTGTTGTTTATCCTATTCCCAACAACAACAATCGGAAGGGCAAAATATCTTTTATGAATCTGATGTTTTGGGATTATTGACTAGGTGATTGGTAAAACAGCTGGGCCAGTCAGTTGAGTGCAAAACTAAAAGTGGATTGGCCTGTGCATACCAGGTTTTAGGTAGCAAATGATTGCTACCTGTTCCTGAAGCGCAGAATAGATGGCATTTTTTGTACCACTGAAGTACTTGCTCAGTGAAGCACCATACCTGCTGAAATTTTTTAGTCCTACTAAACAGAACACCTCCCCTAAAGAAGCAGTATACCCTTATTTGCGAAACATGTCGGGCCCTTGTGATTGAAACTCACAGGTCTCAATATTCTATAGTCTGTGCGCAGACCTTAATTGACAAAGAACTGACATTATCAAGATATTTACAACTAAAGTATTATATACAATAAATTCCTATGTTGACCAACTGGAAATAAATTATTTCTCTAACACAAATGCCAGTTTAAACTTCTAAAGACAGATTTCCTGTTCTAAATATATTGACCATTTTTGTTGCTTTGGAACTTCTTACCTGTTCAGTTACCAGTCTGTGCTGCTGTTTAAGAGATTCGTTATCCACCTGAAGGTTTTGAGCTACTTGTTCATTTATTTTAGTTTGCTTGGAGAGATTCTGCACAGATGGTAGAAAATAGTTAGCGGACAAAACATTGGTGTAAGTAACCTATACATTAGAATGTGATTGAAATATTCCTGTTATCTGTATCTGTAGTATTCTGACATGACATTTCACAAGTAAATGTCCATAAAAAAGAATGTTACAGTTGTCAGAATATTTCCTGATAGCTCACCAATCTCGTGTCTATGTGGATCTTAACCAATAAAGAGCCAGCCACCAAGGACAACATACCTTCTGCACTTGTGCAGATGCTACATCGTCAGTGATTATCTAATGGTAGAGGATCTAGAAGATCTAGAAGTACCCCATGGAGTCTGCAGTAAGGATGATGGCTTCAGGGAATGTAGAGGTGACAGGTACAAAAAGGTAAGTGTGCCCCATAATCAATAATTATGCTGTGCATTCTTGTCGATTATGGAAAACTCTCTCTCGCCAATAAGGATTTATGTCTGCTTTAACTTTAGCTATGTATATTTCTTGCATGCCTCCTTATTTTTCATAAGGAATTCAAATGGTTAGCTTAACAATGCGACTTAGCACCTCAGGCTGGTAATACAAGTGTTATTACATACTTGTGGTAATTTCTTTCAAATGAAAATTATCTTCTATTTATATTTATCAATAATATTATATATCTACGCAATATTAAGACTATAATCTATTTTTATTATACACATTTTACACTGTTTCCCACCACACCTACTTTACCTGTAAACAGATTTACAGATTAGTATCTTAATATTTTAAAATGTTTACCTTTAGAACATCTTGAAGCTGATGAAGACAGACTAGAGTTTGGTTTTTCTCTTCCCGTAATTCCACGTTGCGTTCTTGGCAACCTGATTAAATGCAAGTTATATTTTTTAACTAACAGTCACATTTAAATGAACATATTACTACTTTTATATTTTCCCCACATTTTTTATATAGTGATCCTAAAAACAAGTAAATAATTTGTGCAGTCTCTACCCAACAATTATATATGTTCCTTTTTTTAATGGCAATATGGTCAAGGAATATTAGCAGATAAAGTAAGAAAAGAAGAGCAAAAATGTGAGCGTAAATCCAAATATTTGAATTGCTACAAGGGCATAAAATTTATTTCAGAACTTTGTAAGTTTTAACAGAGAGCTGCATTGTTCTTAGTGCAAGTTAGAAAGTGGGAAGTATAACCATCTATTTGTTGTAGTAAACTTACAGGAAAGATTAAATAGGATGATGCAGAACATAATTGCCCACCTTTTATTGCTTTTTCCAGCTGCTGAAGGAAGACTTCACAGCGAGAACACTTATGTGAATCTGCAGCAGGCTTGGCTACTCTTGGACTCCAGCAATTTTTTCCAGTCTTCGCTTCTTTTACCATGTTATTAGAGGAGATTTTTCCACACTGTTCTTGCATCTCTGCCAACTGAATTTCAAAGATTATGACCATAGAGATAACAAGTTAAACACATAGGGCCTGATTTGTGAAAGTACTCCAAAGCTGGGGAGGATACACTTTCATCAGGGAAGCTGGTTGATTCAGCAAGCCTGGAATGGATCTGGTTCAGGATTCAAAACATTTGCTAGCAAGTAGCGAATTACTTTAAAGGAATACATTCCAGGTTTGCTCGATCACCCAGCTTTACTGATGAACATTTTTTGACTTGTTGAATATAAACTCCTTAATCTCTAAAAAAAATGTAACAACCAAAGCAATATTATATTCATCATGTGCTGAAACATTTTTTAGGTTGTCTCATCAGATCTCCACCTGTCTGTACATGTTGGGATTCAGCTACTTTTACTGCTCCCGTCGTTTATTTTACACTTATTTTACCAAATACAATAGTAGCACATAAGGCCCCAGTTCAGATCTGTGAGATCACAAAAGAGAAAAACTTATAAGGTTTTTCTGTCTCAATATGCTGTGGGAATTCAGGGATGTCACTAGATTTAGGTAGGATTTATACATATATAGTTATCAAAAGCAACACCTACAGGTATGCATCAATACACAACTAGATCACACTCAATGAAAGTAGTAACATACATGTGCTGTATAAAGCTGTATAACAATTAGTTCAGCACTATTGTACACATATTATCTTAAACTGTCAAAACAAATATGCTTCATTCGCTATCTATATATAGAGTTACCTTTAATTCCAAAGAAGACCTCTCAATGTCCATCTCTGTTTTATCCATTTCCCTCATTTGCTGCAGATGTTTTATTGACTGATCTCTACAAAAGGAAGAATTGTCAGACTGTGATTACCAAACAGAATATCTTTAAACCACTTACTGCGAAAAGGATTAATAATTATAAAAAATAAACATATTTGCCCTTAAAGATGAAAATGACTGCACTACATCTAAAGGAATTTGCTCCTTTTTTGTTTTGTGACAAATCAATAAAGGGGGCAAGGGGAATGTTCCCTGTATGTGAAAAGTCAAACCCCTAGGGTAGATTAAATAATTAAAGGATAAAAGCTTACACCAAATGTAGCAAGTGCTAAGTAGGGGCTTATTTGGATGTATTTAAAAATATCTGAGTAAGAAAGAAAACAATACAAAGTTTTATTAAAAACTAACACATTTCACAACATATATAACATATATAGTAACACTGCATCATGTGAGATCAGCCCAATTTTTAAACTCCTTATTAGGAGGATATAGTGAGTTCAGAGAAGTTGACCTGTTGTATAGTCCTAGGTCCCAACACATTTCACAAACAATGGTTCTTGAGTTGTAAATGACAGGTGATAGTATAATGACAGTATAATGAGTTATAGTCTTCTCCTGAAGAAGAATTGTTTGCGAAACACAAGGCTGTCAGACAGCCATAAACTGCTCATATCTGTCTAGCAATATAGCTGAGAGCTTCCCATTTCACCAAATATAAGCACCAGAGACTTCCAAGCTTTAAACTATGCTTATCTTAGCATCAGTAAAGATATGTTCAACTCGAGTGCAGTAAGGTCTAATTTCCAGTCCACCAAACAAGACATTAACAATAAAAAAACAATAGCAACAATAATCTCTTCAACAGGGACACAGTCAAAATGTAAAACCTGATATAAATTCTAAGTCTTTTCTAATCCTCTATAAAACTTTCAAAAATTGGAAGAGGTTGGGAGTTCAACTATATGGCTTTGTTTTAATTTACTTCCAGGACTTGGAAAATTGCACATCAGGTCAAAATAGTAGCAACTATCAGACTTTAGGTGACCTGTGAATTTAAAGCCACAGCAAGTAAAGGTAAATATGGGGACAAATAAAAGTGTTTTTATAAGTAATCCTGTACAATTATTACAATTTAGGGTTGATCTTTTTGAAGCTTGCATTATTAAAACTGTGACCAGTAACAAAATTTTGAGCAACTTACTTTTCTTCTATTTGCTTCTGTAGTGAGGTGACAAACTGCTCCAGTCTGACTTTCTCAGTGCTGCATTCTGTGTACTACAAAGAGAATGAGAAAACATGGCCACCATTTAAATAGAAAACATCTATTTCAAATATGTTATTGTTATTCATAATAATGACTCACTTATTTGCTTAATAACGAATTAGCAAAATTCCCTTACTGTTGGAAGCGTGACAGCATTAAATATCTTGGAATTTTCCTTACCAAAATGTCTATCCTACCCAAAATATTATATCTTTTTGAAACACTGTTGGAAACACAGGTGGACATAGATTGTGAAGCTATGGATGCAGAAGGGTCTGTGAAGTCTGACATATTGTATGATACAACCTTGGTGTTCCAAACGTATATTTTGTTTTAGTCATATTTCTAACCCTATTACCAGAGAGATACTTCCATTCCCAGACCTGCAGAGTAACTTTGAACTCCCCTCCTTAGCCATCTTTAGCTATCTTCAAATCAAACATTTTGCCTGGACTCTGATAAGAAACTTTTTTCTTTGCCCATACACAATTTGAGCGAGTGTGAGTGGGTGGCCGTTCCTGCAGGGAACTAATCTCAGAAATCTATCAAATACTGAATACTGATCCAGCAATGCCATTTACTAAACACACATATATGTCTAAATGTGGGCCTATCTTTGATTGGGAGTTACCTCTTGAACTTTGGCAGGATATCTGGCGTAAAACTCATAAACGTTCAGTGTGTTTGATAAGATTTGGGCTCCATGGGACCAATTAGTGTCATTTGGCATGGTTGGATAGGGGTTGTTCACCTCCTTCTCATGGAGACATTGCTTAGAGGTGTGCAGGAAGCCTGGGTCCAACTTGTCTGCCAGCCATGTTGTGTTGCCCTTTAATCCCCCCTCCTTTTTTTTCTACCTTTCTTCCCTTTCTTTTTTTCTTATTTGTTACATGTCCCTCTTTTGGACTACATTACTGATATTGTCTTAACAATTAACGTGGCTAATAAATAGGGTAACACCATTTTGGTTACAGAACCTGATGTTACATTTCCAAAGTTGTTTGTTCGGGTACTTTTTTTTAGCTAAGCTGAATATTTGGTATATGTACTGTATCAACTCTGCTTTAAAAGGAGTTTGAATTTTGTGTAGCTTTTGTATTATGTTACTGTCTGTTATTTCATATATTGTATTATCCCTTTTGTATGACCTTTTTTAATCCACTTCATGTTATCTTTTTGTTGTATATTATTTCTTGTAAAGACCTTCATAAAAATATACATAAAAAAAATTATAACAAATAAGTGTGTAAATATTTCTGCTTTATACCTGATCCCGAGCAGACTCCAGCTCCTGATATTGCTCTTCCAGCTCTGTGTCCTTTGACTTTAACATATCCCATACCTTCTGTAGCTCTTCTCGGACCAGAACTAATTCAGAGTCCACCTCTTCCAAGGATGCCTAAGCAAAACACAGTTAAACATCAATGACAATGCCTAGGAAAGAACTCCATTATTTAAACTGCAAAAGGGGTTATGCTGATATATGCAGATGACAGCAAAACACTAAACATTTCCTTAGATAATGATCTAACTGCTTAAAGATAGTTTTGCTGTAATTACTGACATGTGTCCTATGACTAAACACTAAATACTTAAATTTTCAGCAGTATACTTTTTTCTTTAGCGATAAATATGGACTACAAGATGTGTAGAAACTATCTGTCCTAATAGGCTGAGCTTTTTCTAAAACCTAAAGTTGCATACACA
Source organism: Pyxicephalus adspersus (assembly GCF_032062135.1). NCBI lineage: Eukaryota > Metazoa > Chordata > Amphibia > Anura > Pyxicephalidae > Pyxicephalus > Pyxicephalus adspersus. The sequence goes on along the minus strand of NC_092859.1, from coordinate 120,411,441 downwards.
CATGCAATTATAGTCGTTGGAAAGGATCTTTCATGATCCTTTCCAAGGACTAAGCACTGCACGATGCATGAACAAGCGCTGTACATACAGCACCGTTCTGCTCTATGAAGAGGGGAGGGGGAGAACGATGGAGCTGCACCCCGCTACGCACTCTCCCCGTTCCCTTTAATTAGGATCGTTCGTCGTCCATCATCCGTGGATCCATAAGGACAGTCGTTTGGACGATGGTCAACAGGCGCTGTACACGCGCTAGATTCTCGTCCGATATTGGCCCTGAGCTGATTATCGGGCGAGAACCATTGGACGTGTGTACGTAGCTTAAGAGTCTAAGAGTTACCTTGAACATAAATATTTACGCTATGGTCTTTATGATCCTAAAATCCTAACTATATAACATTAATAGGTACCATTTGTTCCTTATCCCCAATTCCTTATTTTTCCTTACAGTTGATGTGCTTATTACCACTGGTAACAAATTAAATAATAGGTGCTGGGCATACATATGTTAGTTATATATTGCAGAAAAAAAATCTCCTTGGTATATTTATTTATGCCTTATTATCTTCCAAAGGACCCTGGCACAGAGTAATTCACTCTGCATTTTTGGAGCATTTTAAAAGGGCATTTCTCATCCCAATGGTGGTTTTTCTTATTCAAATAGTGGCAGATATGTTGTTCCAACTTTATGGTCTGATGCTGTAACTGGGTGGCTGGTGTTCGCTTTCCTATACTGGGAGATTCCTAACTTGTTCAATCTTTCAAATTGTTCTCATTCCTGAGGAAGCAGCCCAAGAGCTGCAAAACGTGTCAAATGAAGGAGACCACCCCTCTTCCACCCTGTTCTATAAAACCAACATCTTGATGGATATGGTTTTGAGGATAATGTGACTAATTAGGTAATACTGCATTGCTCTTTATGAAAAACTGAAAGTTTTATTGTTTATATAAAATTGTTTGCTATGTTTAGGTATATGTGTATTATAATAATAAAATCAATAGTTTTAACTGTATAGCCCTCAAAAGTCCTGCTTTAGAACTCTCTTGTTCAAAAAACCCTTTCACATATTGACCATGGGATATGGCTTCTTTTCTATTGTAATAAATAGGGGTCTTTCCATTTTTGTATAACTTATTTATGGCCATTGTTTCTTCTTGAAATCCTAATATTAAAGTTTCAGTGCAAAAGTCTACTATGGAGAATTTGTCTAACACTCTCTATCTTGTTCATATGATTGTAGAATTGAAAAAAAAAACCAATTGTATTAAAAAAAACCAATAAACTGAGGTTCTAGAATATTTCCAAAAGAAAGCCACAAAGCCATATGTATGGGTAAATGTAGATGCCATATCTAATTAGCGTCTTAAGCTACCTACACACTTGCAATGAGAATCTGGCGTGTGTACACTGCCCGTCATCCATCGTCCGAACGAGCGTCCTAGCGAATCCATGGACGATGGACGACGAACGATCGTAATGGAAGTGAGCAGAGTGAGCCATAGAGCAGAATGGTGCTGTATGTACAGCACTCGTTCATGCATTGTGCGGTCCTTGGTCGTTGGAAAGGATCATGAAAGATCCTTTCCAACGACAATTATTGCACGTGTGTACCCAGCTTTAAAGCAGGCCAGTTTACATCATTGTTTTTGATACACACTCACCTTGATGTCCCCAGGTTTCTTACGCTTCAAATCTTCCAACTCCTGAATGTAGGTAGAGATCATCATTAGGCAATAATACTAAAGTGAGTAGTCAGAAACAAATTTTAATAACCCAGGACAAGAAACAGTTACAACATTGAGGATATGAAAGTAATTATACTAGCATAGTGAAAATTGCAAACAAAAATGATGGATACTAAAAAGAAAACATTTACTACTTGTCACTTCTAAACAAAAATTGGTTAACTGTTTCTCACCTCCTTCAGAGTGAATATCAGCTCATCTTTTTGCTTCTTAGATTCTTTTTCTTTTTCTAATTCCTGCTCTAGGTTCTGTATTTCTGCTCTGACATCACCCACATTCAACCTAAGAGATAGTTTAAGTTTAATTAGGTTTACAGAGTCTTCTTAGTATAAATGATTGCATTACTATGCTAAAAACTAGAACTTACATCACCATACTTTTTACACTATCATTACATAAATAAAGAGCTACCAAACAATATTTGATATCCAAATACTAACGTACACACCTCTTTAAAAGGCCCTCAGAATTTTGGCTTTCTGCACCACCAGGCCAATCCTAGAAAAACATATATACATTACATACACTCATTATACACATATACATACAACATATTAACATTATATAAATTATGAATAACAGGCTAAAAAAGCAACTGCATGTCTAAATAATTTAGGTAACTTGCAAAGTCTGAAAAGAAAACTGAGGTATCCATAACAGTGACCCTTCAGATAGTACAGCATATTTATTTTACTTTTCTTGCACTAATGCAAAACCATTAGATTTGATGGAAAAGGTTTACTAACCTTCAACCTGAGCTCCAGCTTTCATCTGAAACTGAAGCCCAGCAGTTTTGCTATATTCCTTGGTCTATGCAACAATAGTATATGTACTACATTACAAGAATAAAGGGCAGTGATTATCAAACAGTAGCTTCTGCGTTAATGTATACAGTATGCTTTTCATTTAAATAATAAAATCCTAAATTGCCTAGGAATAATGCTTATGAAATATATATGGAAGGGATTTTTTTTATTTACTCAGTAGAAGCAAGATTATGGCTCCTTCCTGTTAATATGTGCATCACAGGGCCCAATTATTTGAAGGTTATTTACCAACATAAAAATTAGGAATTTCACAAGGAACAAAAAAAGCTTTAGATTCTTGATGTCTAACATATTTTCTGTAAGCCACATGTATCCCTTTGGTACTGGAGTGCAGACTAAAAACTGAAAGATGTACAGGTTTGCTATTTATCTATCTCAAAACCACACAGCCGTGCATTGAAAATAGCAATTTCTTTGGAAAATAAGAACATTGAGGACAGACTGTGCTTGTGCTGGTTTTTTATAAAGGTACACAATGATCAGGGCAGTTTGTAGAAATGTTCACCTGTCCATTCTGTGAGATTCAAAACACTTGCATCACACTCAACATTTTGTGAATGTTAAAAGAGGCATTTTGATTTGTACCTGGCATTTCTTTTCTTCTGACAGTTTGGACTCCAGTTCTCCTACTCTACTTTGTAGCACCTCCCGGCGGCTTCTCTCCAGCTCTAACTGCTGCCTACAGGCATCTAATTCAATTCGAAGGACTGATCCATTCTCACTCTGCGCAAGAAAGTGAGTAGTACAATGTCATGCACTTCACACTCCTCCACAAACACAGTATAACCACAAGAAGGGCATCTCAGATTTCAACTATATTTTGTACTTTTGTTTCCTAGTTATGCCAAAATCAAAAGTGCTATGTAATTCCATGCCTATAAAAAAATGTTATATTTGTGCCACATACTGCATGCAACAAATGGACATGCACCAGTACAATCTATGTTTTTTTCTCTTAGCTTCCTTCAACATAAGGTCTACATAACTATACCCTCTCTAATCACTTTCTGATTAAATGCAATTTTAGTAGGATCCAGTGAATGTTGCTAACGCAATGTTAAAGCCAATAAAATATTTAACTGAGAACTTACCTTAATCTTTCTCATCTCTGATTCTTTATTAGACTTCTCTCTCTCCAGCTCTTTTATCTTTTCACTGTAGAGATACTGATATAAGTAATTCTATCCCTTATTCATCTATAAACAGACTCCACATTCCAAGACACAATTAGTGAATAAACATTTTAAAAGGGCAGACCTGGGTGTGCCAATTACAATGCAATGAGACTGGGCACTATTCACTGCCATGTCAACAAACCAGCTACAATCATTTATTAAAGATATAGGGGAGAAATAATGTAACATAAATGTAGCAATATACAATATGCAAAGGTATTTTGGTGACAATAAATAATAATATGTATTTGTATAATGCTACTTTCCTAATGTAGTTTGCAATTTGTCCTACCTATCATAAAAAACAGGATACCTATAAACAAAAGCTAATTACTCTTGCAGAATATTTTAAACTGTGTTTAAAAAAATTGAATTTATAGAATACCCTATGTTGACCATTATGGTGTACTTGGGGTTGCATTTTGTAGAGCTCTGTCTTTCGAATGTAATTCTATCATCTTTCTACATAATTACATATTACATTCAGTTGTATATATATATTCTCCACAACAGATACCATTGAAATTCAAAAGACAAAACACAGACACAATATACCTCTAACTGTTTCACAAAATGTTATTTTCAACTGTTGTCTTTTTTATTTCAAAAAGATTTAGGTTTCCATTAGTGAAACATCTTGTATCTGTAACATGATGGTGAGATTTACAGTGGAACAAAATGGTCAAAAATGATTACTCACTGAGCTTGCTGGAGTTCTCCATATAAGTCAATATGTTTAGTTCTCCCCCCTTCACTCTTTTCTTGCTGCAAAGATAAATACATACCTTGATCAGAAAAACTTTTCACTATTTATTTTGTTATCCAACTTAAAAAACAAGCACAGGATATCCCACAATTGATTTGAATAGTCTGACTTTGCCACATCCCAGAAATAACAAATATTGGAGAAAAAGGGCACGGGGCACTTTAAAGGCTAAACATTTGTGTATATGAGTATTTATTTTGTTACATTTGATAATTTATATAAATGAAGCAAACAGCACCATTGGGTAATATAACATTGGTAATTTCTCATATACCTTTAGGAGAATAAAACAAAATTCAATATTGAAATTTTACTAAATTAATTGATATTAATTCACAGTTAGAAAGAGAGTTTTTTTGTATTTTTAATTGCTCTGTCAAAGAGTCAAAGGACCCACTACAGGTCTGATTTCCCATTTGTATAAACTATTTGGAAAACGTTCATAAAGACATTCATGTGTAATTTTTGTATTTTTTAATTTGTATTATTTATAAAAAGCTTTAAGGAACCATGGTTTAGCATGATGCATACAACAACAAAAAGTAAATAAGTACTGTGTCAGGACTTCTTTCAAATGCAAATGCAAAAGCATGTTCTTATGAGGAATTTGGAGAGCAAAAATATAAAATCAAACATGTTTTGGACTTACTATTGAGTTCTGAAGATGTTGAAGGTGTTGGCCCTGTTCTATTTCTATCATTTGTTGGGACAGCTTTTTGTTCTCTTCTTTTAATCTAAAACATAAGAAATGAGATATTTGTAGTCAATAGCACACAATGTTCAAAAAAATAAGTATAGTTCTAGATGCAGATGAACAATGGTGGGTACTAAAACATTATAACTGATGTTTAGTATAACTACACAGCTCTAAACAGAGGGAAGCACCCTCATTGTCTGGAGGTTAGGGAGCATTCCAGGCTGCAACTTGGATATGTTGGTTGATGGGCACATGGTGATAATCCAGGTAATCGCACCTATTGACTAGTGTATGGCCGATTTTATATTCATCTTCTGATTTAAAAATGTGGGCTGCCATTGCTGACCAGTTTCTTAAAAAATACAAAATTTCTGTCTGAATTTGTCATCAGTACATTCAGTCACAAACTTTTAAAAAGCATGTAGTCAGGATTAGAACTCCTGATTTGCTTGTTTTGGCTCAGAAAATATTGATGCCATAGGGTAATGACAGTCAGGAAACAAAAAAATGTGGGAACCACAGGTGATCCTCAGGCATACCTGTGCATATGGCAGCCTGTTAGAGCTTTTAAACTAGACCATGGTGCAAGGTTGGAAGGTAGATTCAGATACAAAGACAAGCAGACAAAGGTGTGGGTGAGCAGCAAACAAATGTAGGTAAATACTGGTCTGTAACCAGAGAAGCAGGAGCCCAGGACTGCAGGAGCTATTAGAGACTGGAGCCTTTGGCTAGAAAGTAAGCTTATTGCACAGTCAATAAAAGTAGGTCTAAGCACAGATAAATAGTTAGGTTGATTAAAAGCATGGACAAGGACTGCCTGACTAGCTGCTATATCTATCAGCAGGTGAAATTCAACAACACTTAAACCTCTCATTTCTGTGGATCAGACCATATGTAATATAAAGTAAAACAGATTACTGAAATATAAAATAAAACAGATTTAATAGTGATATAACTAGCTTTTCCTGCAGATCTGTAAAAAAGCATGCACAATGCATGATGCCTTTGCATAATGTTGGACTGTTAAACACTTGGGCTAACACTGTTCGGTGCTTTTTGACACACTTAGCAGAACTGATCCTAATAGGGTGCTTACAAAAATCTTGTGATAGGAAAATATGGAAAACTAGGGATGGGTGAAGTAAGAAATGTATTTTGGAAACAAATTGCATATTTTAACGAAAATATGGTAGCCAGCATTTAAAATTAATTGTAAAGCTCTTAAACATTGACCAGTGGAGGGTGGGTGATGAGTTATTTGGGTGGCCTCAAGTGAAAAAGAAATTTAAAAAGTATGTTGTGTTTGTTAAACTCAAAATTAAAATGATGAACACACATTTTTGAAATATACTTCTAATTTTTCGTGTTAATTACAAAGCCCCTAAACATGGTATAGTCACTAAAATTGGTAGTTAGTAAGCTAGGAGCTCAAGGGGGCCTGTGGGAACATGAAAACATGTATGCTAAAAAACGATATACTTTACTTTTACCTAGAGAGGCAGATTAATAAAAGCTTTCTCCAGGACTATAATGTGAGAACCTGGGTGAACCAGCATGTCACACTTGGGGAGATAGGGCCACTGGGAGGCGCTACAGCTTGCACAGAAGTGGTGTGAGCCCAGAGAAGGGCCAAGGTGCAGAGTCTAAGCAGTAACCAGGTCTTCTCCAGAGCCTCTAGTGGTGAGGATGTTGCGTCCTAGTTGCCAGGTTGCCCTCCTTGGGCACACCAGGGTGAGTGGGAAGATACTTGGTACCAAATCACTAAGCAGAAGAATTGTCTTGAAGGCCAGAGTCAAGGCAGGCAGCCATCAAGAGAGGTCAGGTCACAAGCTAGGGGTCAAATACCAGGGATCCAGGAAATAGACACCAGTGACATAGAGGCCACTGCGGAGACAGGGAACACTGGAAGCAAAAGGAGGCACAGGTGACACAGACAGAAATATCCACAGACAGAGAGGAAGACTGGAACAGCACAAGAGAATAGGCTGGGAAACAACAGACTGGGCAACAAGGGGTTAACACAGGAGCTGGACAGGGAAAACACTGAATTAACCAACAAGTGTACAGGACCTAGCTCAGCAAGTTGTGGGCTCGGCACTAGTTAAGCTAGCTAAATGACCAAGGATGATTAAGAGGCTATTTACAGATTGGCCGGCAGGATGGGTGAAACTGATAAAGCTTGGGAGCACAGGCACACCCAGAGTCAGAACTGCCCGCATGCTTAGGAGAGAAACGCCTGCGATTTAGTGAGGAAGAGGTAAGCATGACACAGCAAACCAGAAAACAATCTCTACAAAGATCATTTAACAGCAGAGTTGATCAGACACCGTTTTTGTAGGGTTTACCAGCAGAATTTTACATGTTTACATGTGTATACTGAATTAGCTTTGTCTTTTAGGATAAGACATCTCTTAACTACACAAATCTGCCCACCAGCTACAGAAAATATTAGAAAAAGTGGTTTCCTAAATATTCATTATAGAAGTCCACAGTGTGTTTCCATCAATTACCTTTATTGATTAAAATATGAAAGTGTAAATTGATACTAACATTATCTGTTATTATATTCAGATCACATTAATGCAAACTCAGGATTTACTAACTTTCTCTCATGACTGCTAGTTAACTTCTCTGGGCAGATTATAAAATGTGCAAAGGTAGCTCTACAAATAGAATGAAAAATATTATTAAATTCTGTTTAGTTACTGATAAAATCTGAATATGAAGGACTGGTTTGTAATTTTCTTTAACCAACCTGCTCACCGCTGCTTTGAGCTCAGCCAACTCCTCTGTGTCAGCCTGAAGCATTTCATAATCCTGTAGTAACTCAGTGTCCTGGACAGAGAAAAGAGTGGATATAACAGAAAGGTCACCATCCTAAAAACAAGCTGCCACAAGTGAATAAAAATGTCAAGCTGCAAACCCTTTTTTTTAAAACCCTATTGCTTTATAAATGTTACCAACAAACGCAGACTCCATAGGTCAACATAACATTGTATGGTAAGATGTTTGTGCAGTACTTTGTATGTTTCTTTACAATACTAATACTAATAATTGAAGTCTTGAGTCTCCAAATTGATATTAGAGAATGGTAACAAGCACCAAGGAAAATATGCTATTCTTGTGCCCAATCACTGGGATTAGTGCCCAAAGGGGCCCTGACATTTCCATACCTTTTCTGCAGCTTTCTGACGCTGAGTTCTTTCTTGCTCTAGCAATTCCTCTGTGTTCTTCAACTGTACTGCTGTTTGTTGCCACCTTTCCTTCCAATATAGGGTAATCTGCTGTTGCTCCTGGATTTGTGACCCAAGCTGTTCATGTGCTTGTTCTAGTGCTGCCTCCAGCTCCTGGCAACGGGCATGAAATTTGTCTTTTTCTTCCTGTAGATGTTCTTGAGAAGCTCTGAAAGTTATATACAGTTGTTTAAAATGACCTTGTGGAAAGATCTATGTTTTTGAAATCTATGGTTATAATAAATATTAATGTAAAATAAAGTCATAAATAGTGTTGGTCGAATATCTCACTATTTGATTCAACAGCTATTTGATCGATCAAGGCGATATTGTTCGGGTGATCGAACGTCGAATTTGAACACTATTAAAATCAATGGGGGGAAAATTTGGGTTATTTTTCGGGACTGTGTAAAACTCAGCTCCACTCCCCTGATTGCTCTTGCAGCCCTAGTGTAACTATAGTATGTGATCTGGAATAGAGATTCTCTATCCAAGAACACAGGAGTCCAATGGGATCCCCGAGCACTAGAGGCTAAATGGGAACAAGTCTCCCCATTAATTTACCTCTAGTGCTCCGTGATTGGCTGGGGAAAGGAAAATCCTGATGACGCTTGAGCTGTCATCAGGGTTTACCTTTCCTCAGCCAAACTCTAGTGACCGGGGATCTCACACTGACAGGAGGATTCCCACGGCTGCACAGTGCGAATCATCCTGTCATTGTGGGATACCCTGTATAAAAAATAACAGTTAGTTACACAAATCACACACATTCAATAAATTATTTTAACATTAAAGCCTTTTTTTTAACATTTTTTTTACACACAAATTTGCAAATTCGAATCCCGTGTTTTTCGGGTCGGGTCTATCCGAATTCGAACAGCCATATTCGGGTCGAATATAAGGACAACCCAAATTCGAACACCAACACTAGTCATAAACAACTCTATAAGACATTATCAGAATTTCTAATTTACTAATAAACACAAATACAGTAGTTCAGGATAAAGAAAAACAAACATTATTGATTCCAAATGCCTCCACAAGTTGGTGATAAACACAAATTTATTGCAGAACAAACAATAAATAAAAGAACTAAAATTGTGCAGCAACAACCTATTTTAAAATGATTATATTTCAATAAATTTGTATTAGTTTGTGACATTAAAAGAGAACAAGTAATACAGGAGGGAACAACCAGTATATCAGAAATGTGACATATAGGTATTAAACATATAACAAACCAATATTATAATACAACTAACATGATTTTTCACATATAAAGAAAGGCTAGCGGACAGGAGTGGGGGGTGGTAAACCAGTTACTTGGGGGAACTGATCAAGTAGGTGAGTATTTAAACCACAGTTCACATATATTGACAAAGCATACAAAGTTATTTTGAACAGGGTATGTGAGCTTATCACTAACCATGATTGTATTAAGTTTAGAGGTGATGCCTGCCAAAAAGAGGGTCCTGGTCAGCCAAGCCTTGCCCAGGGTAGTTCTGGCTGCCAGAAGCATATATGTTAGGAAGCGGTGGACATGTTTGGGAAGTTTGATAGCAGATTTTCCAAACATAGTGGTCAACAGATTTTAAATATGTTTAAAAGAGAAAACATTAATATAAGTGTTTCTACCAACTTTAAACTGAAGAAACAGAGAATGTTCACACAAAAAGAGAGAATATTCACTTCAGTTAAGTAATCATTTTCAGAATAAATAAATAAGCAAGAATTTGCTTTTCATGTGAACATTCTCCTCTCGTTGTAAATCATTATCAAGATGTTTATGAATGAGATTGGCCTGGTAGGTGTTGTACTGTCCAGTGGCAGAAAAGTGAAAGTATAGTTTTTTAACTAGGCGTGTGCTTTGTTGGTTACCATTTGTTGTGTATCCCTATCTACAGCCATGGACTAAAGGTAAAATTTTCTTTATGGTCACTGCAGCTTCTGCTAATTTAGAGAAGCCTAATTTAACAATTTTAAAGTGGAACTAAATTTTCACTTTGAAAAATCCATGATTAGGCAGGTGGTTATTGCAGAAAAGAACAGATGATGTCCCTTCAGCAATAACCATTGTTACCTGCCTGATTGCTGCCCAGCTGTCATATTGTATTGTGCATGTGGTTGCCAAGGAATTCCATTACGTCTTGCCAAAATGGACAATCAAGATGATTGTCCAAAGATCTAAGTAGGAAGAAAAAAAGAAGGAAAATGGCAGCACCCTGTTGTGAAACCGGTATAGGTGAATAGTACAGGTTTAGTTCCACTTTAGGCTAGCCATAAACGATACCAAATTTTTTTTTTATTGGTCGAACATAACACTGAGAAAAAATCCCACAGTTAACAAACCTATTCCAGACATGCCAAACTACAATCAGTTTCTTTGAAAAATCTTAATTTATCCCATTTAATTGCTTTTAGCAATGTTTTAAATCCCCCAAGGAGCAGCCAGAGTCCACTATAAGGAGAGAATTCTAGAACAGCCACCTTAGCATGCTGTATCAGAGACCCCCAACTACGATAAGTAAAAGGTCAGACTGAAATTATAGGATTTCGCTATAAAATATTTATAATAAAAATAACTATGTACTTTGGGCCTTCATAATTGTCCATAGATGTTACAGTCAAAAAACAAAGTGAAAAATATAAAAATAAAATGTTAGAAGTTACAAAGTAATAGGGCAGAACTGATTACCTGAGGTCCTGGATAGTTTGGCTTTCCTCATCATTTTCAACAGCAGCCATTAAAAGCTGCTTCTCTTCTAGCAGTTGTTTACGTTCAGCTTCCAGTGCAGCAGAGAGATTGCTGACAATCTTATGCTCTGCCTGTGTCTGGTGCAATTGTTCCTGAGTATTCTGAAGAGTGTGCTGTGTTTGCCCTAACTCTTCTGTCAGCTTCTCATTGACCTAGCAAAACAAGGAAAATAAATTTACCTTTTTTTCTTTTAGTAAACTTTAGAAATCAGGAAATATTAGTAAATGTAGATAGTAGAAAGTTACAAAGGTCTTACTTGTTTTAGCATCACAAGTTCTTCCTTTATTTGCACCTTTTCTTGATCTTGTCTGTTAGCCTGAGCCTTTGCACCAACTAGTTCAATATGGAGATCACTGACCTGGTCATTAAACCCTTCTCGGCCTCTCTGAGCCCTTTCTAGCTCTAGAGATAGGTCCTGTGTGCGTCGATGGAGCTCAAGTTTTTCCTGTATGCATTGCAATAATTACTACATAATCAGTAGGTATGAACATGAGAGACAACACTTTTATAGACTCCTATTACACTTACCTGAATATACCGCTCTTTGTCAGACTGAGCAATTTTCAGTCTTAGGGTCAGATCCGAAACTTTTTCCTCTAATCTCATTACTTTTGAAGACAAAAGTTCTTTTTCCTGTCAAAAATAAGAGTTTCATCTCATTGGAAAATAAGGATGAGGCCAGATGACAGCATTTAATAATCCTAATCCACTATCCATACCAGATTAGTGTTGTTGAAATTCAGCTGAAGTTGAGAAAGCTCTTCCTGTTGGTTCTGATAAGTTTTAAGAGTATCAGTCACCCTCTGGTTTGCTTCATTTGTTTGGCTAAGAGCCAAATGACTGCCCTGGAAAAAGGAAATAAGAGATTGATCAATTACCTTTTGACAGAACAGGTGGCTGCAGTTAGTTCTGGAAACCATAAGTGTAAATTTGGTTACCTAAATACAACATGTATGGACAAATAAAGATATTTTTATTAGTGATTATTGACATGTACATAGCAGATCATTGTGCCAAGATACAAGTGGGGTTGGTTGTCTGGACGGAGAATCCTGGTGCAGGAGAGTTTAGTATGCAAAAAAATGTGGTAGAGTTTACATTATGAAAGTCTGGTGTTCTATTAGGGTTATATTTGGATTGGATTATATTTGGGTTAGTGTGAAAAAGATTTAACACCAGAACATCTGTGCCAAAATCACCAGTAATAAGGCAGCAGGAAAATCTCTAGGTAAATATTTGGCAACACCGTATAGTTAAATATATGTAAAGGATTTCTTTATTTCATCTCAGATAGAGTTGGTAATAGTTAGAAAAGTTTTATTATGGCCTGCAAAGATTCACCCTTTCATTTCTCTTGGAGACCAATATTATCAAGACATGCAGGCATGAGTGCAGAAACTGAGGAAAACTCTTCATGGGAGGGTGGGGGATGTTCAGGAGACAACTGTCTTAGAAGGGAATTATTCTGGTTTTGTGGAGATTCCCTCCAAATTTCTGGTACATCTCTATATTAGTGGTTATCTGTAAAATCAACTGGAGTTTCAACTATATTCAGAAAAAAATTGATCTTTATTGCTCTTCGAAATAAGGTTAAATACAGATGTATGTTAAGATTCTTAATCTTTGAAAATTGTTATAATGATTTAAACTTGGAAAAGGATCATTCTGCTTTACCAAAAAAGCAGCCCTAAATGTTTGCAAAAGGGTGCACAAAATAAATTATACTAATACAAAAAAATATTATGCACCCTTCTTCAGCATACAGGTAGAGGGAAGTTATTCATGTTGATAAACAGTATGGGTAAAATCTGGATTCTGTTTACCTTTCACATAGAAAACTTTTGAAGGTGCTCATGTAGGTATATCAAAAGTAATATTTAATAAGAATATATTTTTACCTCTCTGAGTTTTCTGAGCTCCTCCACAGCTTGATTCTTCTCTCCCTCAAGAACTTTGACTCGATTACGAAAGTAGACTAGGTTTTCCCTGGCTGTCTTTAATTCCTGATTCGTCTCTTCGTTTCCCTACATACAATGAGCTTAAAATTACTCCATAGTTTTACATAGGCTAAACCTTTATGAATACATAATACACAGTACACATGCTAAGTAAGGAATCGTCTGGATAGGCATCAAAAAGTATTAAAAACTGAAGTGATAAAAATAGTAATATATTCAGTAAAACATATACCATTTTATATTATTATTTTTATTACTATTCAATATATTATTTTATTTGCGGCATGATTTTACTACAGAAAAATATAATATAACACTGCGAATTCTGTTTCTCCCATGGTAATTAAGTAACACAGTTTTTAAACTCATTGTCTATGGGGATAACTACACTTTTGGAAGGAATGGATTTAAGAGGGGGAGCCATTGGAACCAGTTCCCAGGCTGGTTGTTAAGATTTGTCATTACAATAATTTGCTGGTCCCAACTAGTTCATTCCATGTTTTACAAATGTTTTACAAATGTTGGCCATCCAGTGAATACCTCCATGAACGATGGGGAAAGATATTTTTTTTAGTTTAGCACTTTTTGGCTCATATACATATACCATTATATTGGGTTATAACTCAAAGAGCCAGCCCAGTCCACTGCTGTAGGCGTGCTAATGAAACATAGTGTAAATTATCTAGGTGAAATCATTCAAAAGTGAAAGATAAATTAGTGTCAAAAATTTAAAAGAAATCTTACCATAGAAGTTTTTTGATTTATACGCTCATTGGTGTAGTTTAAATTTTCTAAACTAGATTTTGTCATCATTACTTCCATCTCCAAATTGATAATCCTGACAATAAAAACATTTGTTATAAATCAATGTCAAATTTAGCAATGATGTCTAAAATATTTGTTAAATGCTAAATGTCTTTACTGTTCTAAAGAACATTAAAATAGTACTGCATTTTATTTATTAACAGATAATAATTTAGAGACATTACTGCATTAACCTAAATAAACACGTTTGCTACCTAGAAACATACCAGATTACTACCTAGATCTTCCAGATACTGTCATTTATGCTTAACGTTGAAAATGATGTGCAATATTTAGCATTTATCTAACTAACGTTAAGAGATCAGGTCAATTTTAAAATTTATGGTTAACATAGCAATTCTTTTTCTGTCTGTGCCATATTACTACATGACATATATTATATCTATAGGAACCCTTCCTTTAGCTAGGTACACACGTCAGATAATAGTTGACCAAGACGAACAGCGGACCTTGTCTCAGGTGAATCTGACGTGTACAGCAGTCCCCTTTTAAATGTGGCCAACATAATGTTGGTGAGTTACACCAACGTTATCTGCTCTTAAAGGGCTATAACTACAAATATATCAGAAAAAGCAAACACCAGCTATACTAAATGTGTGGTTTATAAAGTGAAGATTTGCCTTCTAATCTGACTGGAATCCAACTTCATTTCATGTCCATAAATCAAAGATTTAAATCAGAGTAGATGTGATCAGAGGGAAAGGCACTGGGACATTCAGAGATGCCAGCTTGCAATGTGGCGAGGTGATCCTTCCATACCACCATGGGGGAAGAAGTGATACATACCTTGTACATAATGCATTAATTACTACAAAAAGCAAGTGTTAACATTACAATGATAAACTCACCTGTCTTGCAATTCTCCTCGATGCCTCTTATCTTCAAAACGGGATACTTCCAACCATCCTTTTTCTTTTTCTAGCTGAGAAATGGAGGCTTCAAGTTGCTAGCCAAAAAAAGAAAAGGTATGAAAAATAGGCAAAATGAACATGAGAAGATTGTAGTTTACTAATGTGTCAAAGTGATCTACAGAGTAACAGAATTGAAGTTTTCCTCTTACAAGTGAGTACAAGTTAATTTTGCATTCAAAACTCTATGAGGTTCATTTATAAAGCAGTGAATCTGACATTCACAGAAATAATTCCTGATGGAAAATAGTGTACTGGCATTTAAACTGTAAAAATAGACCCCTTTTGCGTTTTCCTACTTCTGCCATCCAGCAAAACTACACACAGGCCTCCTTACTACTGTATATTCTATAATGAAGGTGTAGGAGATGAAGAGCTGTGCTGTGAGATCTGTGTGGGGGCACCAGCTTCATCAGTGAAGCTGGGGAACACAGCAAACCTGGAATGGATTTCCTAATAAAATTCCTGAAAAAACTTTTCATTCCTAGACCAGGTCCATTCCAGGTTAGCTGGATAACCTGTGATCATGAAAGTATATATTGTCCAGTCTTGGAGCGATTTATTAAATCAGGCCCATTAAGCTGAGTTGTTCATCCTACCAAAAAAAAAAAATGTAAATCCTCAAACAAAAGCACTTTACACTAGTGTGAATGTTTGAGGGAATGTCACATTCCCTGTTTTATAAATAAAGCCCTTAGAAGTCTATTTATAAAAAAAAAGATTGCCCTTTGCAACTTAGGCTACGTACACACGTGCAATAATTAACTTTAGAAAACGAACAATTAACGACCGATCAACGATTATGCATGATTATTTTGAACGATCGTATAGTGCACAATTCTGTACATGCTGAAACTATACGATCATTCAAATATTATCCACCAATAATGTACACACACTAGATACGATCGTTTAAACGATGCAGGAAGTGACATGTATCGGAGAAAGTGTATGGCAGAACAATCCATGATCACTAAAGGACCGCGCACATACAATAGATAGAGAACGATTGTCGCCCAATCAGATCCACCAGGGCAGTCCATCGTTTTTAGTGGCATTCCTCGTTCATCGGCATCATTGTCACAGTCATTGTGCACTTTTTTTGTTAACAATTATCGGACGATCGGTCATTAGTCGTTCGTTTCCAATGATAATTATTGCATGTGTGTACATAGCCTTAGTCTAGCACAAATTCAGGTTCCTGTGTTTGAAATGGCAGTGATTTATTCTCCTTTAGAGAATGTTGCTGAATTTCAGATTGAGCACTTTATAAATAAATCTCTTAAATGGTTTCATTGATAAGTATGAAATGTTTGAATTTAGATGCAGTGCAGGATACAGTGTAGGTGATCCTATCATGGCCACATAGGGAGGCTTGCCATTGTAAATCAATTATTTTGCTTGATATATAGATATATAGATAAAATCTGGGCAGCAGAAATGGTCTTGGTCTCCCACATGGAGATGTTGGTCTCCCACATGGAGCACTATTTAAAAAAAATAGTGCTGCAAAAAACTTAGCCTGTACTTATGCACATTACAACTGAAATTCCTAAACGTAGATAAGATATCATGGTTCTTACTTTCTGCTTTAAGGCAAGCAGCTCTATTTTGGACCGGCTCATTTCTAGCTCTTTATCCCGCTTTCTGATCTCTTCTGATTGATCCTCCAATTTTGCTTGAGCTTCCCTCAAGTACTGTACAAGATCTGCACGTTTCTGGACACTTTCTGAGAGGGATGCTCTTAGGTCCATTTCTGACCCACTCCATCCCCTACGACTCAAAGATAGCTCCAGGGCAGGCTCTTCTGAAGACAATGTTGATAGGCGAGACAAAGAATTTCTCCTTGAAATGGGAGGGCTGGATTGATTTCTGGCAAAATCTGTATTGATCGGTAGCTTACTAGAATTAGAGTCAGATAATGCAACTATGAACCACAGACAGCTCTATTTTTTACACAGTACTAATAATAATACACAGTATTTATATAGCGCCAACATATTACAGAGCGCTGTACAAAGTCCATAGTCATGTCACTACCATTGTCATATGTCTTTAATACAGTCTAAGGTCAACTTTGAAGGGGAAGCCAATTAACCTAACTGCATGTCTCCGGAATGTGGGGGGGATTGTGTAGATATAATTAAAAACAATTATAGAAATGACATGCTGGATTGCACTCATTCTTTAGCACATTTTGGACACAAAGATGCACAATACCAACCATGTGTATAAATGTATTGAGCAGACACCACTGGTGATGCCCTTTCTGTTTAGAATAATAGATCAGTTGTTCCCAAAGTTATTTCCTGATTCAACTGTAATCCACCACCAGGTCCAGCAACAATCCTGTGTCTTTGGCTGGGCCAAAGGAAATGAAAACTAACGTACAGTATTTGTGGCCGTATTATTGGAATCATCGTTATGCTGTCACATTGAGGTTGTATAAACAAAGGATAGGCCCTTGGGGTTATATTAAGAGATCATCCGTCAATACATTTAACAACCATAACTGGAGAAATACAAGAAGGCTTTCACTGTTTTGTAACTTCTCTATTTACATCTCAGATGTTTGTTTTATTGTACACTGTACCTGTAACATTCCAAGGAGTGAACGCCACGCAGGGGACTCAAAGATCTTGTTCGGTCTGTAGGCCGTGGGCTCATTGGGCCTCTAGGGTAATCTCTCCTCTGTCCCAACCAGTTTTCTGGTTCAGCTGCCTTTTTTTTGGGAATCAAGCAGTTATTATATTACCAAGGTAATAAAAGCTACAGAATAAAAAGGCTACTGATTTAATAAAGTTCTCCAAGGCTGGAGAGGATACATGTTCATCAGTTAAGCTGAGCGATCCAGAAAACCTGGGATGGATCTGGTCCAGGATTGAAAACAAGCAAATGACTTTGGAGAAATCCATTGCAGGTTTGCTGGATCACCCACCTTCACTGATGAAAGTGTATTCCCTGCAGCTTTTAATAGGAGAGCAATTTGGGTACAATTTGCCTAATCATTCTTAGGCTGCCCAAAGACATTAGTAATCTTAAGGAAAACCTGTGATCAAATAATGTACGCTCAATTATTTACATATTTAGAACAAGTAAAAGGTAGAAAAGTAAAAGTAAAAGGAGTTTGTGAATGTTGAGATTTTTGAAGATCTTTAACAATAAACGACTTGTGACAAGTGATTTTTTAAACAGGAACCAATGTCAGGCACCACAATAAATAAATGCCCAAGCATTTATGCTCAACAAAATGGAATACATTTAGCTCTTAATGGTGATCTTTTTCCTGTAACCTTGAATTAGAAATGCCTTTTTGCCTTATCAAAGCTATCATCATCTTCAGCCCAGTTGCTCCCTCTCCTTCCTGGGAGCCTTGAAATGGTTTCAATCCTGGACCAGATTTGCTGGATCACCCAGGGTTCTCCCATGATAGTTTATCTACTCCAGTCCTGAAGAGCTTTTTTAAATCAGGTGCATTGTTTTGATATTATCAGGCACTGGCATGTGTATTTTGTAAGGCAGAGGTCCCCAACCCCCAGTCAATGGCCCACTAGTAGGTGGCGGCTGCCTGACAGGTGGGCCGCGGCTCTGGCCACCGACAGATATCCCACCCAATGTTCTAGGAAAGATATCTATCCATTACGAGGTCCAAGGCATTTGACTATATTGAATCTTCTGGCCTATTCAGACCTATTTTGGCTGGAGCAGCCAATAACTAAATGGACACAGCAATCTCAATAGTTACATTGCTGCAGTCTCATTTGCTGGATTATTCATATCCATCTTTTCATCCGTAAATTCTTCGCACACACATGGGAGTTTTTTTTGGTAAACAATCCTAAATTTATATTTTTTTCTATAATACTAAAATATGCAAACAGATTTTTCATAAAGTTGCATATTCATCTATATTTAAAAAATACTAGCCTTCTGCTCCGCCCACTACCGTGAGCATACAGCGCCTCCACTGTGCACCAATCCCTACTCCCCCTGCCCCCCCCGACTACCCTCTTTTCTGTTTTATCCCTATACAGCACCTCCCCCCCTCCTCTTTCTCTCCTCTCTTTTTCTATACTCTTTAATATAAAATCAGCGACCAATGAAACCTAATCGTAGATTGATTACTGCTATAACGGAAATGTTCTTATGTACGTATACAATTTATTTCTCTTTTCCATTTATCATTACGTGGCATGCTATATGTTCTCTCGAGTTACTGGATATGACTATTTCTGTAAAATTGTATACCTTTTCACGCTTTTATTTGCTTTTGCCATCTGTATACACTGGTTTGAGTTCTGTAATTGTCTGTTTTTATTGGTTGCTAATAAAAAATAAATATAAAAAAAAAAAAATACTAGCCTTAAAACTATTTTCCTAATAAAAACATTGGCAAAAAGTCCTATTTTTAGCTGCCAAGTTGTTAAAATACAGGGCAGCCCAGGTGGTAACCCTATACACATACAAAGATGGCTCATAGGGCTTTTTTTTTATAAAGCAGGGAATCTGACATTCCCTGGTGGCACTCAATTACTGCTATTAAACCATGTGGACCTGGAAGATTCCCACAAGGGAATGTTTGAGGGAATGTTAGATTCTCTGTTTTAGAAAAAGAGCGCAAAGTGAAGGGGTAAAGGATGTAAAACCAATACCTGTCTAAGACCTTATTTAGTCTTAATCTTGCTCTGACCCTCACTTAGTGTTTTTGGATTTAAATGAAATGGCACAATTTAGTATATATAAAATACAAAAAAAACAAAAAATTATATTGATTATAAAGATGCCTTACCACAATGTTCTTCTCCAACTCTGAGAGGCCAAATGGTCTTGGTGATTCTAACCCATGCCTGCTGCTGCCTAGGTCTTTAGAGGTCCACCGAGGAGACCTCCTACCATTATCCAGATGGTGCTGAAAGTTCTCCATTGAACCATATCGGTAAGGTAAACTGATATATCCTTTGGTGACCCGGTGCGACATTTGTTACATGGACACAAAATGCAAGATAAGCAAAAATGATGTAGAGATGGCTAAGCAACTCTTATGACCATTGTGGTTGGTTCAGGTGTATAAGTCTGAAATGTATAATAAAGAACTTAGTGATTAGTAAAATATATAATATTATTCTATATAACTATTTGACACCATCACTTTTGTTATCATCATAAACCAGAATTAAAGATTTTGGGTCACAGTGACAGAATAATATACGATCCTCACTCACATTTTAAAAACAAAGGTTGGTGTTATGGTTCTGTTGGAAATGTTGGAAGTAATATTAACCTAATTAGGGTGTATTCATGCATTAATGCAGCTTGCCCCACCCCCAGATAGTTTGTAATTATCCCATAATAGTAATGTCTTAGGGCCAGTACACACAAAACATTTCTGTCACTGGAAACAATCTTTCGTTATTTTTTCCAGCAACACTGGAATGAACAAGAACTTTACTTACAGCACTGTTCAGTTCTATAAAGAGGGATAAGGAGAGGACAAGCGGGAGACACCCTGCAACATCCTTTCCCCTAGGAAATAGGTGGTTGTCCCTGGTCGGTCGCTTAGTAAACCATTATGGAGGGTCACTGAACAGCCATTGTACACAAGCTAGCCCAAGTTCATCATGAATGTTTGTCTTAGACAACAATTATCTATAACTTGCATAGCTTTACTGTTCCTTTTATCTATCTCTGTCCTCCAGACAGGGTTGGATAGATTTTCTGTAGTATCTAATCACACGTTGCACTCATAATGCTTCAAGTAGCCTAAAACCACATTATCTTAGTCTATGCAAGCAGTGTTTTCATACACAGAATAAGTCCTTTTTTTAAAAAAAAAACCTAAACTACAATGTTAAAAGTTAATGCTGGTGTGTTGTAGGCTTAAGCTACGTACACACTTCCAATTATTATCATTGGTAAACGAACGACGAACGATCCTGCACGATATCTGCGAACGATCGTATAGCACCGATCCTGTACATACAGATAACGACACGATCGTTCGTAGATATTGTACACACAATAGATGCGATCGTTTGAACGATACAGGAAGTTACGTGCACCACAGGAACGTTCGTTCATCACGCATGCTCAGACCATGGACGATCAATGAACGATCGTACACACGAACGATGGTCAACGATCGTCGTCCAATCCGATCCGCCGGTCCGGTCGTTCATTTCCAACGACTTTCCTCGTTCGTCGGCGTCGTTGGTTACTTTTTTTACGAACGATTTTTGCCCAATCGATCGTTCGTCGTTCATTTTGAACGATAAAAATTGGAAGTGTGTACGCAGCTTTAGTTCACACTACCAGTTTATCATTGGGCATTTATTTGCACCCAACCACTGATATGTAAATAAGCCATTTATAATAAAAAATGATATAGTGAACTTCTTTGTGAAAGTAGAAAAAAAAAAAAGTTATGTTTGAGTATTTCCATTAAAGAAATTTGCTAAGATAGAAAATGGATCAACCATTGTTGAACTTCTGAAAATACTATTCTTTGGCTGTTCTGAACACTTTTGCAGCCACTGATAGGTATACTGATCAATAATGTCAAAGAATAGTCAGAGATCTTTATCAACATACTGTAAGGAGGACAGACTCATCAAAAAACATCAGTCATAAACCCCATAGTTACAGCGCACATTTGTTACCGTATTGCAGGATAACACAGTATGGACATTTAGTGCATTGAAATGTAATTTTGAGGGTTTAGGTCTCTTGTGTGCAAGGCTGCTTCCCCAGCCCATGGAAAATGTATAGGTTGTCTTAAGGTAGTGTGGTGTTGGTAAACTGTGCAGATATCATCAGGATTCTATTAGGACTCTGTCAACACTGGATGAGGTCCCACTTAAAAAGCTAATAAGACATAAATTAAAAATGTATTTTGATGTTTTTTACTCTGTTCTTTTTCTTATCTTATGATATTTAACTAAATGCTTTATAAATGATATATGGCTTTGTTTTACCTCACCTGATGCTTACTTTCATTTTAATTTTCTATGTTCCGTATTGAAAACTAAAAACTCCTTAATAAACAGATTTTACAAAATATATATAATTCAATTTGATGAAAACTTATAGCATGTTTCATAGTGTCACGCTATGGTCTCTGCTTTCTGTTTCCCTAACGTTCACATTGACTACATAGTATAGAAGACAGTAAGAGGTTGGGTACAGTCCAATCATCAGAGACATAGTCACTAATTTCACAAAAAATGCATCATGGCTTTAAAGTCACCAGTGCACGTTAACCATAGTGTGTTACAGTCATTATTATTATTAATAAACTCCCTGGCAGTTAGATTATGTCCGTATTTTTATGTCAAAATCGGTACATTGTTTTGCATGGAAATTTTTGTTAAATATTTTAGGCCCGTATTTCTTAAGAATAATTCCTGGGTATGATAAATTTGAAACACAAATCATAAATTAAAATATAATAAATATTATAAATAATAATTATAAAAAATACCAAATTTAATAATTTTATTAAAAATGTAAACAATTTATTTTTGTCCAAACAAAGGTACAATAATAGATAAACTTTTGGATTTATTATTTAGATTTATTTTTTATAACTTTATCACTGTGATCAATGTTTTAAAAGCAGATTACAATGTAATCTGCTTTAAAATTTCACGCCAGGCCACACCTCCCCAGCATACCAACGCTTCACATCGATCAAGCCGAGGATGTGATGCAGAAGAAGACTGGGGTTCGCTAGAGGATGCCGCTGGTAGGAGGGGAGCACGCAGGATTTTTTTTTATGCTACCCTTAGTGTGGCTATATAAAATTTACCCCGAGCCAGACTCAGGATCACTGGCCGGGGGTTAATATTACACAGTATTTATATAGCGCTGACATATTACACAGCTCTTTACAAAGTCCATGTCGCTAGCTGTCCCTCAAAGGGGCTCACAATCTAATGTCCCTACTATAGGTATATGTCTATATTACAGTCTAAAGTCAGTTTGGATTAACCTAACTGTATGTTTTTTTTTGGTATGTGAGAGGTACCTGGAGGAAACCCACACAGATACGGGGAGAACCTGCAAACTCCTGTGCTGCCCATTTGAAAAAAAATATATTATTAGAAAACCCAGAAAAGTATTTGACAACGTTTTGAAACACTGTTGAAAAGCAAAGAAAATGAATGAATGTTAAGTGGTTAAAATTAATACATCTTTGGAAAAAAAATAAATAAATCAATTCATAAGCCGAGCAAACAGCAAGCACATCAAACTAGATTCTATGAATGCCCTATTTAAACAACACAGGGATTACAGAATGAATTTAATGCTATTTCCCTAGATTTCCTTCACAAACAGCTACTTCTGTTTTTAGGGAATTTCTAGATTAAGGAAAAGTTCATCTTTAAAAATATAAGCACCTCTGAATGCAGTTAGCTGGATATGACAGGTAATATACTGGTTATTTTTGTAATTTTATTGGCTAACATGTGTTTGCTAGAAACTGACAATGTCTAATAAAATTTTTAGGATTACATTATTGTGACAACTTTCTCCCCAGCCCAGCTATCAATCTGATCATTACAGTTAAGGTTTAATTTGCTTTTACTCATTATTTGTAAAAATAATATTGGATATAATATATATTAAATATAAGCACTTTTTAAACCTGTAAAAACACCTGTAAAGGTACCCACAGTGATGGGGCAACAGTTATGTAAATGGTTCAGATACCTCTGCTGACTGATTTTGGGAGAACTCCAAGTACCAAGGGATCTGTGTGTGCATGTGTACATCAGTATTTGTTTAAATGTCCAGTAGTATATTTGTCTCCTCCAGTACAACTGCCCCCAAAAGTGTATAACATGATGAAAGTTGTATAAGTCCTTCATAAACTTTGTATATTTGGAATGAATGCATTTCTGTTTCTGGGTGCTAAGAAGTTTTTTCAGTTTCTCTTGTTTCTCTTTTTTTTCTCTGGCAACTAAGCATGGCTTAAAAAACTATTAACAGAATTACTTACTGTACTTCAGAATGTTTATATACACATGCCAAGCACTGAATAAATGAACACACCATTACTGAAATACAGCATTGGAGAATAATAACCTTTATACAATCTGGTAAATCTTGGAATCAGAAAAGCATTCCAACAAATAAATCTAATAAATTTCTTATATAAATATAACACTAAAAATGGAATCACATAAAAATATGAAATATACTTCTATTAGATGTACTATATTGTAATATGTACTTAATATAGATACAAACATGAATACAATAAACTGGAAAACCTAACAGTGTTATTTTACTTTAGTCAACTTTTAGATATGTCATAATGTATTAAACCAAATCTGTAAGAACAAAGGTGTTTTACATACAATAAAGTTCTGTAAACATACTAGTAAATCTTACCTTATACTCAAGCTTTACATGCTGTAGGATATTTTTTTTCTGGCAACTCTGTCTGCCCACCTAATGAAAAGGAAAGAAAGCTTGGACTGGCTTCTATGGTTACATAATGCAACAAGACTAGCTGCTCCCTTTTTGATTAACCAGTTCAGATTGTGAAACCAGGCAACTGACACTTGCTGTAGCTACTCTCCCCACCCCTGGCATTTTTTTTTCACAAACTGCAAACACTTAGAGGACTCTTAATGGATAAACCACTTCTAGATTATAGTATCTGTCCATTCATTACTATAGAGGAAGAATCTCTTGTGTTTACAGTGTTAGGCAACACAAGGATGTAATATGACAGTCACCAAGTACTTCCATTTTTCTCACATTTTTCTCAAGGTATCAGCTTTATACCTAAAGCCGCATCGGCTTGTGACACAAACATCCTCCAATTTGAATTAAAAAAAAATTAGTTAATGGGACCCTTTTGTGCTTTGAAGACTGGTTTTCATGAGGGTGGTACCTGTACTTCCAAAGATCTTCTAATGCCCACCACTAAGTCCACAGGGTGCAAAAGGAAAAAAAATTGTTTTATCCAGAAAATAATCAGCAAATTTATGTATAATATACAAATGTTCTGTCTAATGGTTGCTAGTTTAGATACCATTTGACATTCCAAATGTTTACTTTAGTGCTTAATGACCAGATTACTGAGTTTAGGAGCCTGAGTAAAGAGCAAGGGAGTAAATATGACTTACTTGTTAGAGGCCAATAGCATGTGAAATGTAAGAAAAGTTTTATTTTTTTGGGGGGGAGGGTGTAATTACTGACACTTTTAATTTATAAATATGACAAAGGCAGAAGTCAGTATAAAGGAGGAAGGGATTTTTTTAGTGTTTCCTCCACTCTGGAGAGATCCTACACACACATCCTAGAGGATTGAACATCAGCTCATCATACTTGCACATTATGGCAGAGGAGCCCTGTATATGGATAATCGTTGATCGGTCGTCAATCGTTCGTTTTGCAACTAGAATTATTGCACTGTGTACTTAGCCTTAAGCTAAAGGATATCTAAGTCCAACAACGAAATGTATTATCTTGCTGATTAGCACTCCATAGATCGAAAGACTATTTTTTTCTTGTATATATCTTTTTATTGTGGTTAATAAAAAATGTACAAAAGAACTTGTCATGGCCTATACAAACAGCTTAATACAAAAATCAGTTAGAATTGAACAGATACAGTACAAATAAAGAGAGAAAAAATAAAGAGTTCAATTCAATAACCCAACAAAAATAAATAGCATTGGAGGTTTGGTAAGGTTAAGTTCATTGTGTGGCGCCTCCTCGTGTGGAGGGGGAAAATGATAAGAAAAAGCATTCAACCATCTTAACTATTTTAAGTGTAGGTTTTTTGTTTTTTTGTTTTTAATAGAAAGGGTAGGAGGCACACAGATCTCACCTGCAATCTCAAAAAGTATAATATAAAATTTAAAAAACTGTTGATCTTGCCAGGGCCTTGTAGTTTTTCTTGTGAGTTAATAGAAGGAAAACATTTCCATTGAAAAATTTCGATCTCCCATTCTTGTAGTAAAAATTAAGAGAAGAAGGCATGTCTTTCCATGTTCAGTCGTGCTGACAATAATGAAATTTGTAGTCACCCAGGTACAGGAAGGGTGTTATTTGTTGGTTTCAGAGCATTTTCTGTAAGAAAAAAAGTTGCAGGAACTCACATCTTGTTCATCTTTTATTTAAATATATATATATATATTCAGTTCTTAATATAATTCAGTACATAAATATAATTTATTGTATTTAAGGCAAATATTCATAGTAAATTCCAAAGCTTTCTCCAATTCTCGTCCGACAAATCTTCTTGACTTTTCCTTGCTGTTAGTATCTATGTCGTCTATTGGAGGACTGAGGATACATTTTTAATTAATAGAGGTACCAAGTGTAGAGTGTATGCAGAGCAAAGGTCTCCCCCGTTTCTCCTCCAGATACTGTGCCAGACCTTTCTCTCAGAGAGCATTCTATACAGAGGTATGTGAGGAAAAGAGAGTAAGGAAAGCTTTTATGAGGGCTTTAGAGTTGTAATTCTCCTTTATCTTTTCCACAGCCCAGCCGATGTATATCATTGCACCGTGAGCAGAATGCTCTGAATCATTGTGTTGGCGGGAAGTTGTCGGACACATTTAAACAACTGGCCCTCCTCAAATATTGTCACAGGTCATGCAGCTCAGGCTGCCTGTGATGACATATCCTAAGCACTTAGGCTGCTCAGCCTCTGTCATGTATTGAAGCACGCATGTGCAGCCTGAGCTGTCATTTTTACTGACAACTTTTCCCCTATCGCAGACTTATATGAACTTGGAAAATCTGTTGAAAAAAGGTGCTGGTACTCAGTTCTGGTGCGTTCAATGAGAAAAAAAGGTGGAAAGCCCGAAAACGAAAAAACAAATGTTTACTACAGTTAATCAACTAAGGACTGGTAAATATAAATATATATATATATATATATATATATATATATATATATATATATATATAAATAAAACACACACAGACATATACTACTTACAATATATATTACTTATATCTTAGGCTGGGTCTTTTGCATTTTTGCATTTTTTTTGCTTTTTTATTAGTGTTTTAAAGTTTGCCTTTAAAGCGCTGGAAAACATCTATGTTTATGTTTTAAGTGCATATAAACGCAGGAGGAAGCCGAAAAAAAGCTGGAAAACACCTCACTGAAATCAATAGAAGTGTTGACCTGCATTTTTTGGCGTTTTCCAGCAGTAACTTTGCGTTTGAATTTTTTAAACATTTCAAGCAGCGTTATTATTATCAAACAGGATTTATATAGCGCCAACATATTATGCAGCGCTGTACATTAAACAGGTGTTGCAAATGGCAAACGAATACAGGCAGTGACACAGAAGGAGGAGAGGATCCTGCAGCGAAGAGCTTACAATCTAGGTTATAGATAATGGTCATAAACGTGCCTCAAGGAAAGGTCCTGGTGTAGATAAGCCCATTGGAATGCAAGGGAATTTCAAACATGGGCTTTTAAAGCCTCAGCTTAAACGCTGGGGAAAACGTCAGTGTAGAATAAGCCTGAAGTGGAATTTTTAACAAAAAATATTACTTTACTGGTGAAAAAATCTCTCCACAAACCGAGCCCGTTAGGTCTGGCGCCTTCCCGGCTTCTCTCTTTTTTCCAGGGTTCTGCTTATATCCCCCAGTCTGACACTGCAGGTGCGAGATTGGGTAGCATGTCTTCCTGAAAAAAAAAAAAAAAATAAGTGATGATCTCACTTCACATTCATGAGATCGGCTTTTTATATATTTTTAGAAAGGCCCCTAGATGACGCATGCTTGATTTTGAGCATATGCAGAAGGAGCAGTGTGCAGTGCCCTGGGATACGTGACGTATATATATTCCAGGAGGCTGCGGGTTTCCCCTTCAGATTTACCAATGCAGAGGTAAAGACAGAAGGGAAAGGGACTTCCCCAAAAAATGGTAAACAATTAAAAAAATTTAAAATAAAACACATTTTTACATTAAAGGGATTGCCTATGATCTATATAATGTTACAAATGTGGTGATACGTTAGTTTTACATATCAGGTGAATATAATGTATATAAAGCAGGGCGCTGGTTCCCTGCACACAGGAGGATCATGTTAGGTCAGCTGTATCTAAACTCCTAGATTGTAAGCTCTTCGGGGCAGGGTCCTCTCCTCCTGTATCACTGTCTGTATTCGTCTGTCATGTGCAACCCCTATTTAAAGCATATATAAACTCAGAAATTTCACTTTTCATAAAAGGGTAGACAACCTTTTTATGTAAAGTAAAAAATTCTGTTTGTTTTTTAAATGCAACACACCTATTTAATTAAAAAAGGTGCAGCATCACCCCCTAATTCTCAATTGCCTAGGCGATCGAGAATAAATGGGAGCTCAAAGCCTCCGGGATACCTATGTCACGCATCCTGGTAGACTCTTGGGTGCTCCTTCTACGCATGCCCGAGCATCTTGGGCATGCGCAGAAGGTGCCTTTTCATGAAAAGGTAAAAAAATGCAGATCTCATGCTTGTGCACTGAGATCGGCAAGTTTTTTTCCAACCTAGGTCACCTGATCTCGCACCTGGGTCAGGTGATTTAGGAAGAACCAGGAAAAAGAGGCGAAGATTGCTTGTAGGCAGATACTGGGACGACGCGGGACCTGATGGAAGACACCTCTGGACCGATCGACTGTGCTGCGGGATTAAAGGTAAGTGGATTTTTTTTTTGTTTTCGGCGTTTTTCAGTTTACTTTCTCTTTAATGTACAGTGCTGCATAATGTGTTGGGGCACTATATAAATCCTGTTTATTATTAATAATAATAATAATAATAATGCCGGAATCCCCCTGGCCATTAGTCCATGGACGGTAATATTACAAATATTAGCGCGGCTCCATCATTTAGGGATCTTTGGAAGGCGTCACATTGAAACTCATCCACCTAACACCTTGTAGGGTAATTTTTCTTCAGCTTTTTTAAAGTTAACCCCCGGTGTCGCCGCATTTTCTCGCACACAGCTGTGTGGCCATTTTAAAAAATGCCGTTCGGCTCCCACACGCCTCTATGGCCTTGTACGGCTTACGTGACTCATTCCCCTTTCCCGCCATGTGCGCGACTTCCTTA
The DNA here is from genome assembly GCF_032062135.1 of Pyxicephalus adspersus. Classification (NCBI taxonomy): domain Eukaryota; kingdom Metazoa; phylum Chordata; class Amphibia; order Anura; family Pyxicephalidae; genus Pyxicephalus; species Pyxicephalus adspersus. Next base: position 120,382,483 of record NC_092859.1, on the reverse strand, counting down.
TTTTGGCATCGAGCACGCGTCACGTGTTTCACGGCAGGATTCCTACTAAAAGCAATCCGACCAATCAACGTTCGTGGTTGGTCCGGGACGCTCAACGCGTCTGGGCGGGGCTATCGTTGTGACGTAGTGCCAGTACTGGCTGCGGGCGCCTGGGGTGAGTGTGTTAGCGGGTCATGTCAGTGGAGGGCGCAGCTGGCGGAGCTGTGAGGAGACCCCAACACCTCATGTAAGTAGAAGCCAAGCGGCTTTTTCTGTCACAGTGAGCCGCTTGGAATGGGCAGAATCCGCTGTGCAAATGTGGAAGTGTGTGACTGGAGCGCTTCCTGTGCTTGTGATTCATGGTGGGGTCACTGAGCAGCTCGGCATTGTCTATTTGTGAGGCGGGGGGAGGGGTATGTGGGCTGGTTGGGTCCTATACGGCGTTGAGTTCCTCTCTCGGTGTTCATTCATTGGGGACATTGGCTTCCATGGCATTGTATGGGTGCTATGGTATTGCAACCAGGACCCGGATGTAGTCACGTGGGGTTTGTTTGTCACAAGCAAGGGGTGTGATCTACACATACATACAACATGGATACAATATAGATACAACATGGATATAGCATAGATATAGTATGGACACAACATGGATACACATACATACACCATGCATATAGTATGGATACAATATAGATCCAACATGGACATAGTATGGACACAGTATGGACACAGTATGGATACACATACATACACCATGGATACAATATAGATCCAACATGGACATAGTATGGACACGACAGATGCAGTGTGAAAGTAATGACATTCATGGAGGGCTTTTCCTTCTACCCAGGATTTTGTAACAGAAAAAATATCATTATATACCTCCCCCACCTTCTAGTTTGTAAGTTCTTGGTGGCAGGATCCTCTCCTCCTGTGTCACTGTCCGTATCTGTCTGTCATTTGCAACCCCTATTATTGTACAGAGCTGCCAAATATGTTGGAGCTATATAAATCCTGTATAATATTATTATTATTATATATTGTAAGATAGGTAAAGCTTTGGATTGAATAGGGAAGAATTAGTGTGTCTCCCCCTAGAGAATGTTACTTGGTCATTTTGAGCTGTGATCATTGTCATTAGAACTAAAAGTGATGGAAATCCAAATGTTACAGGTTTCACCAGTGAGTTTATCTTTATATATAGGAGGAGGACACCTTCTCCAGTGATCGCTCTTTAATTGGGCAGCTCCCCTTACTTTGTAGAGATTTCCTTTCACTTTTTGTTTAGTGGAAATGCATGTGAAGGGAAATCTCCAAAAAAATGGATGCAGAGATCAGAAAATGTAACTGGTCGTTTTTCATCTTTCATTTTGCTGTCCATATCTACACTTGTGTGTTTGAACAGCCCCAAGCAAATTTTTCATAAAGCCAAACTAAACAGAAAAACAAAAAAGTCACACCTTTAATCCTGCAGAACCTTTGATCGCGCTGGACCTTTCCTCGATTGGGTCCCGCACCTTTCTAAAATTTTTCGTCACAGTGCAGCGGAAGTGCTGGGCGCCACCATCTTTCCTCCTCTCATTTCTTCTGGATACGTGACCCGATCTTGCACTGTGCAGGTGTGAGATAAAATAGAGAACCAATCTAAAGCTGCGTACACACCTGCAATTTTTCTCGTTGGAAAGGATCTTTCACGATCCTTTCCAACGAGAAAAGACTGCACGATGCATGAACGATGCTGTACATACAGCACCGTTCATGCTTTATGGAGAGGGGAGGGGGAGAGCGACGGAGCAGCACCCTGCTGCGCGCTCTCCCCTTCCCTTTCATTAGGATCGGTCGTCGTCCATCGTCCATGGATCCGCCAGGACGGTCGTCGGACGATGGACGACACCGACTGTACACACGGCAGATTTTCGCCCGATAATTGGCCGATGCCGATTATCGGGCGAGAAAAATTTGCCGTGTGTACGCAGCTTTAGTGTGTAAGAAAATGCCCCTTTTGCGCATGCCCGAGATCAATTTGCAGCCAGGAGCCTCCTGGTATGCATGATGTTAATATCCCAGAAGGCTCTGCGCACCTATTTTAGTCTTGTGTGCGTTTAAAAAAAATAAAAATAAACTTTATATAAAAAGGGTTGTCTACCCTTTTATGTTAAATACAAACTTTTAGTTTAGGTATGAGTTTTAATGAGGTACAGAAGGCTTAGAACAACGCCTACTGCTGTGCACCCTTTTGGAAAGATTTTTTTTTCAGGTGAATCAAAGTGAGGGGAAATTCCCCTAATTAGGATTTTTTTTCGTCTTTATTATGATATTTATATTGCTTTATGCTTCAGAAGTATATCTGTACTTAGTGCATTTTGTTTTACCTTTTATATTGTTTTTTAATAGCTGTTTATGTTCTTCATGAACTCCACCTGACACTTCTTTGACCTGTTACATTGTTTCTTTAATGAATTCAGTATTGGTATCTGAGTTGTCATTGAATTTTTGATTTGTAATGTTCACAGAGGGGCCCTCTTACTGAAGTTCCCATATAAGGACATGTGATACTTTTTTTTAATTGTGTGCGTGGGGGGGGGTCTCTATAGTTCTCTACCGATAAAACTATTCACCAATCTATTCTGTCTTTCCTTCCCTTCTAGATTTCTGTTGCTAAAATAAATATTTTTACCCAGCACACAATCTGAGGAATGAAGTTCAAATTCTCTTTTATTCTACTGTGAAAACAGTTAAGTATGTTATATTGGTTTCAGTGTTTTTTTTCAAAATCTAGCGACATGGCCTGAGCTGAGTGAATGTGATGTAATCTATATACAAAGACAAGGATCTGAGCAGTTTGCCAACTCTTCTGCAGCCAAAACCGACTGAGATGTGTAGAGATTTTACCCTTTGTCTGCTTTTTAAGGTTCAGTGATAGCATATTGTGCTGGGAGTCACCACAACACATATGCTTTTTAAAGCAAAACTAAACCCTGAAATACTTGCCTGTGCTTTTTTTCTCACAGGGCACAGCCATCTTCTTTCTATTTTTCCTGTTAATGATCTTTGGCCATCTTGATAGTCCAGACTGGGATGACATACCTTTTGTAGGAGTTCTTTCATTCCTGGCATGCGCAGGGGAAGCCAGGATTATTATTACACAGTGTTTATTATTATTACACAGTATATAGCACCAACATATTACGCAGCACTGTACAAAGTCCAATTAACCTAACTGCATGGTTTTGGAATGTGGGAGGGAACCAGAGGATACCCACACAAGCACAGGGAGAACTTGCAAACTCCATGCAGATAGTGTCCTGGCTTAGATTCGCACCTGGGACCCAGTGCTGCAAAGGCAAAGTGCTAACCACTGAGCCACCATGCTACCCGATTGGATTGTTGGGTCTTCTGGCAACCAAAGCTAATTCTGCACATGCATAGCTTTGCCAGACACCCAGCGTTCAGGCAGGTAGGAGGGATAATTGCGGAAGGAACATCCCATATCTCTGCAATAATGCCCTGTTTGATCATGGAAACTTTGTAAAAGTTTAGTTCCACTCTAAGGGCAATTTACACTATAGTGTGTTGTGGTGGGACACATTGGTTCGTTAGACCTTAATGCCTGTTGTACTTTAGGTAGAGGGTAGGAGTCAAACCCTGTGTTTATTTTCTTACATTCAGATCTTTGTGGACTGAGAGTTCCAATTACTTCAGAACTGTTTATGTATTTCAAGAATGGTAATATTGACCATTTTAAATTTTGCAAAATTTACTGAATGTGTTAAATGGCATTCACAGACTGGTCACATATTGATTGTGCCAAAGAAGATTGGCAATCTAAAGACCAAAATATAAACCTTTTTTACAACTAAAAACACTAAACCTGATCAATGTGATGTTACTGACTGCTGCATTTCCTGTACAGATTTCTCTGTATTTGTTTAGATAAAATATTTTCCCAGTTGTGTGCATTCTTAGAACTTTGTGTTTTTTTGACAGATGTATCACAAGAGGAGGTACCGGAGTCCCGAGGAGATTCGTGAATGGAAACGAAGGAGAAGGTCCCCAAGCTGGGGGAACAATGATAGATATAAACCTAAAGAGCATTGGAGATCCCCACGAAGGTCTCGTTCCAGGAGGTACATAGAACATATCTGTGCAGACATCACTGGTTTATGTAGCGTGTTGTTTATTAAAAGTTTCTCGTGGCCTTTCAGTCAGGGTCACCTAACGTTTTTAACCCTAAAGCTTCCAAACATAATAGTGAATTTCAATGGTGCGTAGTGTTTTCCTGGAAAATCAGAATAGTTTGTATTATTTATTGTACAGCTCTGCATAATTTGTTTGTGCTATAAATACAGTTTAATAATAATTATTAGACATTCTCATATAGTCATCATTTTATATTCCTGGGAGGGAACTTTTATCAAAGAGAGAATTGTTTGTTTTGAATATTTAATTCACATCTTTGTTGTTAAGGTTAAACAATGAAAATAGTTTAAGGTGACACATTTAAATTCCACATTCCTATGCAGGGTTAGGGTAAATGGTGAAGGAAAGAAAACAACAAAGTAATTTAAAATATGTGAATGTATATTTGACTCAAATGTGTATTACTACTTTGAATATTGGTGGTTATAGAAGATAAATAGTCATTATGACTGTTAAGTTAAATGGCATGGTTTATGGCAACAAGTCCACAAACTGGGATGTTATTTTTTTTTTTTTTTTTTTTCAACTAAAGGGAGAAGTCTAAGTGATATAGATAGGAAATGGGATTTCAAAAAGGAAGAGAGAACAAAATTGGTTCTAAAAGTAAAGTGGAGGAGAGGGCAGATGGGAAGGAAGGATCAGAAATAGAAAGGCATCCCATCCTTGGCATGGTTTTCAAATTACAGATTCAATCCAATTTACTTATTACTGATTGTTTTCAGAGAATTTATATTCCACTCAGGAATTTCATATCTTAAGGAAGTTAGCGTGGTAGCTCACGTCATGGCTAGTTACCTTCTGTAACATGTAATTAGTCACAAACAGGGCTAGATTTATACTTTTAATTGAGATCCAAAAGGGTCCCAAGCCTATGAAAGGATTTTTTTTTATTTATTTTTTTAATAGGGTTAAATATTTTTTGATACTGGACCCTTTAAAAGGCTTGGGACATTTGTTGATAGAAAAGGAGGGAAGAGAGCATGTGTCTCCCCTCTCTTCTCTGGAATTTGGCTGGGCAAAGGTTGCAAGGGCCATTGTTGGGAGAAGGACCCCATTCCCGCAATGTGACTCCTGATTTGTGAGGATGTTACTGGAATCTGCAAGGTTTTTTTTTCTATTGTGTTGTGCCTTTATTCTTAGGGATTATTGAAGTTCTGATACGAGCACCTCTAGCTACAGGCCCGCACCAGATGCTTTTGTCAGGAATAGTGAACTCCTGTCGGCAGAGCAGCATCCTTTCTCCTGCGTTGCCTGAAATTTGATGTAATAAAATGTATTGAGTTCCAGAGGGACTTTATTTTTTATTTTTTGCAAAGCCTCTGACTAGAAGACAAGGTGCTGCTCCTCTTGTTGATAGTGCCCAAGTTAATGGCAATGGTAGCGTAGCTGAAATCGAGCCCTGGTCTTAAGGGTAGTTGAGAATGTTATGTGGGTACAAAATATTTATTACATTATTACATAGTTGGAAAATACCCAAAGATGTCCACACATTTAATTGCTCTTCAATGATTGTTATACAAGGTCCTTCTCTAATTTCACAAAATAATTAAGATGAGGTTAGAAAAGGTAAACTGTGAAAACACAAATGTAGAATAGCAGTAGTGGTGCTTATATATTTTTCTGTCCTCGGAGGATTCCCTAAAAATAAACTTCTTAAATTGGTTCATCACCTTTCATCTCTTATACCTCACTTTTGGTCAGTAAGGCCAACCTTTTAGGGTTGTGGACTACTACTTGTCTTTATACCACATCTCATACCTTGAAACCCAAGGGCTTCTTATGAAGATTGTAAAAGGTACATGTACTAAGTTCAGTTTTTAATAGATTCGGGGTCATCTCCTTCTCCCGTGTTTGTCATTTGCAAGCCCTATTTAATGTACAGCGTTTTGTAATACGTTGGTGCTATATAAATCCTGTTGATAATAATTTTCTTCTTTATTGGTATTTTTCTCAACAGGAGGGAGGCTTACTGGAGGAAGTCATACAAGACACGATCCAGAGAAGTGAGTCTCACTGGCAGTCTGTCATCTCAAAGTGAGCATTACTTTAGACAGTCATATGCACTGGGGAAGGCAAGGACTGGGAAACGATATAATGGAACTTCTCACAGACACCGCTCTAGGTCAGGCAGCTACTCTTCCTCGGTGAGTATTGAGGATATGGGTGAGTGATATGTAGCTACTAATACTGTTATTTTTAACTTTTAGAGTTTAAAATTCAGTGTAGTGTGTAGGTTCTAATATGCATCTATACTTTTATCAGGATACAGGGCAGTTAGATCATATGTTGTAGCATTTTATTCTGTTGAGTAGCAAAATGAAAATGGCAGCTTTTGTCTCTATAATCAGAAGCTCTCAACACTGCTCTGTACCTTTACAAATGGTACAGGTATTCATAATGGCTAAATTTAGTTCCGTCTTAACACTAGTTTTTACAAAATGAATTTTCTTTATCTAAATCCTGAACTGTAATGTTTCCAGATGGCGTTTTGGATCTGATCGCCAGCCATTGTATTTTGATGGCTGACACTTTGTAAAGCATGTCAAACCCAATAGATGCACACAACATAAGCGCACATTTATTCACCTATAAACATTGATGTAAATTTTTTTTTTTAAAGGTTAGTTTGTGTAGATTTTATTTTTATTCTTTTTGATTCAGATCGGCTTCAATGCTGAGCTGTCTCTAACCTGCACGTCTCCCTTTGCAATATCCCCTATCATTCTATGTTTTTATATGACTGCACACCCCTCAATCTACACCGACTTGGACCTGTGTCTTCTAAATGTAACCACCTCCCCGGTTTCTAACGGCAATGGATGATACACCTTGTGGCTGTTGGGCGTACAGAAGAGTCAGCGAAGTGCTAAGAGCAGCCAGAATGTAGAAGATGACAAGGAAGGGCACCTGGTGTGCCGGACTGGAGATCGCATCCTGGAGAGATGTACTGACTCCTCTTCCGTAAATCTTTATCCCTTCTACTCTCCCCCAGCTTTACCCTCTGTTTTTCTCCCTATTATAGAACTGTAGGGCGGACTGATGTATAGACAGCCAATTGCACAGTATATGTTTGAAACAGACCATTCCCTTCACTACTGTGCAGAGCAGCAGAGCTCCTGCTTCAGAGCAGCTGTATTGGTTTACATAAGCAGTGGCATATACATTTGGGGCTAGCGCAGAAAATTGCCGTTTTGTTTCTAGTCCACTGAATTGAATTAAGCTGAATGTGTGTATATATAAAATGAATGTAACCAATAGTAAATTTCTTTCCTTTCCTTTCGCCTTACTTATAGAACATGTTTTTATTATTCTACTGTTCTTTGGTAGAAAGTGTTAGTTTGTAATTTTACTAGGGCCTTCAGTAGCATGCCAGTTTCTAATATTTATTAAAATCCTGTGGCAGTTTATAGTAATGGAATAGCTGGACTCTGGAAATCTGCCTAGCAGTGAAGGAGGTGACTGGTCTGCTGCAGAACCTAATTTTCACTACTTTGTTTAAAATCTATAACTCATTTTGTCTTGCAGATGAAATAGTGGGAGATCTAGGAGAAGGAACATTCGGTAAAGTGGTAGAGTGCCTGGACCATGACAGGTTTGTACAAGTAGCTGTCGGACTTTTCAATGCCAATTTTCTCCCTGTGATTTTACTGAATGCATCATTGTATTGCTTACAGAGGGAAGACTTCTGTTGCTCTGAAAATAATACGGAATGTGAAAAAGTACAGGGAGGCAGCCTTGCTGGAGATTAATGTCTTAAAGAAGATCCGGGAACAAGACCAAGAGAATAAGTAGTAAGAAATGTATTATTTATTTATTTTCAACCATTTTATGCAAAAATCATTTTAGGTTTCAAAAATCTGTTCAACTAAAATGATCTATTTATTTGTTTAGCCTTCCATTTTACTTTAAAGTGACATTGCAAATGTAATTTGGCACATTACACCCCTTGTAACCACTGGCATTAACAGACTAATTTGTCTATAGTGAAGCTGCCATTAAAATTTTATGATTCACATGACTAAGGAATATCGGCTTTACAAAACTGCTCTGGGGTTTAGGTATTAAATGTTTAACTACAAAATTCTTTTCCACATTGACCAATCAAAATCCTTTTTTTTTTTCGTTTTCTGCTTTGCAATGTAGAAATTACAGTTGAAAGATTATTTTATAAAGTGTCGTAGCCCCGTATTTTTCTTCCACCATGTTAGTGGCTCATTACAGTCTAATCATATGAAAAGTCTTTGCACCATAAGTATATAGTTTGAAAATATAATATATAATTATATTAAACAATTAATAATATCTCCAGACTTAGAGCCAACATATGTCCCTAATAATCCAACTAGTGTTTAACTAAATTAAAGCTACGCAAGGGGTAAACATAAATATTTCACAAAAAAAGCACAGTTTACTGTTTTAAACCCAACAATGACAGATTCTCTTTATGATTGGGCCATCTGACCATGGCTTAATTTTGTGCAACGGATTTCTCTCACATTTTTAAGGTTGCACAAATTTATTGCTTTACGGAACTTATGTACGAGCACACTACTCTGCTGTAACATTTTTCTTTGTAGGCGAGTAACCCTTATTGGATTGGTTTACCCTCTAGAGCAGTGTTTTTCAACCGCTGTTCCGCGGCACACTAGTGTGCCTTGAGAGATCTTCGGGTGTACCGTGGGAAATTATCCAATTTCAGTTAATTGGTCCCAAAATGATTTATTTACTGCAAAAAATTTGTATACATTTGTCTATACCAGCGATGTATAGTGATAGGCAGAACCAAAAAAAACTCTTCCACTAGATGGCAGCAGGTAGCTAATTTACATGTCTGACTTTTTGGTGGTGTTCCGTGGGATTTTTCTAATTGTAAAATATGTGCCGCGACTAAGAAAGGTTGGGAAACACTGCTCTAGAGCAGGGGTAGGCAAACTTTTATGGCCACTAGGCCATTTCAGGGATGGGCGGGAGTACATTAGGCCAGATGTGTTCCGCCCTAATGGCTCTGCTCCCAACAGGGAATGCCCCTTGAAGTAAAATCCTTCTCCTCCCCATGCAGGAGAAGAGGGATTTACCTTCAGGGAGCATTCCCTATTTACAGCAGTGGCGGAGGTATCGGGCCTGCTGCGGTTTTAATATATATTTTCATCAACCTGTCCTAGCCTATAATGTTTTGAAAATATAGCTAAATAAAGTGCAGGAACTCTGTGTTGGCTAGATCCCTATTGGATCTATTCCTAGGTGGCGGCTCCGGTAGTTCCTAACGCCCCCTGGCAGATCCGGCCGGCAACCTGCAGCTCCGGAGCCACGGGTTGCCGGCCGGCAATAGGCAGGATCGGCCAAAGGGGCGTTAGGCCGGAACGAACTACCGGCTAGGCTGTATCTGGCAGGACCCCTGCTCTAGAGCTAAAGACCGCTATCTCTGATGGAAGAAGCTGCACATATGCATTCTTAGCCTACTTGCCAAACACTAAAATCTTGGACTTCGATTACCTAATGCTAATTACCTAATTAGAAAGTTTCCCTATTTATTGGAAACTTTGTAATTGTCTTCTGAAGTGTTTGATGTTCCAAAACTACAGACAGATCAAAATCTCTTTATGAATTGACCAGGTTGTGTAATGAAAATTTATGTATTTTATTTTTTTCAAAGCTTGTGTGTGTTAATGCGGGATTGGTTTGAATATCATGGACATATGTGCATTGCCTTTGAGCTCCTAGGAAAAAGCACATTTGATTTCCAGAAAGAGAACAACTTTCTTCCATATCCACTATGTCAAATTCGGCACATAGCCTACCAGGTTTGCAACGCAGTTAAATGTAAGTATAAATAACACATTTTGTGATGTACGTTAATGTCAATTTTCTTTTAAATATATATTTTCATAAACCTGTCCTAGCCTATAATGTTTTGAAAATATAGCTAAATAAAGTGCAGGAACTCTGTGTTGGCTAGATCCCTCTTGGATCTATTCTCAGGCTGTACATGAAGCCAATGTCCAGCTTGCTCTTTATCCTGGGGTTAAGCTTTGCAATTTTGATGGGACAACAGAGGCTCCACTTTTTCCAGCATATTATACTCCTCTTTTTTCCCCAACCATTAAAAGACATTATCAACAAAATATATTTGTCTAAAACAATTGACCAGTAGTCTGCCATTGTTAGTATATTATATAATGTAATATTTTATTAGATAATATACTATATACTAACATTTTAAACATATAGTATAATTCAGGACAAGCTATTGCAAGCTTGGTATTCAAAAATCCACTGCTAGTTCCTGGCGGAGGCTGGGTGATTTTGGCGGCGGCTGGGTGATTTTGGCGGCGGCTGGGTGATTTTGGCGGCGGCTGGGTGATTTTGGCGGCATGATCTTGTAATGTGTTGTGAAAAGATTTCATAAGAGAATTGTTTCTAAGAAACTAGAGAGATTCCACCCTATCACTGTTTTGAGAAGTGTGGACACATTAGGATTATGGTGGTGATGAATTATTAGAAAAAAGAGGCTGGTCTCTGTTCTTCATTATTAACAGATATTGCCAATCTGGGTACTTCCGTGTCCTGCACAGCATGCTAATAAATTCTGTTTGGCAATTGAAAGATGGGGTGGGGCTTATTGTCTGCCTGGGTAAGGGTCAATTCAAACCTATTAGTTAAAGCCTTGTGTACAGCCTGGACTTTGTTACATTGATCTCTGTTTCATTCCTAACAACTTGAAGACACTACACAAGTGCCTGTCTTCCAACATGCACACCCTTACTTTTTTAACCTATCCTGGTCAATTTAAATGGGTGATCCTTTAAAAGCATCATTGCAAACAGAACTATGCTAAAATGACAGAAAACAAATGTTTACTAGTGAAATTGACCCAAGGTTGTGTACGTTCAGATTAGTAATGAGCTTAGGTTATAAGCATTAACCTATGCACGTTAAAATTGAGTTTAATAGTGTGAGATTTTGGTGATTTAAAAAAAAAAAAAAAAATTGAATGATTTGGCCTTATGTAACAGTTATGTTTAACCCCCTAACCGCTAAGCCCGTAATTTCTCGCACTAAATATTTTTGCTCTTTTGGTTAACCCCGTATTTTTTCGCCTACACTAAAATCCCCACTTACCTGGTCCCGCTGTGCTAATCCAGCGCTGGTTCCATGTTCCAGCGTCGGTTCCATGTTCCAGCGTCGGTTCCATGTTCCAGCGTCGGGTCCATGTTCCAGCGTCGTCCTCCAGCGTCGGGTGTCCCTCTCCTTAAAAGAAAAAAGCCGGCCGGCTTAGAGGAGAAAGCCAGCTGGCTTTCTTTTCTAAGCCAGCCGGCCTCCTCTCCCTGTCCCTATCCCTGTGCCTCTCCCTGTCCAGCGTCGATCGCTGGAAAAAAAAAAAAAAAAAATACCTTCTCCCTCCGCTCCTCCGGACACGTCTGTCCTCTTCGGTGTCCAGCCGGCGAGTGCAGAGACGATCACCGGGGTTTCCCGGTGACGTCGCTGCGTGCGTCGGCGTGGGAGGGAGGCGGGGCGGCAAATTCAAAATTTTGCATTGAGTTCCTTTGTATTGAACTCAATACAAAAAAGCTGTATTGAGTTCAATACAAAGAAATCCTTATATAATATATATATAATTGTATTATATATATATTATATAAGCTACTGTACATTACATTTTACACTTTTTTTATTTAACTTTTTTTAGTTTTTAAAGATTTTTTTTGTTTTTTTTTTATGTTTTATAAAAAAAAAAAAAAATGTAATTATTAAATTTATAAAATTTTGGACATATTTTGGTGAGTTATGCGGTAATTCGGTGAATTAGAGCCTACAATCCAAAATAAATTTCCATGCAAAAAATGTAACACTTTTTGCATGGAAGTTTGGAAAGAATTAGAATACCCGGCATTTGCGTACGCGTCCCTCGGCGATTCCTGATGATGCGCGTGCGTGCGCCCGTCGATGAGAGTCGTAGCGGAAAATTCAAATTTTTTGTATTGGATTTAATACAAAGTCCTGTATCCAATCCAATACAAAATAATAGAAAATATATTTATGTGGTTTTGTCTATAGGTATGTGACGGACACTAGGGAGGTGTTTTAGAAAAATATATTACTATACATTATACCGAATTATCGCATTTTCAGTATTTTTCATTTATTTATGTGTTCTTGTTTAAGCTGATTTTTGTGTTTTTCCTTTAATTTTATTAAAAGTTTTTTTTTTTTTTTTTTACATGATTGTGTGTTTCAAACATTTTTTATATTCATGATATCTACTAGAACCCTATTCGGACATATTTCTGTAAGTTACAGGTCTACAATTTAAAAAAAAAAATTTCATGAAAACCTGTGACGCTTTTGGAACAGAAATCTAGAAATCAGTTTAACGCTCAGGTGGTTAACACAACGTGTTGCAGTATAGTGCAGCTGTGCATGAGCACCACAGCCTGTGCCTACAACTTGAAAAAACAAAATACAGACCATGGATCATAGCATTGCCACCTTCTCACTAATATGACAAATCTGATGCATGAAATGTACTTCACCTACGGGCTACCACCTCTACAATAAAGGGTAGAGCCATAGATTTGCATATCTGTTCTGGTAAAATACTGTATTGCAGCCAAATAACCAGCATTTTTCAAAAGATTTATCTGCATATTTAGGCTACATATTTGCCTTGTTGTGGTACTTTTTTAAAGGCTGTTTTAGGATGAGCACTGAAATATTACTAGGATAAATTCAATTCACTTCAAGAAGGTTAAAAAGATATATAACATGTCGTGTGTTTTTTTTTTTTTTTTTCTTTTTTTCCCCCTCCACAGTCCTGCATGATCACAAGCTGACACACACAGATCTGAAACCAGAGAACATACTGTTTGTCAGTTCAGAATTCAACACTTCCTACAATGAGAATAAGGTTTGTTTCATGAAAATATGCAGCAAGATTGTATATGTCAATAAACATGTAGAAAGGAAATGCAGAGAGAATGCTTCTGCTGACTAAAATGGAGCTCTAACCTTGAAAGTGACATTCTTTTTCCCAAAAAATGAATTGCAAGTTTATATATATTTAGGCAATGTCTAGATTGTACACCTTAGAGTTAGAAAATAGAGTCATCAAAATGTTCATTTTTATTTGTGTCTCTCTGTAAAGGACCATTCAGATTATCAACAACATGCCTTGCCATTTGAATAGAAAAAAAGTGCATGTCTAATATTTTGTTAGCTCAGTGTTGTTCATAATAAAGCATGATGCATTACCGCTCTGGGAAAGTGCATTGGTTGCCAAAAAAGTTAATGGCTCTGCAGTGCATTAATGCAGGGTTTTAGGAGTGTCTGCATTTATGTTGAGGAGATTCCCCTTACCTAATGTCCTGATACCCTTGTTGGGGTTTCACTGGTGCAATAAATAGTTGTAAACCTTCTGTATTATATTCAGTATGGGTAAAAACTTGGGCCAATATCTCTGTAAAGTGGCAGCAGTGAGTATTCACTAAAGGCTTGTTGATCCTTATAAACCTTTGGACAACATCCTGGTGCTTTTTTTAGCTTCTCACGTTTTGTTAAAGGTTTGACGCAAGATGATTTTATGTAATATAATGTACAGGCACAAAACCATGTTTTTGTAATAGTTCACATAAAATTAAGGATTATTTACATACTTTTATTGCTAATACTACTTTTTTATGTTTTGGTAGAAGTGTGAAGAGAAACAAATAAAGAATTCCAGTATTCGTGTTGTAGACTTTGGAAGCGCCACATTTGACCATGAATACCATACTACCATTGTGGCTACAAGACACTATCGCCCTCCTGAGGTTATTTTGGGTGAGTACTACCTTCATGTGATGAGAATAGTGACCATTCCCTGGATAACTGTAACCCAAGTTAATAAAGTAAATAAAGTGTGTGTGCTAGTAGTTCATTTGCAGGAAGCTATCAGAGATGGGAAACTATCAGGGGTGATAAACTGGCTACAAATTGACTAATGCCGCCACTAAAACTCTTGGCAGTTTTCACCTTAACAGAGTAGATAAGGTTCGTGCTGAAAAAAAGACTTGTGTCAACATCCTAATACTGGTATCCTCAGGGTTTTCTGCTTTTCCTATTTGTGACCTGTGTTTTTAAATGGTATAAAATTATTAGATTTGTTTAAAATTGATGCTTAATAAGCTGCATACTTTATTCCCATAAAGTCCTATTGCCGTGATTGTAGACTGGTATCTATTCATATGTCTAGTCTGTTTATCTGTTGGTCGAACAGCTGAGTGTTCAATTCGGCAGCTGTTCGACTGAATAGCCCGATATTTTTTTGGGTGATTGAATGCCGAATTCGAACACCATTAAAAACAAATGGGGGGTGAGATTGTTTTTTTTTTTTTTTTTTTTTGTTTTTCAAAACTGTAGAACTGCAAAAGCAATCAGGGTAGCATAGCTGATGGCTCCGCTCCGATTGCTTTTTCAGCCCTAGCGTAACTGTAGTATGTTTTCTTAGATAGTTTTCCCGGTGATTGTGGAAACTGAACTGCAGATGAACTCTTAATGGAGAAACTATTGAGAGTTCATCTGCAGTCACAGCTGATTGAAAGCACTCAAGTGCCTCCTGAAGTTCCCACACTCCCCGGGCTGTACTTACCAATGATAAGTACAGCGCGGTGACTGTGGAAACTGAACTCAGATGAACTCTCAATGGAGAAACTCCATTAAGAATTCATCTGGAGTTTGCTTTTTTTTTTTTTTTCCTTTTCTTTCTTAAACATATTTTTAAACACAAGTCTGTGTTTCCGTGTTTTTTGGGTCAGGTCTGCCCAAATTCAAACTGGTATTTTTGGGTCGAATATAGGGACAACCCAAACTCGAACACCAACACTATCAAATGGCTCGAACATGTCTGTATATAATTTTATTTCATGCATGTTTTGTTTTAATGATATTGCGTTGTTCTTAAGATTTCCTCCCTTTCTTATCTGTAGAGTTGGGCTGGTCTCAGCCATGTGATGTGTGGAGCATAGGATGCATCCTGTTTGAATATTACACTGGCTTCACGCTCTTCCAAGTAAGTCCCTTTTTAGCTAATTTTGAAATGTTTGTTGTAAGGCATTAGAATACTAGTCTGTCTCAAACACTGGGAGTAGACAGCAGACAGCTGGTAGTTTGCATATAGGAAGAAAATACTGTTGTTTTAGTTTACATTATTATGCCTGTGTATGTTATATTTGGTCCTTCTAGAGCTCTGTTTACTAAAATGCAGCAAATGCTAATCTCTATTACAACACTCCTAATTAGGGGATCTGCTCACTTGGAATATATATATATATATATATATATATACCACACAGGCATAGGGCTACTTGTCATTCTATGCCAATGTTGGCCATACTGTTTAAGAGCCATCCACCACACCTGTAATGGCCTTCCTTGTGATCCAGCCAAAATGTGTACATTGGTATTTATCCATTCCTGGGTTGTGTTTTTACTTCTGCTTTTTACATAAAAAGCATTGGCAAGTCCCTGAGTAAAAACAGTAAAATGTGTTACTTTACAAATAAGCCTGCAAACAGGTAAAATTCCAAGCACCTACAAATGTATTAATTCTGCAGAGAGCAAATGCTGAGCTGTTGTGAATAATCCATAGCTCTCCCACTTCCTCATAGTGACTGTTCCTTTCACATTTTTATTACCCCATCACTATGATGTTCTGCCTTACTGGCCAGTAAAATTGTGAAAGATTTTGTCAGCTCCGGACAGCTGCTAGGACAGCAGCCATCCAGGTTGGCATAGTGCACAACCACTGCTGGACTTCACTGGCCTTTAAAGCTTATGCATGGAAAAGTTCTATTACCCTCACTTCTCACTAACCCCCAATAAGGGGATGCTTTCTTCTCACCTAAAGCCGCAGTCACATAAAGTCAGAAACACCCAGGTCTTTTCTTTTACATTTGTTGGGGTTCTTCTTTGGGTTTCCATGTGACTGCCTGTGTGACATGGACACCTATTGGCTATCCAGCAATTATTCTTCCTTTGCAAGACGACTCAACATCCGTGCAAAGGAACTGGGAGGCTTGGCCTGATGAGAGCTGCCACATCATTGGTCCCCCACAGAGTAAACAATGCTGTCAAGAGACTTCCTCAAATGGTTTAGTTGAGTATATCTTGCTAAACGAGGAGGAAAAGGATGGGCGGGTGCTGCAGGTGAAAGTTGTTGCCTGGAAATCTCTTCCTGTCCTTTTACAGGTTAGCAGATTTTCTCCATTTCATAGGGTCAGTGTACTTTATATCCTAGTATTATACCAATTCTGTCTACAGTTATAAATCACAATTTTGAAGGGAAACCAGCAAAACATTTTTTTATAAAAGAAAGATTAGCTCTCAACTGTGAACTAACAGCTTGTAAGCAATTGTATTCATATTATGTACAGTGGATTGACTACTTAATCTGCATTTTCTCTTTCTTTAGACCCATAGCAACCAGGAACATTTGGTAATGATGGAGAGAATTCTTGGGCCATTACCTAGACGCATGGTATATAAAACCAAGTAAGAAAATGCTAATCGGCTACATAAATATATGTAAAAATATTTTAAATATCCATGAGCATCTAAATTTTTTTTGTTTACTAGGAAACAGAAGTACTTCCAGAATGGTGCCTTGATCTGGGATGACACGACTACAGATGGACGATATGTCAGCAAAAATTGCCACCCTTTACGGGTAAGGAGATCTTGAAGACAGATCAGATTTTTCCCAGTACTCCCCACTGTCATTGTAGTAATCTATTAGGGCGATTATAAAAATTCAAACTTCTTTGGGGATTCAAACTTACCCCAAAAAATGGATATTTACATACCACACATCTTACTACATGCTATATTCCTGAAGAAATTGTTTATAAAAGGTATCCTTGAGGGTCTGGTTTTCCTAATCAGGTCAGCTTTCCTAATCCCACAGACCAGTCCCCCTCCCCATTACTGACAACAGTGGGGTGTCATTCCTCCTATTAACAGAAAAGACTGAGCACCAGTCCTCTCGCTGACAAAAAACAATTAGGTGCCACTCCTCCCACTGAATGCCAATGCATGAGGATTTTTTTTTTGAAAGGGCTATGTAATTTGAGTAATAATAAATCTGGATTTTTTTTTTATAAACTATCATATCCTTTTGTTTGATAAACTGTCTTACAAATGTTGGGATTAAAAATAGGAAACCTGTAATTTTGGCTCTCGCCCGCCTATGCATTAGTACTCCTATTGCAGTCTTGGGCAGTAATATCCTGAGTGCTTCCTACTTAGATTTTACCCAAGACCCTTATTTTTTATTAATCATCTGTGTGTTCTACCCTCACAAGTTTGTTCTTGTTTGTGAAATTGATTTATTGTATTTCAGTGGAAAAATGGGAGCTATACAGATTCCATAGATAAATTCCAACGCGTATTGTCACCCTAGCTGGACCAATATTTCTTGGCAGACCTTTATCACTCCCTACTGTCACTATAAGTGCAAGGGTTCAAAGTTCCCAATGCCATTCTACAGTTGGTACTTACATTGGCTGCCCGTGGTATAGCTCCCCTCCCTACTTCTCAAATTTGAGGCTTTTTTTCCTTTCATTTAACTTGGCTCCTATGTTTACTTACCTCTTCATCTCTCCTTGTTGTATTATATATTACAAGGCCTATACTCATTTGTCTCTCATTGCAACTTGAGTACGATCCCTTTGAGTATATTTACCGAGCTCCGTATCTAGCAAATCAGAGGTTTTCTTACAAAACAAATCAATAGTAATGCATAGTTGTAAGTTATTCTTATTACTTGTTTACATGTTTGGCTAAATATTTTGTCATCTGCAGTACTCTCCACATTTCTAAGCTTTTGAAATCTGTTGTTTTTATGATTATCTAAATCTTTTAAATGTTTATTTATATTATAAAATACATTTTATACATATTTATATAATAAAAAGTTTAATATTGAAAATTTGGAATGTATTTGTTTTAGACTTACAAGACTGAAGATTCAGCTGAGCATGCCGAGTTGTTTGACCTTCTACATAAGATGCTGGAATACAGCCCCACACTGAGGATTACATTGAATGAGGCCATTAGGCATCCATTCTTCAGTCACCTGAGCCCTGAACAAAAGACTTTAGGATGCAGAACCTCAAGAGACTTGAGTCGATAGGAAGAAAATAACACTTGAATTCCTTCACTTCCCTGCATTCCTCCAAATCATCTATCCACCAAAGAATATATAAGGACGTATACTTTAAGGGTGGATTTGTAATATTGCATGTTGGGTTTGTAATCAAAACTAGAACTTGTAAATAACATTTCACATTGCTGGCATGTTATTTAAGACTGTCGGATGCCTTATGGTCACTATTGCACACGGGAACTCTGCAAATGAAACAGGAGCCATTGACAAGACACTGTTGAGTGGATATTCACTGTAACTTAGGAGACCAAAACCATTTCCTCTCCTTCATACTGAAGATGCAAAGTATGAGCACCGTGGATGAGCATACATGATCTATATAACATTTTCTATATATTACTCCTATGTATGCATCTATACTTGCAAACTCAGGGATACATGGGGAGGGTTATTCAGTAGTGAAACATCAATGTAATGGTGAACAGAACTTCAGAGCTGTAATATAAGATATGGAATAAATACTGTTGCCTTGTATACTTGGCTCACTGTTGCACATGTAGCATGGTTGGGAGGGATGTTACTGTTTTTGTATAGCTGTTAAAAAATAAAATTTGAATGGTAATACTTTTAATTTTTTTTCCTGTCAAATTTTAATATATGAAATTAACCTGTCAAAAGGCAGTAGCAGTTTCCAATAATGAGTAAACAATACACTGCTTACTTTTGAACTTTTGAAAAGGAAAAATGTTCTCTATTGAGATCCGTGACTGTTAAGGCCAGAAACTGGGATTCCTTAGATGTTTTTCCAACTTCGTTCAATTTCATGCAAATGGGAATTGCAGCTTGAATGCCTTTTCTTAGCTGCTGTATCCCATCTCTTTCAAGCTTTAACATGTACGTACAGATATGCTGTTCTGCATTCCTCAATTGTAACAAATGGTTATGAAGTTGCTGTTACCTTGCTGTCAGCTTAAACCAGTCTGCCCATTCTCCTATGGAATCAACATTTTTCACCCAGAAAACTGCCACTCGCTGGTCATTTCACCTTTTTCTGATCATTCTCTGTAACCCTAGTTATGCATGAAGAAAGCAGATCAGCAGTTTCTGAAATACTCAGACCAGTCCATCTGGCACCACCAGCCATACCCCAAAGTCACTTACATCACCTTTCTTCTGCATGCTCAGTTGGAACGTCATCTTGACAATGTCTACATGCAATGTGTTGCTATGTGATTGGCTGATTAGATATTTGTAGTAGCAAGCAGTTGAACAATTGTAATTGTAAGAAAATGCTGACTTAATTGTCTTATGGTGATGTGAATATACTTTAAATATTGTTAAAGTGGAAACTCTTCTGTCTAGCTGCATCTTGCATCCAATATTTCAAGTCTGCATCAGTCTACCTTAAAGTGTAAGCAAAGGATATTTTTAGTTTTCAATTTTTAGAAAAAATAAAATCCATGACATTTATTAGGAGTAACACCACTGTTGTCCTAAGCACTGAGGAAATGACTCTTTAAATAGGAATCAATGAATAAAAACATGGAAGTCAGCCATACCCTACACAATGGCCTGATTTATGAAAGCTCTTCAAAGCTGGAGGATACACTTTTATCAGTGAAGCTGGGTGGTCCAGCAAACCTGGAATGTATCTGGTTCAAAATAGAAAACATTAAAAAAAAGGCAAATGACTTAAGAAACCCATTCCAAATTTGCTGGATCACCATGATGACGTGTACCCCATCCAGCCTTGGAGAATGTTCATAAATCAGACTATATTAAAAAACATTGGGCCTATTTCAACTTAAGGTCTTTTTTCCATCAATATTTGATTATCAAATAATTATCATAAATGCCTAATTCTTAGTTTGGCCACACATTCAGGTGCCTGAAGAAATACACCCAACACCAAGGCAGAAAGGGATGAGAAATCTTCCAAGCAGCAAGCAAAGTTTATCAACCCCTTCCTATTTTATTAAGAAGACTAAAAGGTTGTGTAGGTATTAGCTATACATACTTTGACAGGTGTTTTTTTTTTAGCTTTGATATTCATCTAGAAAAAAAAACTATTTGTTTTGTCAATACATCAGCATTTACTCATGAGTGTTGGAGATTTGGCTTTGGCTGTTGTGTGATAGCAAATTTAAATATTCTCAAGGTATTATTTCTTAGGGTTGAATGTTCTTGGACTATTTTCTTTTAGGATCAAATGGCAACATCTCTACTGGCTTTAGGTGCACACTTATGGTGAGTTTGTGGTGCATTTACCTCTCTCCTGCCAATAACTGTTGGCCTCTTTGGAGACTCTTCATGGCAGTGTCTTCCTGCAGCAGCTGGGAATAAAGAAGGGGCTGGAGAAGTGCTGCTCTCTGCAACCAGCACCAAGGTTGGAGTAGCTGGGGAGTTGCCAACTCAGAGCCACAGAGGATTGGTGAATTCCTAGGCAGGTGTGAAGCTGACCATTAACACCTGCATCAAAGTTATTGCCAATAATCTGGCAGTCCCAAAGCATTCCACTGCAAGCAAATGAGCTGTTTGCTTCAATTTCAATCCAGAATGTAGCTTTGCCCTGCCACAAAGCAGCATTTCTCAGTGTTGCTCTATAGTGCAATACCTAGGCATAATGCATTTGACTACACTGGCTTTGAGAAAGCTTGCGGCTGCAAAGCCAGTGGAGTTAAGGTAACACATTATTTATATATACGTTTTAAAGGGGTAACAGCTCATATCTGAGACCAGGTGCCTTTTCTGGTGTATACAAAGATCAAACTGACACAAGAATGTATTGAAGTGTAAAACATTGCTAGTAATTGTTGTGCCAACATTTGAATAAAACATGCTGGTTCCTGGAGTAGGGTGTAACAAACATTTTATAAACAGTGTGAGGCTGTTGAGCTAGAAGCAAAGTCTGTACCAGTCAAAGTTTTTCTCCCTAAATTGGCACACACAAACACACTTGTGTAGGAACAGCCCCTAATCCCCACCAGTAATGGAACCTTTGGGCTCTGTAGTAAGCGAGCAAACATTATGTAAAATATAGGCCACAGGGATCTGCACAAGTTCTGGAAGATGAAACAAGGTGCACCTCAAATTTTTTTCTGTCTCATTGCAACATTTTTGCAATAATTCATACATTTACCTGTGAAAGATTTGAGAAGATTCTTTCACCTAAGAGCACATCCAATATATAGAAGCCATTGCAGCTGCTAAACTGGAATGTGATACTCTTACGTAGTTTGTAAACATTCTACATCAGTGTTTCCTAACCAGGGTTCCTTCCAAAGGTTGCTGTGGGTTCCTTGAACCAAGAAAAATTGGTGCCTCTCAGGTCACTTTAACAGTCACCAAGGCTCTTTTGGCTATAGAAGGATGACATTATTCCTATTGACCAGCAATGTAAGAGATATTCTGCCCACTGACCACCTCCGTAATGTGCTGTGAATATAGTAATTATAGGAGGGGTTCCCTGAAGACCTGAAAGTTATTTTAAGGATTCCCTCATGTTAAAAGGGAGAGAAAGAGCTGGAGCATGGCTAACTCCTCAGATTAATTATCCTGAGGTAAAGAGAAGGGTCTCCTGTACACTCACACACAAGAAACACACAGCTCTCAACACTGATTCTACGGAAATGTTCAAAACATTTGGTCGCTATGGATTAGGAAAATTCTTCCTCCATCCTTTGATCGTTCTTTACTTCACCTTTAATGATGCTGTATTTTGTCTTTTATTCTATACAACCTTCATCCCCTCCCTCTCCCCTTTTCCTTAAATTAGGCCACCCCTTCCTTCC
This sequence comes from Pyxicephalus adspersus, assembly GCF_032062135.1. Taxonomy (NCBI): domain Eukaryota; kingdom Metazoa; phylum Chordata; class Amphibia; order Anura; family Pyxicephalidae; genus Pyxicephalus; species Pyxicephalus adspersus. The sequence goes on along the minus strand of NC_092859.1, from coordinate 120,360,376 downwards.
CCATGTATTTGTCTTCAACAGTTTGGCCTTTTCCCCCCTAACATTAGATGCACCAGGTGATTTTTTTTATTTAGATTGATACCTCCTTGTATATGTTGTACCCCTTTATCATTTTCAATTTATTTAATGAATTGTTTATTTAGTCTTACCTGACAATGCCCTGTTTATCTTGTAATTCCAATAAAAATTTATTTAAAAAAAAAAAAAAAAAAAAAAGGGGGAGAGAAAGGTTGTTCCACATCCAGAATTTGTTATAGAATGTGTTGGATATTATGAATTACAAGAATTGAGACGATCCAAATATGTTAAAGATAAAAAAAACACAAAACACACACGCAAATACACAAACATCAAGTGCTTCATTTGGTAAGTGCCAGACCACTCGAGTGACTGAATGGTGGACATCGTAAACAACTGGTAAAGCTACAAATAACAGAGATTTGTCTTTGCAATGACAATTTAACAATAAAAAAAAAATAAGCTCCTTCTCTTTGTCAGAAGCATGCTTTTTGAAAACATGGTCTGGGTTGGCTGGTGCAGGAACAAAATGACAAAACAACAAACTTGTTTCTTAAAATGCCACTGACGTAATACCATCATGTGACTACAATACAGCTGCCCTGCACACACAGCTATTACCACTGTGATGTCACGGAGAGACTACTGGCAGTTTTGTGCCTGCATATTTAGTCAGCATCTTGAAATGCTTGTGATGCCAATACAGGCCAGTTGGTCATTTCAATCTTGCAAAGAATGTAAAGGGATAACAAACTTGCAGCCAAAAGGTGAGTGATAGGTGATGCCCACCTCCTTGAACACCTTTTGGGGAATACCAATGTCACACAAATATATGCGGCCAGACTGCTCGCCAAGTGCCAAAGGAAGTGCCAGCTGCAGAGACCATTTGGCGTGTATGCCCTGCTCCTGGTCAGTTACAGGTGGATCAATGCTTAGTACTGGGGCTCGGTTTTGGTTCGCCCATTCCACCGCGGCTTTGTACCACGGTTGGTCGCGCAAGAAGGCATTTTCCTGGCAGTCCAGGCAGTGAATGACCAAATCTACAGGACAATCTGGCAGATCTGAAAAACAGATAAACAGGAAAACAATTTTAGGAGCATAAATAACAATCATAATATTCATTGCGGTTATCTATTTTGTGCCAAATGTAGAACATCAAAGAAGTTCAGAGTTGCACTTATTTCTGAAAATATGTAATAAATGCCTGCCCCTGGGGAAGGTGAATGGTGTTTTGCATTAGAAATAGTCCTTTTAAATTTTGAATAGCTGAATAAAATGCTCACAAGGAAGCCAGTACATTTGGTATGTACAAATTTTAGGATATTACACAATTTACTAGAATATTTTTTCACATTTTTGTGTGCTTTGTTTTCATAGCTGTGCTTAAAATGCAGATTTATAATTGTCCTCTCTGCTGACAGTTAGTCTCTTAGGGGTGTATTAATAAATTTTTCCCCTGCCAATTGGACCTATATTTGCCCAGAATTGAATTACAAAATGTAGTATTTACTACGGTATTGTGACTGCTGTGCGCTTTGACAATTGGCCACTAGGTGGCAGGATGAGTCATTGTTTTTATCATGCACAGAAAACAAATGTGTAGCAGAAGGATTTGAACAGATGTCAGCTAAAATGACAGAGGAACTTTGATATAACCCCTAGAATTATTGATACAAGCCCTAGAGATGGTATGGACATGAGTGGAGTACAGACTGCTGTATTTACAACCACCAGTAATTAATCATAATTGATATATTAAAATCTTGTAGCTGTAGCATAGCTGCGCTTGAGCTTCAGTACAATTGTGAAGATAGAAAATAATTATCAAATTATTATACAAACCCCCTCCCCATTACCTTTTCCCAATTAATCCCAGTAACAGTTTAAGTACAGAATGAGATATGTACCATGGAAAAAAAATAAAAGCTTGGATTAATCAAGACATGATAATTATTTCAACTTAATTTTCACACCAAAAACCCAGATACAAGTAAAACACATTTGTTCCTATTAGAGAGAAGGCCGTCATGGCGACAACATGGCAAAACTGAACAAAGGAACTAAACCTTTCCTACTCAAAAAAGAGAAAACAGTTTTCATTGCTGTCTGTATCTTTACCGTGGACACAAAAAGATTCAGAAATGCCAATTGTTTCTAACCAATCCCAACTTTTGAGGAAAAACTGCATCCTAAGCTAGAGCTGGTTGTATATTTTTTCAACCACCAGGTGGCAGTACAACACAACCCGCACTGGCTGCAGCAGATCTGTGCTTGCAGGCATGTGTCTTTGTTCGTTATATTACCTGCACATGTGCAGACTTTTTTACTTCTATAACATAGCACTATTAGTCAGATAAGGATTTTGTATAAAAAGTGTAAGGAAATCTTCACTTGGTTCTTTTCCAATAATGGAACACCATTGCTGTTACCTATTAACAAGTAATGGCATGAAATGAATTGAAAAACATCTATAAATTAATTTATTATGTTAATAATTTACCTATAAAGGCACTACAAAAGAAGTTACCTGCCTGTGTGCTGCTTCTTTTAACATGAAAATAGACACAATCATGATCAATAAAAGGAGCACTAAAAATTTGATGTACACCAGTTGACCAGGTCTTATATGTGGGGACTGCATTAGTTACACCAAGACCATTTTTTACAAGCAAAAAAACAAAAATACCTAATGCGAGTCTGAACAGTAACCAACCAATCTTCTATTTCATCTGTAATTTACTAATCCCATCAACCCTCATGTAATGGAGAGATAATAAAGCAGATATGTTTAAAGTACCAGTCTCCCAGGGACACAAATTATGACATTCAAAGGAGTGGAAAATAAAGAAAACCAATGCAGCAACCACATTTAAAGGTCTGATTAACTGAAATATATTATTTTGTTTTTGGGTTTAGATTTAGGAAAATACAGTTGTTTCCCACAACTGATCAGTGGTTTTATTAGGAATCCTGTATTTGCCTGCAAAATTTTTTTGAATCAGGCCGTCATTGCAGAAAAGGGCAGGTAATGTCCCTTCTGCAATTAAGTAATTCTTACCTGCCTGTTGGTTGACAGGGTTAGCCAGCAATCCTGGCTTCAGCTGCCTGTGTGGGAGTTACAACATCCCAGCCTGGCTAATCAAGACTGCCAAAGAACGAAATGTGGAAGAGAAGGAGGGAGAAGATGGCGGCACCCATAATGGAATGGGGAGAGGTGAGTACCAAGGGGTTCAGTCTACCTACAACTGGTTGTCACAGGTAGCACAGAACTTTCTTTGTATACAAGTCAATATGTAGCCTAGCGCAGAAGATACAATTGGTAAAAAGCAAAGATGAGATGTTGCCCACAGAAGCTAGTACATTTTTGCAGGTTAAGAAATAAAAGCAGGTACCTGCCATGGGCAATCAATTTATCTTTTATTCCTCCTGTATGCAGGTAGACCGGAATGATTAGAGACAGTTTATATATGGACTTGTAAGATATACAATGTTTTGTGTTGGTGTATGTAAACAGAGATGGATTACATAAAGCATTCATTGAAATGCTATCAATGGTCAAAACAAGGAGGAGGAAAGAGACACAGAACCAGCAAAATCTGCACACTACATACACAATGCCATGGCTAGACAGATCTACTTTCAAAACAGAAACTGTGTTTTCCATATGTGATGACTTTACAAGGTCATGCTAGAATGGGTTTAGAAATAAAATACATTTTTAGTACACTTACTCAGCCAATTTAATCCCCCCTAATAGACTGTAACAAGGACAGGGCATAAAGAATCACTGCTCTGTTTGGAAGATCAGGTACTGTAAACAAATACAATTTTACATATATTTTGCATGTTAACGTAACTGAAAAAGTTAAGCAACATACACATGTTCAGATGATTCCAACATTGCTCATGTTTCAGTCCTGGAGAATCCATAAAAATCGTAATGCAAGTAAAGGGGGGAGAGCACAGCAGGGTGCCACTCCATCATCATCCCCCACCCCCTCCATGTACATGTGCTGCATGTACAGCACTCGTTCATGCATCTTTCAGTCTTTTGTCATTGAAAAAGTTCATGAAAGATGTGTGCACAAACCCTAAGTTTTTAAATATGCCACGCCAGGGATTGTTCTATATGGGTACTTGTCTGGGAGAACACCATCTCTGACTAATTCCTGCATTATCACTCTGTCACACAGGCTCCTGAAGGAGAGTACAAGAGGCCATTTTTAACCACACACAATACACAGGCATTGCAAACTATCTATAATCCTGATGCAGGAAATGCCATGTACCAAATGATGGAGTGCACACCTGTAGGCAATGATGGAGTGCACACCTGTAGGCATGAGGGGCTGGCTCAGCAGCAAAATGAAAGAGGATGAACAAAAAAAAAAAAAAAAAAGAACCAAGATATATAAATAAATAAAAATTTCCAATGTTTTTACTTTTCTGTGGATATATTATACGATATATAATATTATATATTATAAGTTTACTTCAGCAATCCCAAATATATTACAAGTGTTCCAATTTTTAAAAGCATGATACAGTAGAAACTGTTGCAGAGATCTATGGGGAGACCAAATCTTCTGCTTATTTTCTCTAGTGATTTCTAGCTAATTAAAAAGAGTTGTTGCCATACAAGAATACATGCAACTACAAATCACTGGTGTGATATTAGGTGCAGCAGCTGCACAGAACAAGTTGTAAAAAAGTATAGAAAAGGAGTATTACAACTCCGCTGCTACAAATCTGCTAGTGCAACATGATTCTGGCAACCTGGGGCCGAGTTACACAATCTAACCGTGAACAACTTCTGAACTGTACTGCTGCTTTAGTGAAAGATGAGAAAACCCCACCACATGCCTAAAGTAATACAATCAATGTGTCTTCTTAGGGACAGGAACCCATTAAACAGGAAAACATTTGAGAAGGTATGTAGGGCAGGGATTTCACATCTTACTTCCTGTTTTATTAAGCAGATGTGAATATCTATTGTGGGTGTCATCAGGGAAGGTGTACTAAAATAAATACAACCAAAACCTTGATTTTTATTAACACAACTCTTTATAGCCCAAGAAAATGATATCTCCCCAAAAGTACCTGCAAGGCAGACATGCAACTAACCTAATATGAAACAAATTGTGTCAGGGACGTTGGCGCATGTAAATTACTCACCTTTGACATTGGACACCTGTTTGCCTTCGGTCCGACAGAACAGATTTAGTTCATTAGTAACAGGCTCCAACATTTTAACAAAATTTGGTAAGAAAAGGATAACGTCTACATCGTGATTGGCCAAATGACGGCCGCAGCTAATGCCTTGAGCTCCCTTGATGTGAGGTCCACACAGAAGTGCCACAGTAGGTCGCTGGTGTATGTTTTTAGGATTTAACCTAGAAGTATAAGGATGCAATTGTTAATAGGATAAACTCTACGTCTCAAAGAACACAACTTCTAGCAGGATGCATGTATTATTGTACTCCTTTCTAAAGAAAAGAACTGGCAGTAGAGGTACAGGATCAAAAAGTAAACTTTAATAGTATTCTATATAAGATATCAGTATTACTGCACACAAAAAGTTATCCATCTCAGAAAACATTTCACAGGCACAGTGACTTTTGTGTTCATGCAGTGAGACAGTTAATGATCATTGTAATCTTAAGTCCTGGGAGACTTCAGTGTTTTTCATGCGGTAGCAATGATATCCGGTTTATTCACTCTGAAGACCAACCCACACCTAGTAATTTATCTGTCCTTGTTTATACACACGCAAGGCTTACAAAGCACGACCTTGCTAAATTGATTTACACTCTAGAGAACTCTGCAGAACTGGTATTACAGGAACGGTGCAGGAGAAGGAAGACAGGAGAGCAGAAGATCTGCATTGCGTGTGAAAAGAACATTCCAGGCACACTCGTATCACTTTTACAGTGGGAAATTGAGGCCTGTCTGTAGAACTGGTTTCATTCCTCTTATCTTGCACGTGCTGTTGCCGGGTTCCTAGTTTGATCTGAGTTTTACTGGATCTGGTAATTACAATAATAGGATAGAGACATTTTCTCTGCACTGCTGCCCATCTCTAGCCCGTCACCTATTCTTGTTGACTAAGAAAGCAAAGCAAGATTCAGTAGCCTGAAACTAAACACATTTGTAAGAGGAAAGGCTTAGTAAATCATAATAAAAATCTGGACATTACTAAAATGATTTTTAGTAAGAGTATCTGAACATAAAGAAGTTTTGATAAGCAGATAAATAATAATTTACTCTCACTTCATCATTTCTTGACTACAACCCAGTAGCCATAAAGCTATGCAACTCCTAGGAGGACGATAATACCATCAGGCAGTTGTCATGGTATACACATATTTACTGTTCACAGCCTTTTTCATTGCATACAGAAAGTTTCTATGCATAAACAGTCTTTAGGACTCTTCTTACAAATGACCGGATATTTAAATGGCCTTTATAAGTACAGCTATGCACTGAAGACAATTGTGTTTACCTATATACAGCTCACCTGTTTGGTCCACCAAGCAATGTGAGAGCCATTTGACTGGCACAAACTCCTGACATTTCCAGCCGTTTCTCCACTGTCAGGCCATGCTTCTCAGCCACACTTAACAGCTTCTTGTGCAGGCTGTAAGAAATACTAGGAACCACCAGACCAGAATCTGTAGGGCAAACATAAAAATTGTCAAGAAGACAGAAAGACAAGGAATCTGTGCAACAGCCATGCAGTTTATAGACAGAAATTCCTACAAGTCCCACAAAAAATATAATGTGCAGAACTTTAGAGACGCGGTCTGTTGGGCTAAAGTAGTAACATACTAGTAAAACAAAAAAAAAATTTTTTTTCTTCATGAGTACTTGGGGTAAAACCTATCAGGTCTGCCTTAGGGAGATAAATCATGTCTACTTGTCCTGGTGACTATTGTCTGTAGGACTAAAAAGTCTGGAAAAGTCAACAATTTTATGCTGTCACCAGCACAGCAATAGCGGGGAAAGCTTCTAACTTTGTCCAACTTGTACTAGTGACAGCCTAAAATGGCATTTCCCTCAGGTTGCTATCAATTTCCTTTTGTGTGCACAGGACAAGCAATGTTTAGCGGTCAGCTCTCTCGCCTTTTCATCGCTAGGTCCCAGGTTCGAATCTTGGACAGGACACTATCTGCAAGGAGTTTGAGATATGAGATATAATATATATATATATATACACACACACACACACACACATATACTTGCTACAATGTCAAACCCTTTGTCCACCTGCACAATTCCACAGAGTGGCATGCAGCATAGTGCAGACTATACAACAGGTACCATGCCAGTCGCGTGAAGTCCAGAGTCTCTTGTTCCATCGCACGAAAGTCTAGAAGCTGTGATTAAGAATTGGCATGAAAGCTAAGGCATGCAGCCAAGCATTTCACCTCAAAGAGGCCGCTGGCAACTTCTGGCATCAATGCATCTCCTTCTCACGTTATGTACATGGAACTAAACATTAGCCAAAACTTTACCCTGCCTTTCTGTGACCTCCTGTACCTGCTAGCAGAATATATTTTGGCATAGATCATCATCATATCAATACTTGAACAGAAACCTAATGTGCACTTAAAACTAAAGGATAGATAATTTCCAATATGAACTTTACACCCTTTGGGTATGATTACCTACAACTAAATGGTGATCCACACTTCCAACTGGTTAGGAACTGAGACATTCAAACCAGTCACAGACATGGCTATCCAAGATCCTTGGTCTGGCTGATGTCCACCCTGAAGTAACCCTTGAACAGAGGGGCTTTTCAATGAAAACTCATCTGAAACTAGAATACAGCAAATAACACCTGTTGACTGAAATGTAATTTTCTTTAAATGTTGGCAGAGCCAAGTGACCAAAACATTTTAATAAAAAAAAAAAAAAAAAAAAAAAAAAAAAAAAAAAAAAAATTGCCCAAACTTTAGTAGAAACGTAAACAGATCCAGAAGCTTCAGACACCACTCTTTAGCTAGCTAATGCTAATAAATTCTCATTTTACCTGAATTTAGTATTACATTGTAATATCAATTTAGACAATGACAGTCAGTAAAAAGCATGTTATATGGGTCATAAAGGTAATAGTTTGATGAGCATTGAAATCTAGGATCAATTTTGTAGAGACAAAAAGGCTTTGGGCACCCAAATTTAAGGAAAGGGGACGGATTTTTTTAACGTATATTCATAGAAATCGATTACGTTTGTGGGAAAAAGAACATTCTTCTTGATGTGTTTGATCCAAACCAGAAACAATTAGCACTTCCTACAAAGTCTCAACATCACAATGTGCTGAAAGTGGGAAAATACTGAATAGACTTCCTTGAGTGTTCTGAGCTTTGACACTTTGCAGTGTACATGAATGGAGGATAGCAAGCTGTTAGACAGGTTACTCCAGCTGCACCTGTCTCCACAGCTGTTCCATGGTCACACGCAAAGGCTTCCTCCATTCACACAGGTGCTCATTCATCTGCTCAACACGTTCTTGTACCCTCCTACCTATATTTTCTTAATAGCTTTCAAAGACATCAAAGGGAAAATATATACAGTATGAAAACTGAATCTTCTTGGCAAAAAACTGCTCTTCAAGGATCTAAATCGGAGCATATTTTTTTTATATAAAATTGGAGACAACACCATACCTAGCAATGGTTAAAACATGCTTTGATGGTGGGTCTAGATGACTAAAGCACCTAATTTAAACAAAATATTTTATATTAGAACATGAACATGAAGGAATTAACTCAGGCATGCATTTTTTTTTTCCATAAGGGTATTTTCAAATCTTGAAATGGAACTGCATGAAAAACGGTTTCATGTTGTGTTATAATAAAGAGGAAATGAACACCCTCAAAAAATAAATAAATAGAAAATGAAGAGAGAGACAAACCCCCTCTTATATTACTGCCTTGGGCTACCTACACACGTTAGATCTTTCACAATCCTTTCCAATGACAAAAGACTGAAAGATGCATAAACAAGTGCTGATCTCTGGAGAGGGGAAGGGGGAGAATGAGTGAGCAGCACCCCCATCTCCTTCACCTTCATTACTGACGCTCATGGATCCGCTGGGGCGGATCAATGAAGAACATTGGGCGGCCGCTGAACACACGCCAGATTCTTGTCCGATACCAGCCCTGAAATTATATTCTCAGGAGAATCATCTGGCGTATATACGTAGCCTTAAGGTGCGTACACACTTCCAATTTTTATCGTTCCAATCGAATGACGAACGATCGATTGGGCAAAAAATCGTTCGTAAAAAAGTAACCAACGACGCCGACGAACGGTCGTTCGTGTGTACGGTCGTTCGTTGATCGTCCATGTTCAGAGCATGCGTGATGAACGAACGTCCGTTCACATAGTTCCTCTATCGCTTAAACGATCGTATCTAGTGTGTGTGCAATATCTACGAACGATCGTGTCGTTACCTCTATGTGCAGGATCGGTGCTATACGATCGTTCATATATATCGTGCAGGAACGTTCGTCGTTCGTTTTCCGACGATAATAATTGGAAGTGTGTAGGTAGCTTTACACTACCTCTGTGATACACAAGGGTACACTGAGCACATATCATTTTGCACAGACCTGGTATCTAACATTTTCAGTGCTTATAAGCGCTCCTTGTTAAAAAACAATGGTTACTAGCATTCATTCAGTACACAGTTTAGAATACTGAAAAAGCAGTTTATTTTATTTGTCTTGCCCAGAGTACACATTCATTAAGTACTTTAATCAAGGAAATATCTTAATGCTTCTTTAGCAATACACATAATAACAACAAATACTATGTAATTATATTTAATAACAAATTTCAGTGTTCCTGTCCTAACACCTTGCGTGCCACATAGCACTATCCCACTGGCACGCTCTCTCTATATGAAGGCAACTTCCAGGAACTGGCAGGCAAGGCAATTAACCCCTTTTGCTTCTTGGGAGATGAGCCAGCTCTTAGCACACAATCCAATAAGGAAGGAGACGGTGGAGGAGAAAGTCCTGTCACGCAATGAGGCAGAATCTACAGCTAATGTTTAGACTTTTAATTACTGGGTGACATGTGTGCAATTGGAGAGGAAACGCCTCCTGCTTCACACACGCAAGGCACCGCTCGTCACACCACTCCTTTAGTAATAAGGGATGTTATGTAAACTTTGCACTGGGGAAAAAGAGAGCACAGACCACTAGGGGAAAGGAGACGGGGAGATGGGAAGCATTTGAAAGCAAACAAAATCAAATTAAAAAAAACTGGGGAATGGGGGTGAAGTGAGCAAATCCAGGCACCGTGTTTCTTTGGGCAGGCCGTACCACAGCCAAACTGAAGCAGCTTTTGATAGGGAGCTGGGGGGGGTGGGTTTGGCTGCTGAGGAAGCCAAGCAATTAAAGAGGCCTACATAAGAGGAGGGAGGGGTGTTGTTTGCAAAGTTTTACTATGAGATTTTACAGCTGCTAGTGAAGTCAGGCAGATATCGATTAAGTACCATTCTTAACACGCAACAGGCATGCAAAGGAATCATTTACACTGTGGGAAGGGGTAAGGGTCACTTGGTATGTACACAACACAACAGTAACCTATTTTCTGCCTGCAACGCTCATGTTTAATTAGAAGCTTTATGTTACAAAAGACAATCCCAGCACACAACTCTCATGCTGCTTAATACAAACACACGACATGTTAAAACGCAGACTCCTTCAGTACAATCATTTGGCAGTGCGGACAGAAATCTTGCCAGATTACAGGAAAGAAAAACACAATCTACCGGACGATATCAGATAAAAAAGACATAGTAATGACATTTAGGATTTCACAATTAGACACATTAGTTTAAAACTGCCATATATGATATTTTACCTATTTAAATGATGTTTTAGGTCTAATAATGTTCACTTTTAGTCACAAAATGCTAAAACCTCCATCTGGTTTATGGGGTACAAGTAGCCATCACGCCTGAAGTTGCAAAGCCTTTACTGGGGCATTAAAGTAGAACTAAAGTTCCTCTCTGAAAACTGTCGATCAGGCAGGTGTTTATTGCAGAAAGGATGCATACACACGCGCAACGACAAAAGACATACAGCGCCGTTCTGCTCTATGGAGAGGGAAGGGGGGAGAAAGATGGAGCAGCACCCAGGCACCCAGCTGTGCCCTCTCCCCTTCACTTTCATTATGATCGTTCCATCACCTGTCGCCAGATTCTCATCCGATATCAGCCCTGAGGTGTTTATCATACGAGAATCATCTGGCATGAGTACGTAGCCAAACAGACAGGTGATGTCCCTTCCGCAATAACTATTCTTACCTCTCTGATCGCCACCAAGCTGTCAAATTCTGCTGGACTGTGCATGCGTATCTCGGCACTTGTTGCCAAGATAACCAGCAATCCCAGCTGAACTTCTGCACACCTTTCAAAACCACATCACATCTATAAAGATCAAGCAACAAAGCAGACTGACAGTGTTGTTTGCACTTTCTGGGACCAGCAGTCAGCTGGGGCTACCAGTTTGACATTTTCTGGTTTTAAATTGAGGAAATCTTTATTGTAAGCAAGCAAAGGTTTACATTAAAACTAAACAGTGTGTAAACTAATTGTACAAAAGGATCAGCGTACACCTCCTTTGGCTAAAATTCCTTAACCAGTACTACCTGGAACCCTTAATAAACACCCAACAATGAAAAGCGTAGTGCCTAAAGGCAGGTCCCTGCATTTCTTACAGATAGTATGCACAGGTAGATAGTGACACATAAAATCATTACTTGCAAATCTATTTCAAGGTGATATCTGAAAGTTCTGGCACAGGAGATCCAGCTGCAAGAGATGTGCAAACCAATTGTGCCAGAAGCTATATCCTGCTAATATAAGAACCATTTTACCAACCAAAGGAATTTCATATTATTCCAATCATGAGAACTTCGCACACAGCCAGCCTGCCGACCTGGCTCTTGCCTACTGCACCTAGGCACAGTTGGGTAATCACCTTGCTGCGAAGGGGCAGCAACAAACGGATAACATCTCTCAGGCCTCCTAAGTTATCAAGCCAATGCGCTTGCGGCACAACTGATTTGCTTTTAATAATGCCCTAACCTCTCCCAGCTGACCTGCTGCTGATCAGGGGATTACAAGCGGTTGCAATGAAGTCAAATTAAAGGGCTTACATTAACTGTATTTAAAAATACATTCATGATCTATTCACACTATTTTATTCACTGATGCACATTGTTTATTCATTTGGAATTGGACCGGAATGGAGAGAGACTCAAACACACGAACGTGGAATTATTTTTAGGGTAATGTTGAGTACTGTGACAGACTATTCAATTGATTGTTGTAGTGCCCTGTAACATGGTACATATATGCTCACTTACAACAGGTAACTTTTTCTTTTAGGGTCTCCTGCAACACGTCAAATTTCCAATTATGTCTGGCAATGGTTGAAGACTGAAGGATGGCCATACTGTCTATTGTGTGTTATTTTTTCTGTAGCATATTGAATATATGCAGAACCTTGGTGATTTTAGAGGCAATATACTTGTCAGTTTAAAACGTTTACAATGATGAAGGGAGTCTAGTATATGTTCCAGTTCTCTTACCTGTACAGTATTCCTTTCCACCAGAATGTGGAACAACAATCCTTCTATATACTATTGGCTCAGACTCAAGTATGTTCTCATCATGTCTGTAATTTGGGGGCCTTTCACTAGGTGTACCTCGTGACCTAGCTCCTCCTCCTCCTCCTCCCCCTCGCTTTTCATGGGTGTCTATCTCCTCAAATACAGCTGCTTTATCAAAAAGAGCAAGATTTCCCTCAAAATCGAAATCTGTGTCTGGAATCTCATCCAAATCCTCTCCAAAGCATTCATCATCTCTAGCTTTAAGCTGCCCATTTTTGGTGCCGTTCTTCTTGGGGGTCACTTGGTTGGGATATCGGCTGCTTGAAGACCCTGCATTAAAGAAAAAGAACAGCATTTTATTCTAGAAAATAAAGTTAAAGGGCACAGGCAAGAGATAACACTTATAGACAAGAGGGGAATAGACAAAAGAGGGGAATACTACACCAAATCAGTAAAGGAACGGATTTGGTATTGCAGTGTTTCATTAGAACATTAACAATACCCAACAACAAGTTGCTGCCGTGAGACTCTACCATTAGCACAGGAGATCCTTAAGACAAAATGTTTATTTAAATTAAATGACAGAATGTCTGCTTACACACCGTGTTCACTTCTCTATTTATTTTACACAGATCTGGTAATGCATATCACAGCACCAAGCTCTAACCAGTGTCCTTAGGGGACCTGTGGTAAGTAAGGTCGTAGTACGAGTCACACTATGTGCTCTGAAATCACAAAGCAAACATTCACTTAATAAGACATTTCCAAAGTAGCCTACCGCCAGGATGCAATAGTAAGCTGTACCATGAACCTAAATGGGGTTTTTCATCTGTATATTCACCAACAAATGTATCTATTCAAAGGCTTATGACAACTACTAAGCAGCCAAAGTGTTGCGTATTTGCTAAGCATCTAAAGTGTGGACAACTGTCAATTTCAGTCAAAAGTGATGCCGAAACTTCAAAACAGAATTTCGACCTAGAAAATATTTATCACACTACTATTCAGGTCTGTTCCTGAAAATGCAACATTTCCTAAAGCTACGTACACACTTCCAATTATTATCGTTGGTAAACGAACGACCCTGCACGATATCTGCGAACGATCGTATAGCACCGATCCTGTACATACAGATAACGACACGATCGTTCGTAGATATTGTACACACAATAGATGCGATCGTTTGAACGATACAGGAAGTTACGTGCACCACAGGAACGTTCGTTCATCACACATGCTCAGACTATGGACGATCAATGAACGATCGTACACACGAACGATGGTCAACGATCGTCGTCCAATCCGATCCGCCGGTCATTCATTTCCAACGACTTTCCTCATTCGTCGGCGTCGTTGGTTACTTTTTTTACGAACGATTTTTGCCCAATCGATCATTCGTCGTTCATTTTGAACGATAAAAATTGGAAGTGTGTACGCAGCTTTACAGTTATGCTTATCTGACAGCCACTAGCCTGGAACAAGAAGGCAGTTACCTGTTCAAACTCAACTAGCAACATACTACAAAAGCATGGAACTTGGAAGTACTGAAAGTAGCATTTTCAAGTGGTCAGCACTGGTTTCCACTGAAGGAATCCATCCATGAGGTGAATAGTCATTGTGTAGGTCAAATTTACAAAAAGTGCCTCAGTGTCTACAGGCCACAATATAATCATGTGGGTTGCTGTTGCTAACGTCTCCCTTTGAGACTGCTAGATCCCTGGCCATCATGCTGCTGCTTTGACCTCAAATTGCTAATTTGCAGGAATTCCTAGTTACAGTATGCTTACTCCACATGAATTAAAAGTAATAAAGCCAGACAAGGCAGGGCAACTAATGTTTTTAAATGCAAGCCAGCGCTATTTTTTTTCACAACAGGTATTATTTACTAAAAATGAACAATTGTTTAAACCATTGTGTTGTATTCACTAGTGACTAAAACCATTTCATCACACAGAAAATCTGGATTCAACCATTTGAGTGATCTCTTACAATTTTAACTAAACGTTATGTCATAACAAGGATAGTAGATTTGTGAACTGACAGACTACCCACAGCCTCAAAATATTTACTCAGCATGTATAAGGTACAGATCCCTCATTTGCATTAAGACCAGAAACACACCTTTGTGTTTTTGCCTGCTGTGCTCTCTTCTAAAATTGGAAAACCATGATACACTCACAGATTAGTTTACCAAGTAAACCTTGCTAGTCCTGGATCGGACAACGTTTGCCATCAGAACTGCGGTTATTCTTTGTGGCAAAGGTTCAACATTGTGGAAAACAATTCTTAGGAATATTGTTCCTAATTGACATGAAAATGTTAAGCATTTGAAGCAGATTTGTTGGCAGCACATTCACAATGTGAATCCCCAATTCCACCACTTCCCAGGGGTCCTCTGTTGGATTGAGATCTGGTGACTGTGGAATCCAAGTAACGTGAACTCGGTGTCATGTTCAAGAAACCAGTTTGAGATGATTCGAGCTTTGGAACATGGTGTGTTATCCTGCTGGAAGTAGCCATCAGAAAGATGGTATGGGCACGGTCAAGGAATGGACATAGTCAGCTATAAAACTAAAATGGCATTTAAACAATACTGAGTTGGTACTAAGGGGCCCAACGTATGCCAATAAAATATTCTCCACACCATTATACCACCAGCCTGAACAACTGATACAGAGCAGGATGGTTCCATCTTTTTATGTTACTCACGCAAAATTATGACCCTCTAATTTCAACCGCACAGAAGAAATTGAGACTCACTAGATCAGGCAACATTTTTCAGTGTCTAATTTTGGGAATCCAAGGCCTGAGCCTGAGGTGTCTGGTTATAGTGACAGGAGAGGCACCCAGTATGGTTTCCAGCTGCTGTATCCTATCTATTCCAAGGTGTTAAACATTCATAGATGCTCTTCTTCATAACAAGTGGTTATTTGAGTTACTGTTGCTTGTCAACTCAATCTATTCTTCTCTGAACCCTGGCACAAACACCATTTTTTGCCAAGAGAACTTCTACTCTTCAAGTTTTTTTTTTTTTTGGGGGGGGGGGGCATTCTTGTTACACCTGAGATGATTGTGCATGAAAATACCAGCAGACCAGCCTGCCTGGCATCCAAAAACCATGACACAAGTCACTTAAATCAACTTTATTACTCAATATGATGCTGGGTTTAAACTTAAGCTGGTCATCTTAACAATGTCTACATGCATAAATGCACTGAGCTGCTGCTATGTGACTGGCTAATTCGAGATTTGTGTAGCAGTTGAACAATTGTACCTAATAAAAGTGTCTGGTGAGCGGGTTTATTAAAATGTACACATACAGTCAAAACGCTTTTAAGCTTAAATCAAATTGACGGTCTTCAGGTGGTTGCCAACCTGCCAGTTTTTCTCTGTAGAGAGTGCAGTGGCCATGGTTACTCGTGGTTAGGAAGTGGTAACAATTTCACTTCAGAACATTTGTGTAAACCAAGTCTTACTGTGCAAAAGTTGAATAAGGTAATATTTCCTATTCCATGCGTTATCAAACAACGCATAATCATGTACACCAGCTTGCCAGCCACTTGAATGCAGTGCACAGTAAGACTTGGTTTACACAAATGGTCTGAAGTGAAATGGTTACCACTTCCTTTTGTAATTTTATATTAAAAACACCCTCTACTAGAAAACTGATCACAAAATAAGCAAGATAAGCAATCTTTACATAATGTCTCTACTTTACCAAACAAGCCTAATGCAGCTTTTTATTCAAACATCTCAGTGCCTATCAAAAAATAGTACATATACTTTCACATTAGGAACATGCTTTATTTGCTATACATTGCAAAAAAATATATACATTATGAATTGCTTATGAATCCACAGTTCCTATTTTTATACCCAGCAGAGCTTTCTTTAAAGCTGGTACAATCTACACATTGATCTCAGAGAAAGCATAGTGCTGTTTAACTTCTGAGTGACGGTATACATGTTCTAAGCTTACAATCTGTTCTCATCTCGTGCTGAGGAAGGAACTCCCACCTCCTGGGGGATAAACTGCAGAACTGTACCTCCGTGACAGTGTGTGAGTTGGAAAGCAGCGCACGCATTGAGACATGAACTCTTTCAACCCTAGACTAGGCTATGTTTAATACAACTGTGCACGTGTAGCGCTTAATAAGCATTATTCTCTGACAGAAATAGCAATTCATTAAATCCCTAACGAATCACTATAGACATGTAGGAAACGATCCTTCAGCCTCAAATACCCTAAAATCCCTTATTAGGCAAGAGGAATGATTTTAAAAAACAGACAGAGGAACACCACCAAATTAAAACCCAATTTTCATGTATATTGAACATTAAAACCATGAGAATGTTAAAGAAGCAGCTTGAAAACACCTTTTAAAATTTTCAAATGTTTCTAAACACAGACTCACAGACATTTTCTTAACTATCCTATTACCTTTATGTTATTAACTAAGAATTATTACTAGAAAATTAAAAAAATATTTTACATTGTTTTGTTTTGTTTTAATGCACCTGGAACTAGACTCATTTCTCTTAACTCTCCCCATCAGTGCCAACACCTTTGCCTGGTCTAGATACACCCAGGCTGAAGGACTGAAGAAACTCTGGAGTTCATTTTTTTTTTTTTTTTTGGTACTAAGGCATGCAGAGATGTCACCAAGTTATGCATACGTAGCTAATTACACATTGTGAAGACAGCAGGTAACTTTGTTTTACTGCAATTAGAGACATAACATGTTCCTTACCAATATATATGGTAACAATAGAAAATGCTGGGAAAAATAAATACATTTATTAGCAGGATTTATCCCTGCAAAAGACGAAAGGTTGAACATACTATATGCCAGAGTGGTAAGTATTTTCTGCCTTTACATGCTGTAATTTATTTATTTATTTATTTATTTTTTTTTAATATAGCAACATGATCACATTAAGGAACACAGTGCAGCAACTTTCCTACCAAATACACAAATTACAGCAACACATCTTAGAAGTGAACACATCTCACTCAATTCTCTTTTTGTGAGCACATTTGCATGCACCAGAGCCCAATTAGCTCCTAGTGTTGTTCTTTCTCCCAGTTCGTGTAAAAGGGGCTGAAGTCAACACAGCTCCAGGTACTTCAACTATTTAAAAGTTGAATCTGAATATAAAAGTTCCTGTATGAAGTTTTTTAGGATATAAATGACAGCCTTGGTATCCATCCTCTATGCTCAGTGGGAAAAATAACTGGATCTTTGGGAACAGATTTAGGCACGGTTAACATTTAGTACTCTCTCTCTAGAATTTTTTTAAGCTGGATGGGAAGACAGTAGGAAGGTGGTGGCACCACCTTTTTAATATTGAATCCATACGTTTTAGTAACCCCCAAAAACAGATGAATGATTACTGTAACATGCTCGGTGGTCTTCTGGTTAAAAGGGACTGAGAAGAACACTAATCATGTAAAACTCTGTGTTCTTTTTACAAAGGTGATCATTTATTAAAAACACAGTCCAATTGTCTAAAACAGATTTTAAACGTTTATAATTCAGGTGCTTCACACCACTACATACACGTGGTTTTCAATGATAATACATTTCATCACACCTTAATCAACATTTATGCTACTTGACTACATGCACGTATGTAGTATACTTACATAACAAGGGTACAGCCAAGGGTTGACTTGGCGATAATCCCAAGAAGATAAGAGTACTAGATAATTATTGGGATTCAATGAAAAGTCATATTTTCCAATACCTTTGATAACCCTCTTTTACAAAAAGTGCAATCTTAGAACTGTGAAAAATAATGAGACATAAGAGCTAAACATGCCTTTTTATTTTTTCTTAGAGCCATATGCAGGCAGATCATTTGTCAAATATCATGCATTATCACATCTTTAAATGTTTGTCCAGTGTCAAAGAAGATAATTGTTTTATAGAACAGCGTTTTTGTTTTCATGCTTGCACACTCAATGCTCCTTTGAATTATTGTGCATTCAAAATTAGAGTCCCTTCCAAATTTTTCCTGGCATTCTGAAACAATGTTACTGACAGATGCTATAGACTCTTTGCAGCAATTCTCTAACCTATTATACAACAGCTAAATCACGCATGTGTGTAACAACAATTCTTTTATTACTTTTACCTAGTGTTGCAGAAATGCAACCAACAGACTGTAAAATACTGCGGTTTCATTTGCACTGAAATATTAGAAAAGTGTTTATAAAAAGGCTTAAAACGGGTGGTAAAAAAGAGGGTGGGGCAACAATGCATTTAGAGCTCCCAGTCATTTAGCCCTTCTTCCCACCACTCCTCCACTGCTTCGCCTTCAAATCCCTCCACAGTTCTTGTCCCACTTACCTTTTTACCCTGGTGGAAAAATACTCCTCTAGCTGCTCTCTTCACTCCTCCAATGATCTACTAATGACTTACTCACTCATAACCTCATCACACGCACGGCTCCAAGCCTTTTCCAGAGCTGCCCCAACTCTCTGGAATTGTCTACCTTGTCCTATTCAGCTTGCTCCTACTTTCTGCTCATATAAAGGAGCACTCAAAACCGATCTTTTCAAACTTGCCTACCCGTCTTCTTCCGTCTCTTAAAACCCTCATTACTTCCTACAACTCCATATCTCCCCTCCTACTGTGTGTTACTTCCCCCACTTCCTAGATTGTAAGCTCTTCTAGGCAGGGTCCTCTCCTCCTGTGTCACTGTCTGTCATTTGCAACCCCTATTTAATGTACAGCGTTGTGTAATATGTTGGTGCTATATACATCCTGTATAATAATAATAATCCAGAAAGCCCTATAATGTTGTCAGCTTCCCCCCTATACGTTGTTCCAACTTCTAATGCCACACCCCTGTTATGCCAACATCTTTATATTATGCCCCAACTGTATTGTGACCCAACTTTTCAGTAACCGCCTAACAGCTGGGGTGGTGCGCTTGGCTAAAAGGGACAGAGGAGAACAATGGGACAGAATACAAAAAAGTTGTACACTCATTGCCCACAACAAGCATTCATGCTGCACAAATTGCATTCAAATATTACAAAATATCTGCATATGTTCAAATAAACCAAGTTAAACATAATTTTAGACAAATAATTCCTCAAAACCCTGAATTTTTTTTTTCTAGCTGGCATCTAATTTTCTAAACTACTAGAATACCTGTTCCATCTGTTTCCTGGCATCTCCCCAAAGTGAGTCCGAAGCATTTAGGAGGTGCTGACAGCAAATGGTAGGCAGAAAGCAAGTAAAAAAGCAAATAAAAATTAATTACTTTGAAATTAAAGGCACCAATTGATACTCAAAGCAATCCAGCCATAAACAGTAATACCACATTGTTCGCCTCCTTCAGAAAATAATAGTTGAATGGCTATTATGCTCACCCATCAAGTTTTTTTTTTTTTTTTTTATTTCCGTCAGTCACGGACACAGAAAAGCATGCAGCACAGAAACATCTTGATTTAAAGTCTAACTCCTGTTCCATGTCCTTCCACTCTGGCGGCCCCAAACGTACTAAAAATATTCATATACATATTTTTGCAGATGTCTTCTAGCTGGCTACATGTTATGCAATGACTTCTGAGGTCTCTTTTGCAACATGACAATGCACCCCCAAAATTGTGGTTCTATGATGCTCTACAGTGAAAATGGGTATCATTCAACCTGGTAAAAGCACAACACTGCACCATAAAGCAGTAAGTTTATGGGCGATAGAAGATAAATACTGCAGCAGAAGCTGCATTCCATTGTCATAACTGCTAAGCTTTTGGTTTAAAACCAATACTGTCACTGTCCTAGCATTTCTGGGAAACTTTAGTTTAACATCAGATTAGTTTTAAAACAGGAGAAATTGACAGATGTGCGGCTTGTGTTTTCATTAAGAGTTAAAAGATGACAGCATCTATACGTCTATAATAACAGTTTTCTTTTTTGACATGGGAAAAATAATATTTAAATCATAACAAACTCTAACAACATTATTGCTGTCAGAGTAGTTCCAAGTTCAAATTAATGAAAACTTGTCAAGGTGTGGACACCATTAGCACGTCATTAAAATGAAGGGTGGGTGGTGGTAGAATGCGGTGGTAGAATGCTAAAAACAAATCTGTTCTACCTCTCTTTCTGTTGTAACAAAAGGGAGTGTTACAGCATCTGCAATGTTTTATTGTTGTCTGTGTTCCCTTTTATATGTTTATTGCACTGGTGATCAGACAAAGTCTAAATATAAATCCATCATTTTAAGTTGTCCTCTGAGCATAAGGGGCGGGGAAGAGGAAATCTTGCAATGGTAACACCTATGGGGGAAATTTTGTTCCATGGACACGAAGTGAAAAAAATTTTTCCTAATGGTACACAGATAGCAAAAAATATTCGTGTGGGGATTTACCCTTTCACAGCCTGTCAGAAACATTTTTTTTTTTTTTTTTTTTTTTTTTTTTTTTTTACTGTTAATGCAATTTAGGTAGTTGTAAAAAAAAAAAAAAAAAAAAATTGAAAAAAAATTAAAAAAAATTTGATGTGTTAAATCAGGCGTAGAAGAGTTAGCCCAGTACATGTTTGTCATTTAATATTCAAAGGAGCGAGAGATAACAAAATGTAATGCATGTATTAAACATTTTTATTAGGGTTGGAAAATATGTAACAAAATAAAAAATACAGCTGTGCACATCATCTGCCGTTGTTTTGTCTGGCTATTAATGCTGGCCACAGCCCAGTGTCTACGTAAAGCATACAATATCTGTCTATTTTCAAAATAAGAACAGAGGCTGGGATTCTGGTCTAAAGGGTTAATTAAAACTACTGATTACAAGGTTAGTAAATTTAAATGAAAAGTTTGGTGCTCTCGAAAATAAGCCAATATATTTCCAAAAAGGGGTCATTATAAAGAGCACACTTATATTTAGAATTGGAAAAAGAAGAAACAAGGAGAATTATGTTTTTCCTTGGTTACAGACTTCTAATGTCACTTTGGACAGTGCAAAGTAAGAATGAGAACTGCAAAATTCCTACTTGCAATCAATGGGCTGCAGTTTTCTTTCCTCGGATCTTGGTAAATCTTACTTTTTTTTTTTTTTTATAACTGATTACTGAGAAAGGGAATTTAAAAGACACCAGTCCCAACAAAAACATTTGGGATGCGACCAAGGACCACCTTCTGTAAATCATACATTCATGGCTGTTTCTGGCTTTTTGACCCGAGTGATTTAAAAAAGTGGGCCTAACTAAAGTAGTAATTCCAAATCTTATATGGGGGGTAGGAACGTCAACAGTTTACAAATACTTAATGCCAATGCATCCGAATTACTTCAAGAAATTCTAGATATAATCAGTAATGGCAGAAGTGAAAAAAATAGGATAAAAATCCCAAAGTCTTTGCAAAAGTTTAAATACAGGACAGCACAGCTGGGACTGGCTGATCAAGTAAATTGTTATAGAAACACAATCAATTTGACTGCCTAACAACTCCTAAGCAGGGGTGCAAATTGCACTGATTTAAAGAGTAGGGAGCAAATTAATGGGAAATGTTTTTAGGAGAAAATTATCACCCTACACATTGATCATGAACACAGGAAAATAGAAATTAGTTCCTAAGCATGTGGTTCCTCATATCTGGATTTTAAGCTCCAGATATCTTCCATTCCAAGTAGAAGCTGCAGAGCCCTAAATTGCCAGTAGGGCAGCAACCACCCAGTATTATTGTTCACATAATTCTAGTTCGTTCCTGATCCTTGGGCATCATTCAGTAATCTTTTAAGAGGCAGCAATTGAATAGAAGCCTGTACTGACCCTTTTAATGTAAACATGGATAAAAGGAAACAAAGCTTTCAGTAGCGAAAGAACAAATTGGTCAGCATAAAATGGTTGCTGCAAAATGCCTCATTTGAGAACCTCAGAAAACTTTCCACGAATGTATATTTTGAATAGTACAGAAATGTCAACATTTTATAATGTGAATAATTCATCAAAATATATTAAAACAAGATTTGCAAAATGAAAATTATTTGCATTGTATTGTATTTGGATTCAGCCAGGCAAAACAGATATAATATCTAATCTGTCCTAAAATTTAAAGGAAAAAAAACTATACTTTTGATGTAATAATTAGCTAAACCTGGTCCCATGATCGTCATACTTACAAGAGTTGTGTCTTCGACGAAAGTTTTTAGGCTGATTCAGACCTTCAGTTTGCCTGTCCACATAACTTTTAGAGCATGGCTGTGGGGATGTTCCAGCAGGATCATTAGCTCTCCCATCTGTTCTCTGGGGGATGTTCTGTGCACTGCTGACCTCTGGTCTTTGTTTACCTGTACCATTCTGATGGCTGGCAGGTACACAACTTGTATTTGTGTGCTCAGGAGGCTGACTATTTGTTTGTCTCCTTCCTTGCTCAGGAAATTCCAAAATCTTTAAATCAATAATGTCTCCTGCCCTAAGAATGAATACATTCTCTTTGTTACTATTTTTGAAACAGTTCAGTAAATGATATACATACATACACATTTAGATGCATATAAAAGCTTACATGTAAAAGTTATACTACACCAAACACTTGACTTTTATGGTTATCTATGGCCCCAATTCTATTTACAAAGTAATTCCAAACTAGGAGCACTAACATATCTTGAGTGTGGAAGGACATCATGATAATGAAGAGTTGTTTCTGTCCATGTGCAATAAACAGAATGGAAAAGTAATGGTTTAATATAAGTCTCATTTTCTTGGGCAACTCAAATACAGCATATGATGGAACAATGATAAAGATCACAAAAACTTCCTTCACAGACAAAACTGTTTATTTTTTTCATTCAATTAAAATGATTCCCATTCCATTTGGAACTTCTCAAAATTATTGTTTCTTTATTTTGGGTTTTGCAGTTTAAACATATAAACCCGATGATCCCCCTTTAATGCACTGCTTGTTCTGCTTCTCTCTCAGGAAAAACAAAGGAGAGGAACATTACTGACTGGCTCTTCCATTACTTCACACTTGATATTTCATATACCTATCAGTAGACATCATAAGGCTATATACAATCATAAGGAAAAAAGTACATCTCCTTTCAATTCTAATATTCTAAAATTAGTAATAACTAATCTCAGGTGTAAAACAACACATAACAGATTCCACCATGTCATTTAACAAAAGTCAACAACAGAATTGAGTTGCCATGTGTGAAAAACTATGTACATTCCATGATTAGGTAGCTTGTACTTTTGTAGCTATTGTTTAAGTAATCCTTTTCTGTAAAACCCATCAGTCTCTCACATCATTGTGGAAAAATTTTGGTCCACTCTTCTTGAGACAAAACATGACAAACATGTTGAGATCTGGACTTTGACTGAGAAATTGCAGCATCTTGATACATTTCTTTTTTAGGTGTTCTATTGTAGATTTGCTGGTGAGCTAGGAATCATTGTCCTGTTGCATGACCCAATTTTGGCCATGCTTTAAGCTGTCACACAGATAGCCTCACCATTTGACTTTAGAATACAGGTGCTCATAGGTAACTCAATGACTGCAAGGTGCCCAGGTAGCATAAATGCAAAACAAGCTCAAAACTCTTCAACCGCCATGATTGACAATTTGTATGAAGCGTTTGTGCCGATATGCTGTGTTTGGTTTTTACCAAGTGAGCCACTGTACATTATGGTCTAACATCCCCACTTTGGTCTCATCTGTCCAAGAGACATTGGCCCCGATTTCTTAAAGCTCCCCAAGACTGGAGGATAGACTATTATGGGAGAACCAGCGTGATCCAGAAGACCTGGAATAGGTCTGGTCTAGGATTGAAAACATTTGCCAACTAACAGTAAATTACACACAGTGTAATCTGTCATGTGTTGTAGTTTACCTGATGTTGCATTTACCTAATTTTAGGACCTACTAAGGACCAGCCTTTTTTTCCTTATGTCTTGATATGCAAAACCTTGGCAGTAAAAGATAATGTACTTTCTTTTTCTCATGTACCAATATTTGGTCATGGACTGGCTACAGAATGGGTGAAAATTGCTTTACTGCACTGAAAAATATTTGCTGTTGCAGTTTTTAGTACAAACATTTAGTTTAAAGCAATGTGTCAAAACCACTACAGAGCAGCAAGCATATTAGAATTTGAAAAAATAAAGTTGGCCAAGTTAGATTAACAAAATGCAACCCCTACATTATAAACAAAGTGGACACAAAGCATTTTTTAGGTATATGATATATTATTCTGCTCACCTGAATGTAACTTCTGGAACAAGGCACTTCACGCCATTGTGGAAAGGTTGTGTAAGTGATATAGTCTGATTGAGTTGGTCAACAGCAGATACCCGGCCTTGATACACACCCAGAGTGTCTCCACAATTAATGGACACGGTGCTACCCAGCCAGTTTGCAGCCATAATATAATCCGTTGTCTATGATTGTTTGACTATAGCTGTAAAAAAAAAAAAAAAAAAAAAGGAAAAAAAAGCATATGAGTTAGCAGTGCATATTATGTTGGAGCTATATATGTTCATTTTTATTATTAACCACCCAGCTGTTAAACCCGACCTTGGTTCGGGGTAAAAACACTTGCAAAAAGTGTTAAACCCGAACTTTTCTCAGGTGGTTAAACAAACTTTATATTGCAATCAGATTGTCGTACATTGTATACATACAACATTGTATACATACAACTGTAAGAATATACTCACCCGGTCCCCGCAGCTCCTCCGGACACGTCTTCTCTCTTCCTTCTTCCCCCGGCGAGTGCAGATTTTTTTAAAGATTTTTTTTTTATGTTTTTTAAAAAAAAATTTTATTATTACATTTATAAAATTTTGGACATATTCTGGTGAGTTATGCGGTAATTTGTTGTAATTCGGTGAATTATAAGTAATTATTGAGTAATTCGGTGAATTATAGCCTACAATCAAAAATAAATTTCCATGCAAAGAATGTAACACTTTTTGCCTGGAAGTTTGGAAAGAATTAGAATACCCGGCGTTCGCGTACGCGTCCCTCGGCGATTCCTGATGATGTCCATGCGCGCGCCCGTCGATGGGGGTCGTAGTGGGAAATTCAAATATTTTGTATTGGATTCAATACAAAGTCCTGTATCCAATCCAATACAAAATAATACAAAATATATTTATGTGGTTTTGTCTATAGGTATGTGACCACACTAGGGAGGTGTTTTAGAAAAATATATTACTATACAGTATACCAAATTATTGCATTTTCAGTATTTTTGATTTATTTATGTATTCTTGTTTAAGCTGATTTTTGTGTTTTTTTTTTTTATTAAAAGTAATTTTTTTTTTTACATGATTGTGCGTTTCAAACTTTTTTTATATTCATGATATCTACCAGACCCTTGTTCGGACATTTTTCTGTAAGTTACAGGCCTACAATTAAAAAAAAAATTTCATGAAAAACAGTGTACCGTTTTGGTACAGAAATCCAGACATCAGTGAAACGCCCAGGAGGTTAATAATAATAATAATAGCCAACAAATGAAACGCTATAATCATATCAAAAAAAAAAAAAAAAAAAAGGATGAGACAATGTCAAATAAATAACAGCAACTCGTCAAGCCCCAAAAATGTGAGCTCCTGAGGCAAACAAAAACCTATAAATATATGATACAATAAAACCTTTACAGCTCATCAGTTTTTATAGGTTAACTAGTTATAAATGATGGCTCTAGAATTATGTAACTTGTTCTAGGTGTATGTATACCCAATACCAGGTCACATAGGTGCATTTAACTGAATAAGCAATCTTTTTTTTCTACAAAACTTATATGATTGTACAAACTCTATCAAGTACCACTGTTAATTTACCTTGTCTCAGACCCTCCACAACCTTTTCCTTCCCTAAATTACAACCCCACATCGAAATGGAAATGTTAGCATCAACTATAATGCATCAAGAGTTCATATGTTGATTTTCCACTGACTCAAACAATAATTCCTCCCATTGATACCAACAATGGACTGAAAGCACTATTCCTTCCAATGACACCGTGTTAACTCCTTCCACCCACACCCATGACAGGCGCTTGTTCCCCCCCCCCTCCCACACTGCAGGGCTGCTGTTCCCTCCCACTGCCACCATTGCATTGCTCTACTTGACCACTCAATCTGGGTCATTTTCTACATCCACCAGCTAGTCCCCCCCCCTTTAGTCTAAAGGAAAGTAAACTGCCTTTTACAGGTAGTCCCCGAGTTAAGGACATCCAACATACAGATGCCTCCTAGATACAAGCGGGGCTTCCCTGCTTGCTCTGTGCAGAACGGAGGCTTAAAGGGGAGAGGGGGCGGTTTGCATGACTTGCAGAAGAAATATTTTACTAAACAGAGCTGAGGTTGTGGGTAATCCTAGCCCCCTAAGATTACCCACAACCTTAGCTATGTTTAGTAAAATATCCAACATATAGACGCCTCTTTTGGCAACCTCTTGTAACTCTTTAATGACCAAGACAAGTTCTGCAGTTGTTTCTATTTGCATGTCAAAGCACAAATTACTACAGAAGGTAATGAATATCTAGGCTTCATAAAGATTTTTTTTTTTTGCTTTGTTTGTGATTAACTCACAGTGAGGATTTTATACAGTAACTGACACCACGCTGCCTAATAATATGTGAGACAAACATCTGTCGGAATTGTATTTATTAAATAATGTATCTGTTCCGACTTACATACAAATTCAACTTAAGAACAAACCTACAGCCCCTATCTCTTATGTAACCCAGGAACTACCTGTAGTTGGGAAGTTTGGTGGCCCCAAGTTAGAAAATCTCCACTAGGAAGGAAGAAAGCAATCTCCCTAATGCAGACACACTACTTATTGAAATGACTCACTTCCCATCCTCAGGACACACAATATAAGAAGCCTGACTATGAATTTACAATTCTTCCTTCCGTTTAAAAGTTGAAAAACTTCTGTCTTGACTATTACAAACATTTCAGATAAGCTTTATTATGGCTGAATATCCAAATACAATAATATTAGATTAAACAGTAAATGAGTGCACTGCCTCGTGTTACATACACACATGCAAGAGCACCACAAGAGAGCACATGAATATACTCCGCCCCCAAGCTTTATACACAGATATCACTGTCCATGTGCTGCACTGCCACAGAAATGCCGCACAATACGACACTGATCTCACACTACAACAGTATAGACTAGAAAACACCAACAAGACACCCACCTCAAAACATCTAGAATTCTCCAACCACAACTTCCGCTTGCAGACGCGCTTAATATGACGTAACTACCGGTTTTTTATGGTAATGATGGGTGTTGCTATGGAGATAAGCATGGCGTTTACTATTCCCTACGTACACGCTTGTTTCCGTAAGCGTTCCTGCAGCCAGTCCTACGTACTGCGCATGTGCAGCTCTGGGCAGCGTGTGTTTCTGAACCCTCTATGGAGGTGTTAATGATGCTGCTTTCCCAGTTTTGTAAACTAACTGACATTTTCTACAGAGCAGTCATTAAATCATTGTTTTCGTTGTTTTTCATACCATCTGTGTCCTTTATTAAATAAGTCACATTGCCTATATAGAGCAAAATAATATTAACATCACTAAATCTGGGAAACCTGTAATACAGAATGACTTGGTTTTCAACTTCCTTTTGGGGATGAATATGTAAGTTTAAATGTAATCAGAAATCATGTCTATGGAGTGACAATGCTGCACTGTATTTACTGCAGACAAAATGAGGGTCAACAGCGTTGTCACTCTATAGACATGATTTCTGATGACATTTAAACTCACAACTAACAACACACACACCTCCTCTTTTCATTCTTTTAATAAGTACCAAGCATAAAATTTTACCATTACAGATGATACAATACTTCATTATAATGATCAAACTGACATTTCCGGTATATAGCCCTTATGGTTGTCCTCAGTACCCTTGAATCTCACAAACACTCCATAATTTTATTTATTGATCATTACTGCAGTGAACCACACAGTTACCAGAGTGCAGTTTTCATTGATTTCCATCTGATCTCCATCATAGCAAGAACCAAGCAAAAGTAGGGAAACTGATCAGAATGTTTCGTCTTTACAAATTAACTGTCAGTGGTAGGTTACTCGGAATTGTTCAGTTGTTCTTGTGGTTGAATGTAACTGAAATTTTTATTAAATGTTACTCCCTGCCATCACAATCATTTATCTTGCTAGGACTAATTAGTATCTGGTATATATCTGGTGCAAACCTTTTGCTCCTGTGCTCCTGTGCTTTGAATTCAAATATTTCCACAGCACTTACAATTCTGACCTGATCTAAAAATCCCCCCTAGCCACTCTCTTTGCTCCTCCATTGACCTACTAATGACTTCCCCACTCATAACCTTTTAACACACATAGCTCCAAGACTTTTCTAGAGGTGCCCCAACTATCTGGAATGGTCTTCCTCATTCTATTTGACTTGGTCCTTGCTACTTTCTGCTCATTTAAAAAAGCACTTAAAACCCATCTTTTCAAACTTGGCTACCTTTCTGTCTCTTAAACCCTCACTACTTTCCACCCACTCCTGATATCCCCCCTCTTAGATTGCAAGCTCTTCTGGGCAGGGTCCTCTTCTCCTCCTAGGTCTGTATCTATCTGTCATTTGCTACCACTATTTAATGTACAGCGCTGCGTAATATGTTGGCGTGATATAAATACTGCTTAATAATTAATCATTTTATTATGTAGCACTGTACAGAATCCATAGTCATCACTAATAGTCCCTCAGAGGCACACATTCTAATGTCCCTACCTAATAGTCATATTTTTCTTACACAGTATGAGACCAATTTCAATGAAAACTAATTAACTTTAAAACAGAACTATAGTTCACTAAAGAAAAAAATGTGATCAAGCAGGGTAATTTTTAAGGAACAGGCGATGTTACTCCTACAATAAAACATGCTTACCCGCAATCTTTTGTGCATGCGCAGCTCAGTGCAGAATGTCAGGAATTTCTGGGCAGGCATTCACGGGAGGTAAGTACCTGCCTGCCCAAACAAGATGGCTGAAGATTGGCTACCCAGTAGAGAAGCAGAAGAAGATGGAGGCACCGGTGACAGAACGGTGACAGATATGTCTATTTACAAGATTTCAATCACATTTTTATCAATGAAGGGAACCCTTCAGCAAACCCTCCTAGTCACAATTTTTTTAAAGTTCTATTTTAACTGCATGTTTTTGGGATGTGGGAGGAAAACTGAAGTGCTCCGTGGAAATCCACACAATCACTGGGAGAACATACAAACTCTATGCAGATTGTTGATAGTATAATGTAGTCTTTTACTCATGGATTTTTAATATTATTATCATTGTTATTATTAGTATTTACTTGTATTCTCTTCCAGTCAGTAAAGAATAATCAGGCAGTTAGGTCACCAATTATTATTGTGAGCTCATTACTAACAGCCAAAACTTTCAAACAACAAAGGTGCAGTGTGCATTTTCATAATGTAAGGCAAACGCTTTGTTCATTGACAGTTTTAGGCTCCTCCAGCAGAGGTGAGTGTAAGTGTAATTCATTGAGCCATAACAATTATTATTTTCAGCTATGTGACTGTTGTAATCAAGTCTGACTACTGGAATTATTACATTCTATGTCAAATAATGATCACATCAAGTTTAGTGAATTGTTCTTTATGAGCACTGTGCATGGGCCTCCATGAGAACCTTACTACCTAATATTGAGCTGAAATGTCTGCACTGACAGGAAGAGATTACAACTCAATTATTATATTACTATTATTCAATCACAGCTTGCAGGGACAGACTCTGACATGTTTCTTGCCACAACACATCACTTTCCCTTTGCATTATTTCCTTTGTTTTCAAGTAAAAAGCATGCTGACAGAAGCGACCTGGCACCAACACTGCATAGGAGTTTAAGGCGTGAACTTGGCGGAAGAATATGATGCCAGTTAAAGCAACCTTACAGGTAAATGAAATAGATTTTGCTTTTTCAACCTCTTTGCACCCACAAGCTAAACATCAATGTTCACCGGCACGTGCCCAGTGAAGTACATGTGTACTTTATGTACATCCTAAGTCTGCCATGGTAGCATCCTATGGAGATTGCTCTAATCTACATGAGCAGGGGCGGGCTGCCATTGGGAACCCTGAAGACTTCATTGGTAACAAACCTGAGTTGTTACTAGTAAAGTTCACTTCATGATGAACCCTTAATTTGCTCTAAACACAAAATTCTAAACCAGTAGAGCCAAAAATCTGGTGAAAAACTATTAAATGCTTTGAAGACACTTGTAGGCAATGCAACATTTTAAAACAAGAAAAAAAGTCTAACCATGCACTGTTAAAGTGGACCCATAGCAATAACTGAGCACAAAAATGCAACAATATACTGCAAAGAATAATACTATATTTGGTTAAACAATCTGTACCCTATTTCAGTAAACAGCAGTCCTTTTGCTCCTGGTAATGACTGCAGCTATGCAACAGGAATCTAGGAGCATAGTGCCACCAGTCTGTTTGGAACGGGGAACCCACATTGGCGATTTGACTAGCGCTGTCTCAATGTGGGCAGGAATACAATTGTAAGCTAGTGTTACCTTCTTGTTTTTGCTTGCACTTTGCTAAATAAAGTTGAAGAGGGGAATAGGTAAGATGTGCTGATATGGGATTGGACATTGAAGAAAACGAAATGTTGCTTTGTCCTGCATGTGTATAGCACAGGTTTGCTTTAAAGGATACTTTGAGTTCACTTAGACAAAGTGCAGTTATCTTGTATGCCCCCTTCCCACAAGCTAACCCAATCCCCACAGATACGCACTTAGTAATATCTGATTGATGGCCATGGTTCTGTTTCTTTACATTCAGCACCGTAAGCCTTCACTATCCTGTGCAATATAGACCTATTGTGCCTGATTTATTAAAACTCTCCAAGGCAAGGATATACTTTCTTCAGTAAAGCTGGGTGAATCAGCAAACTCTGAAAGGATCTGGCTTAGGTTTTTAAAACATTTGCTGGCAAATAGTAAATGACTTTGAAGAAATCCAGTCAAGGTTTGCTGGATCACCCAGCTTCAGTGAAGAAAGTGTATCCTCTCCAAGCTTGGAGAGCTTTATTAAATCAGGGCCATAAACCTCTTCTGTGTTCTGGTATAGAAGGAAAAAAAACAATATTTATATTTTAGGGTAAGCTTTCTATTCAGCCTTTTAATCCTTGGTGAACCCTTGAATTAATTTTAAGTTCTTGGGGAACCCTTGCTAAATACAATTTATTGAGGGTCAGTGGAAAAAAACCTTGTGGGAAAAATTACAAATTTCACCTCTTGGGCTTTTTCAGGAGTATTAAGGAGACCATAGGGATAATGTCCTGTTTGAAATGAGCCAGTAAGGGAACATTGAGGTGAAGAAGAGAGGTCAATTCAAAAGGTTTTTTGATGATATAAAAATTGTAATTGATGGTAAAGAAAGGGAGGAGTTTTTGTGGCATTGAACTGCACCATGAATAAGGTATTCTCTTGTATGTTAATGGGGTTGAAGGCAGAGGTATGGTACACTGAAAGAAGGCAGAGCCTCTGGCCCAAAGAGACACAAAAGTCAATATTTGGCATCTCATTAGGCACCTCTAGTTGTTGATTTTTTTTAAGATTTTGTTTTTACTTCCTGACAATAGAAGGCAGCAGAGTTTTGTACATTTCGGTAATGGGCTTAAAGTAGACTTGAACTCTACTAAAGATTTGATGGTTATAAAGAACATCCAGATAAAGTATAGTAATTGTGCCTAAGCAACATACCCTTTTAAATATTCTTTTTTCTAAGATTCCTCCTAAAAATAGCAATTTACTTCCTAGAATTTGAGTGTGCCAAGGTACTCATGTGCATATACCTTTATAGTTCTATATGTGCAGTGTGAGATCTAAGGCTCTGTTGCCTGTGACTGTTAATGTCTCATTAACCATAATTATTGGATAATTTTTATAAAATAAGTGTACGTATTCTATAATTTCACTTGTTTCTTTAATTTGTTTGGTTTAGGAGCAACAGACAAGATTTAGGTTAATTCAAATTTTTTTAAATATGTCATGGGTATTTTTAATTGTACTAATGGATATGTAATTAAAATGAACATTAGCACTATGGACTGGTATTTGTTTTCGGAAATATGATAAATCTGATATGATAAATCTTTTATTAATATTTACATGGCTAACTTTAAATAAAGGTTTATCAAATGTTGGAGTATCTACTACTAACATTTTTCCTAATGTCAGTGACCACATCTGAATCGATAGAGGAGAGTGACATTAGTGATAAACTGATCATTTCAAAAATATTCAGATATTTTCTCTACCTCCAGTTCTGATTAAAGTGATAGAAAAATTATTACTTTTATGTGTGTTTTTAAGCATATATAGTCTAAAGGATTGGGGCATCACCTGTTTCCCAAGGTTTGTATGTGTGCACGCATTTGCATGTGTGAAGCATGTGGAATAGTGATCATTATTTGTTGTACAATGACAAAGGCATACTGTATGGATCCAACTTCTTATTATTACAGTGAACACATAATGCAAGCTTAATTTAGGCACTATGTAATCACATTAACCAACACCCCCCCCCCCCCCCCCCCCCCATTTATTCCCTATGGAGCTGCGGCCAGTAGAAGCCACATCTAGCGTCCCGATAGGCAGTGGTTCCCTGGTATGAGGAAGCAGTAACTGCACTACAACTGCATGGCCAGTGTGAACATAGTTTAAGTTGCATCAAGTGAATATGGCTAGAATATATTTTTTGTTTGTGTAAGTCTTAATTTCAGGCTGCAAGGAAAATAAATGTGAATATTTTAAGGAGGTGAATATTTTCCTTTTCCACTATATACTTTTGTCGCAGTACATGCTAAGATGTTATCAAAGACAAATTCTTATTGGGAAGATCATAGTTTGTCTGTACTGAGTCCATTCCCTCTCCCTGGGATTTGATTTTATCATTCTGTTTTGCTATATATTTTGTTGTTATTCCTTCTGTTTTGTTTTGAATATTCTGATTTATTATTTTAAAATCAGCAAAACTCTAAATAAAAAAAAACATATAGGCTGGAGGAGATTTATTTATTTGTATTTATATAGCACTGACATAATATGCAGCCCTTCCATAGTTACATCACTAACCATCCCTCAAAGGTGCTTAAAATTTAATATCTCTACCATAGTCATATGTCATTTATACAGTTCAAGGCCTGATGGAATCTCACAGGTAGAACATACAAACTTGTTACAGATAGTGTCCTTGCTGGGATTAGAACCTAGCCACTAAGCCGACCATGCTACTCTACAAACAATGGATATAGACTATTTTCACCAAGCAGTCCACAGCAGCAGTTAGGATAATGGTACCTTTCCAAAATACTTCCCACTGAGGAAGGGAACTAGACAGGGCTTCCTCTATCAATAGTTATTCCTTCTTTTGAACCGTTGCTATATAAAATTACATCAACCAACATACCCTTAAAGAGACTCTCAGGAGAAAAGTTTACCCATACAATGCATAGGTATACAGACAAGTCACAGCTCTTTATAACTCAACCAGAAACAGCATTAACTAATATGCTCCATGAGTCCAAAAATATGGTGATACATCCAAAATTATTTTTTGTGGGAATTAACTAGAATTTAGGTAGTAATAATTACTATTATCCAAAGGCTTACAGTTAACCTCAACCCCCATTTTTCCCCAACCCTCTTTACCTTTCTTCTCCTCCATCTGTTCCTGATTTGCTTTAGCATTTTTTGAAAAGTGGACATTTTAAATAGTAGGGAGATTGAAGGTCCTATTTTGTCTTTCTTGCTACTAAGGATATACTTTGATTTTTTCATATTTTATTAAACTATTATATGTGTTTTTGTTATGGGCTTGAATGTAGATTTTTTTAAAATAAAACTAAAATCCACAGCACAAAAGTAAAAAAAAATGTAATTTTTTTTTTTATTATTTGATGCCATTTTCAATGGGTAAATCTTTGAAAATAAAGCTCATTATAAAAACCCTGTAAAACCCAAAGTGAAAAAAAATGTGCATCAAATATAAGCAAATATTTGGAAATTCCAGTCAAATTTATGATAATTATGTGATTTATATACTAGAAGAACAAACAAAATCAAGGTGGAACTAAAGAACATCATTAATCTTTTATTATCTCATAGAGATTATATTATTGTACAGATATTTCATTATATCATTACAACAGCAAGTGTTTCATTTTCATAAAAGGTTTACAAAGTCATTGCCGGCAGGACAAGTACATACAACAAAGAAAAGTGCTAATAATTAAGTACCAGGTATGGTAAAGCTGGACAATAAAATATGCTCATAACTTCACACAGCCCACTGTGAAAGTATGATACTGCTGATGAGATAAGCTTAATTCTTAAAGTTTGTACGGCAAGACTTGGCGTAATATTACAAAGATAATTAATACACATAGGTAATAAAACTTTCTAATAATGTCCCAAAATCCTCTGTATCTTGGTGCTATTTAACAAATAGCCAGTTGTAATTCATTAATACAGCTTACTAAGACTTAAATTTTTCCTTCATATATGACAAATACTAATAGACAGCTTAGTTGCTGAAAAGGCTCCTCTCCTGTAACAGGATGATAGTGTTCAGTTTGCATAGTCACTAAAGGTTCACATGAGACTCTGACCTAATAGCCATAATAGTCATCATATTTATATGCATGTAGAAGCAACACCATAAAAATGGTGTACCAAATGCTTGGCGTCCTGAATATTGCATAAAAGATGCCTGTTCCCCAGGTCTATTGAGTGGCCATCATAGGGAAGCGCAGTTTGGCAGTAAAAAGATGCCGCTTGTGTTTCATAGTAAGTCCATACAGAGGAGACATATCCAGTTTTTCAGCATCTTGTATAGAAAATTGCAACTGCTGAAGCATGGTGGTGAGAAAGAGGAAAACTTCAGTTCTGCCAATTGCTTCACCAATGCATCTTCTCTTGCCCAGGCCAAAAATGAGGACTTTTTCAATCTCATTTTTATTTATGGATAAGCCGTCTTGATTTAGGAAGCGTTCTGGGCTGAATTTGAATGGGTCTTTCCATAGTTTCCTAACATAGTAAAAGAAACAACAAATTGGTGATCCTTAATAAAAAAAGGTGTAAATATTATTCTGACTTGTGCAGCCATTAGAGAATCAACCACAAACAATAATACTGCAGAGATGCAGAAATATCTTATTTAATGTACTGCGCTGCGTAATATGTTGGTGCTATAAAAATCCTGTTTCATAATAATATTATTAACATCTTGTTAAATACTAATTGACACTCACAGTAAATTCCTACAATCTTGGACACCCAGGCTCCTATTTGAGTTTCTGTTCTAACTCTCACTCTGACCGCCAACTAATATGAATGAAATCAGGTAGATTGGCTAACTCCAGAGGTTTACTGACTACTACCCTGACCTCCCTGGATTCATTGACTTTCGACTATTTTTTTCATATGATACAATATGGTATCACATTTGTATATATTTACACCACTTCATGTATGATGTTCCTCACATCCTTTTTACATCCTTACATCCAACTTACTGTTAGACTACCAAACTACTATAATGTGTAATTTGTTATTTAATAAAATAATGGAGAAATAAAAATGATACTTACGGGTCATGATTCACTTGCCACTGGTTGACCATCACACATATTCCTTTGGGTATAAAGTATCCATTGAGCACAGTGTCAGTGGTGGTGCTGTAACATAAAACAAACATCTTACTTATTTATATTCAAATCCCAGAAATCATTTTAATTTTAAAAACAGTTCAAAATGATTACAAAAAAATGTATTGCTATCTATGTCACTCTAACTCTTCAACACTCTATCCAACTCTAAAAACAAAAAAACAAGCAAAAAAAAAAAACACTTGGGCATTCTGATATATTGTTCCAATACTACTACTTCATAATTCACTGATAACATTAGTAAGAATTATTACAATGTCAGGAGAAAGCTGCAAACTCACACTTTACAGCTTTTGTACCTGACCATTACAATTGATCCAGATTGGATGCATTATTATACAATAAATACTGAAAGACTGGACCTCTACAGTGTTAATTTACATATCTGTCAATATGGTAGAAGACGGTTATAGCTTGTTTTTCTTTTGTTGCATGTTTTTACTTTTATTAGAACATTTAATATTGTTTCTACCTACCAGTGTGGAATTGTAAAGGGAAGGAAGGAGGAATGACGGAACATCTCCAAGATGAAGGCTTCTGTATAAGGCAGCTGAGATCTGTCTGACAGTTTTGGCCTTCGTTCTCTGCCGATAACTTGATCTGTTACAGGATACAGAATATATTATATTTATATATTTAAAACTCTACTGCAAAAAAATATGTAGAAAAATGGTATAAAAAAATCACACTGCATAGAAAAACATACATACTTTGCACAGAATTAAATAATAAAACTGCACACTTTAATGTGTGATTAAAGTACTATTCATAAATGTAATATTGCGGCAGCACACATTCAGTAATATATTGTTTTGGGTATTATGTCTTAACACATGTAGCTGAGATTTTTTTCATAACTGCACTTCTTAAAGAATAGTTATATCTGCACAAAAAGCAATCCAAATTAACTATATATATTTAAGATTTCAAGCCTAATGTCTTACCCAATTCAGCTTGTATTTTCTCTTGTATTTTAGGGTTAGCCACAAGATACATCAGAGACCATGACAAGGCAGTGGTTATTGTATCAAATCCTAAAATAAAAAACAATAACGATCTTAAAACATTATGTTTTTTTTTCAGTAGTAAGCAATTCATTTTCAGGTTGGCAATTTATGAAATGTGATGTCCAAGCCAGAGTATAGGTTGCTTAAAAGGCCATAGGCCATTTATAAAAGTAAGCTTCTGCAGGGGACAGAATGTGAGATACAATATTTATCATTACATTAGTATGTGCTGGGGAATTCTAAAGAGTAGCCACCACCAAGCCCTTTGGTAAGCCAAACACTGTAGAATTTGTTAGTCCAAACTGGAGAAAAGTATAAAATGTCCGTAAGAGGGGATTTTTTGTCTAATGACCCCCGTCTTTGTCTAGGTTTAATTTTTGCAATGGGGCAATATTAATGTATTATAGGCAGTTCTTGTACTTTGGGCATACGAATTATATTGGAGGTTGACATAAAAATTCTACATCCTTGTTAGTGCTTTTGTTGTAGCAGCATTACAACACCACCCAGCAGAGTATTGGGTTAAAAAGGAACAAGTGGTAAACTTTTTAAGGAAAATTGAATATCAGTGCTGCTTAGTTTATAATCACAAACAAGTTGTACACTGGTACTGGAATATTTGTACGGCTAGGCTTTTTTAATATACTTCTGTACACTTACCAGCCCCAAAGAGGTCGTTCACGATGTTGATAATTTTTTGGTCTGATAACTGCACGTTAGAGTTTTCATCCATTTTTTTCTCTTGAGAGTGTTGAATTAGAGAGTCAGTAATGTCTCTAACAAAATTCTGAAATGAAGACAAAACATTAGTGTAACAAATTCAGACACTTTTTTTTAGGTTATATTTTTGTATATTATAGTAACATGATAACATGTACTAATATGTTTGATTAGAGTTCTTACCTTATCATATGTTTTGTAATGCTGATGAACAATGTTTTGGGTGAAGCTTGTAAACTTTTTGTTAACTTCTACAAATTTCTTCATGGTCTGGTTTGGAAGATATTGAAGAATAGGGATAAAATCGGCAGGATTTCCTGATGCAGCTGCTGCTCCAAACTCATCAGTCAGGTTGACCAGGTCAAGGAAATTTTGGTCATCATGATTGTAGCGTGTTCCGAAACACATTGCACAAATCACATTGGCTACAGAAACCACAATGTACCTGTAGGGGTCAAATTCTCCCTTTTCTTCAATGAGCTGCTGGAATTTTCTGACAAGGTATTCTGCTTCTTTACTTATGTGTTCTTCCACCAAAGATGTATTAGATGTGAAGGAGGGAGCCGTGGCAAAGGTCTTCAGGGCATTATGTGCCAATCTACGACGAGCTTTCCATACCTCGCCAGAATCAGGACTAAATGTTAAACTTTGTCCATCTCCAATCAAGCGGAAGGTAAACAGGTCTGGACGTCCAAGAAACACATCACCTTGCTTCAGCAAAGCTTGTCGGATTGTTTCTAGACCACTCAGCACCAGCACAGGCTTTGTACCTATCTGGATTTGAAGAACATCGCCATAACTCTCACTCATTTTGGTAAGACTGAGATGGGGATTCTTACTTAGTGACAGCAGATTTCCTATCAATGGCAGAGGAAATGGCCCAGGCATTGGTTTTGTACCAGAAGGAACCCTCTTTCTGTAGGATTTGAGGATCAGGTAAACCACAGAAAATACCACAGAGGCAAGAAGCACCTCTGTGGCCGATAACCCACTAAAGTAGCTGATCAAACTAATCATTTTGCCTAGGAGAAAAACAAAAAAGAAGACAATGCTATAAACCACATGTTAAGAAATAGAATATAGTCTGAGACTTTATTTTACAACATCCTAATATTTTAATATTATGTAGTTATAAGGCATCAACTATGCAAGCAAAGTGCAATCATTACACAGTAAAATATTTATTATGCAACTTGAAATGATTGGAAGTAATGTAAGTCATAAGGGCCTGATAAAGAAAATAAAACTGATAATCTTAGATATTTATAAACCTATAGGGCTGACAGGGCAAATGTAGTACCAAGAACTATTTTATATCTATGACACAATTATATTGTAAACATATATCATATATTTTGTAAACTGCTGCATTTGTTAGGTTCCTTTATGGACAGTGAAAGGCATTGGGGAAACAGTAAAAAATATATATAAACTAGCTCACTGATAGTTGCCAAACTAATGTGACATTAAAAAACCTAAGCAGCCATCCGTATTGGACTTAATGCATTTGATGATAATAGATTCCTTTAGACAGAAGCATTTTATATTCAAAGTAAAGTTTTATAACCCCAATTGTGGAGATAAGGACATACGTAACTGATTCTAATTATATGCAATCAGCCAGTCACTAATAATTTGTTGGTGAACCTAAATTATATACACGACTTGCTATATGTATAGGTAACTTACTATAGCAAGTTTGAGTGTTACTAGATCTTTTGCTTTTTTAACGCTAAATGCAGTCACGGAAATGACATAACGCATGTCTAGTGTGTATTGTAAAACTTGCAAAAACATGTTTGTAATTTGATTACCTGACATCAAAGAAAAGGATATACATTACATAAGGTGTCAAGTAGAAAGTAATTTATGTGTAAGTCACAGAATAAATACTGAATAGTTTATGTAGCCTATAATGGTCATTTGAAGAAGATTAAAAGGTGTAGCTGCATATAATCACTAGGTATGACTCTCCTGAACCTGTTCACATTAAACAGATCTTGACAAATACTCTTTGATTTTGCTTCTTATTGTTACATAGGGCATAATTTTTTTCATGTGATAATTTTCAAGCCTTAATGTGATGATGACCAATCTATGTCCAATATGCAAGTACTTAGATATTGGTCAATCCATGTCTGACGTCCAACAATTTTAATGATAGTCAGTTCGTGTGTGACATCCAATCACTTGGATAATAGTCAATCCATGTGTCACGCTCAAGTGCTTGGATAATGGTCAATCAATGCCTAACAACCCAGTATTTTATAGGGAGTAGGTGTGAATTAATGACTGGTCAGGTTGGAACCTTTTGTCTGATCCTCTATACGCCTCCACAGCCAGGAACCGAGGTAACATTATGCACCTAAATACTCCAAGTCCCTTAGATGTGTGGCTAACTTAAAGTGATCCCTGCTCTCTGGAATATTGAAGCAAGAGTTCCAGTTTTTGAATCAGTAGTTTAAGCACTTTACATAATTTGGGTTGCAGGGATTTTAGGGACATGGTTATGAAATAGGGCTCTATTTATAAAAGGGATAATCTGATATTCCTTCTCAAACATTCCCTGTGGGAATCAATTACTGCCATTGAAACACATGGACTTGGAAGATTCCTACGAGGGAACGTCTGATTCCCTTTTTTACAAATAAGAGTTAAATGTTTAAATGTAAAATGTTTTTACATAGAGTTAAATGTAATTTTGTAAAACTAGGATATGTTTAAAGGGCCAGGTTTCGAGTTAAGGGGTTACTTTAGGGGTTATATTAAGGTTTGAGGGACAGGCATATGAGGAGAACGCAATGAATATAAAATAAGACATTTATTATACAAATAAATTTGATCAATATGTGTTAATTGATCAAAAACATTTCTATGCAAAGTTTTCATTTGATACATTTATTTATGAATTCTTTTTCCTACTTAGCACATTGATCTTAGTTTACTGTTGCTTTGCCGCAATGAAAGTCTGTCAGTCCACTCCAACTGAATGAAAGCAATAGATTTTTTTTTTTTTGTAAGGCAATGAAGTTGTTAGCAGACATTCTAAATGATTGCCACATGTACATGTATATACAAATGTATGCAAAGAAAGCCAGTCATTATCTGTATTTGACAGGGGTCAATTAAAGCATTGAAGCCAGAAGATATAATGACAGCTAACCAACCAGCATTTTCCAATATTGCAATTTATTAGCGGATTAGGTATATTTAAGTCCAAAATATGCAAAATGTCAAACCACATTAGGAGTTTACCCTTGAAGACCATCTTTTAAAAATACTCGATTCCTTACATGCATGCAAAAAAGTCACTTCTTATCAATATTTGCTTGGAATCACATAATTGAAGCCAGGAAACATAATGCCAGCCAGGCAATCAGCATTTACTAATGAAAAGACAGTAATATCAGAGAACAAACTATCCATGCAAAACTACTATAAAGCAGAAGACTTACCATTTTCATTACCACAGAAAGACACAACCCTTTGTGGCTAAACTAATACCTATGCCATACCTGTGTATATAAATGACATTGTGCTTATGGGATCACCTAATACATCCATTCATCAAAGTCACAGCTTTGGGAGTGCAAATCCACAATAATAATAGATAAAAAGGAAGGAAACATTATGAGTGTCTCCTGCAATTCGGAGGGGATCTCAGGCTACCAGTCCATGTGGGGCTGAATTACTACTTACTGCAAAAGTGTTGCTTTTGTAAAAATATATAAACAGATATGGAACACATGATAAGAATTACATACAATATTATCTGTTAGCTGGAATATAATGCAGCCATCTGTATTGAACTTATTGCATTTGATGTTAATAGATTCTTTTAGACAGAGGCATTTTATATTTATAGTAAAGTTTGATATATTAGAAAAATGGATATTAAACATAAAAGTTACATCCAGTATATGTAACACCTACATCATAATTAGCGGTAAATGCATAGTATTGCCTCCTACATACCGTGACAGTTTTCCCAGATGTGGAGGAGCGCTGCTTCTAGCTACAGGTGAGCCGCTGCTTGAACCCTGCCAGTGCAGAGCGCAGCCTGCGAGCTGTTATATACTCCTCGCCGACTTCTCATTGGTCAGAGCTCCACCTCACATGACCAACCCGCTGGAGAGCCGCCACCAGGCTCATCATTACCACCAGTGCAGAGCTTGCGTGAAGAACACGGAGCCTCCTAGGAGCCATTCACTGCGAGAACAGATCTAATAGCCAGATAAGCATGGGGCGGGACACAAGCCT
The DNA here is from genome assembly GCF_032062135.1 of Pyxicephalus adspersus. Classification (NCBI taxonomy): domain Eukaryota; kingdom Metazoa; phylum Chordata; class Amphibia; order Anura; family Pyxicephalidae; genus Pyxicephalus; species Pyxicephalus adspersus. The sequence goes on along the minus strand of NC_092859.1, from coordinate 120,318,008 downwards.
CAATACAAGGAGCACAATCACACAACTAAGAAAAGTGCCAGGCTTCTGCCTATGTGATAGAAAAATACATGTACACTTACAGCTCGTATGGGGCTCATACCACCAGATGTACAGGACATCAGATGTATAGAATAGAGCTCATACCACCAGATTTACAGAAGTCTAACATCAGATGTATAGAACTCATATACAACTCATACATGTACTGTATTGAGCTCATACCATGGAACGTATAGAATTCACACTATCAGATGTATAGAACCCATACTATCAGTTGTATGTGGCTCATAGCTGAAAATGTATTGAACTCATACCATCAGATGTGCATAACTCATTCTAACACTTGTATATGGCTGTTACTGTAAAATATAAAGAACTCATACCATCAGATGTACAGAACTCATTCTAACACTTGTATGTGGCTGTTACTATAAAATGTACAGAACTCACTATCACTTATATGTGGCTCATACCATCAGATGTACAGAACTTATACTATCCCCTGTATAGGGCTCATACCATCTTATATTTAGAACTCATACTATCCCCTGTATGGGGCTCATACCATCTTTTATATAGAACTCATATTATCACTTGTATGGGGCTCATACCATCTTATATATAGAACTCATATTATCACTTGTATGGGGCTCATACCATCTTATATATAGAACTCAAAATATCACTTGTATGGGGCTCATACACAAAATGTATAGAACTTATCTATCACATCTTACTATCATATGTATATAACTCGTACTATCACTTGTAAAGGAAGAATACCATCACTCGTATGTATACACTTTTATAGGGCTCATACTAGCCCTCTTATAGTGCTCATACCATTACTTGTATGGGACTCAGACCATCATTTATATGGGGCTCATATCATTATCTGTATAGGGGTCATATATACACTTGTAAAGAATTTATACCATCAGTTAAATAGGTCTCATATCATTAGTTGTATAGGGCTCATACCATGACTTGCATAGGGGTCCCTACCATCGGAATGTACTGAATCATATATATAGAATTGAGCTCAAAGCCTGGTGAAGATCCACATTTCGCATATTTTATGTTATCAGAGTCTCATTTTATCCCTCATTCTCTAGTGGTAACATGGTTACCATTTATCGCTTTCATAGAGCTCATACTGTGTAAAGCTCATATTGGTTGTATAGTGTGCATATCAGCTGTTGTATCCTCATACTATCATTTCATCGGTTGTATGATAACAGTGATCTCACTTGCATAGGGTTTATAGCATCAGTGATATAGGGATCACTTTCCAGTATGGGGCTCATACTATCACATGTTCAGTGTTTGGTCCTAAGTTTCTGTTGAGGGGCTTGTGATACTCCTTGTATGGGGCACATACCATCATGTGTATGGCTACCACTGTTTAGTGCTCATACCATCAGCTGTAAGGTGCTCATGATATCATTTGTGTAGTGTTTTTAACAGTTGTAGAGTGATCGAGATATCACCTGTGTAGGTCTCATACCATCAGGTGTATGGGACTCATAATATTATTAGTAAAAAACTTATACCATCAGGTGTATGGGACTCATAATATTATTAGTAAAGAACTTACACCATCAGGTGTATGGGACTCATAATATTATTAGTAAAAAACTTATACCATCAGGTGTATGGGACTCATAATATTATTAGTAAAGAACTTATACCATCATGTGTATGGGACTCACTGTGTCATAAAACCTATAAAAGTGGTACCTTGAGTCTAACACACCTGATGTTACGAGTCCTATGGGGCTCTTATACCATTAGTTAGTGAGGGTCATGGTGTCACTTGGCTCATACCATTAGGTGTATGGGGCTCATTATGCCAGTGGTACTGGGATTATGACGTCAGATCTATTAGGCTCAATGTATTACTTATATAAGACTCATACATGTATGGGTTCCATTGTATCATTTGTATAGGGCTCATACAATCAGTTTTATGGTGCTTATACATTCACTGGAATAAGGTACACGCCATCAATTTTATGGTGATTATAGTATCACTGGTATAGGGCTCATGCCATAAATTGTAGGGTTTATTAGTATCACTTTTATAGAGCTCATACTATCAGGTGTAAGTGTATTGGGTTAATGTTACTTGTATAGGACTTATTATACTTAGGTGCACAGGACATATGATATAATTAGGATAGAACCCATATAATCGTGCAGCAGATAAGGTATTTTCTAAAATTTTCGAAATTTTCTGGATCGACTACTCTATATACATAATATGCTAATATGCACACACATATAAATATATAAATATATATATTGTATATGTATATTTTATATACTATTCTAGTATCATAATAATCTATGATAAATAATACTAATATGTATATATATATATATATATATATATTTTTTTTTTTTTTTTTTATTTATTGTTAGGTTTTTAGAAGACCAGCCTTTCCCTAGAATGGATCCTTCTGTGGTTTTTCATGTTCTTTAGCAGTGATCACATCGATCTTTTTCATTACCAACAATATGGAGTACTGCTTTTATTATACTGTTAGGGGACACCACATTTTTTGTTACAGTTATTTAATTTTGTTTTAATGATTTATTCCTTAATAAAAACCTTTCTAGTATTTATTGTTATTGTTCTATGAGATGTAGGTATATTAATTTTATCAGGGGTTCCCTGAGACCTGAAAATTGCTTGGACTGCCACTGATCTGACCTATACTCAGTGACATATGAGAATGATAAAGTGGAGGTAATGAATACAATACTACATATTGCAGTTACCCAAAGAAACCATATTTTATGGTATTGTATTCTAGTGACTGAAAAGCTTTTGACTGATTTTCATGGATTGTGGGCTTTACAGCACTTTGTTTAATAAACCAAAAAAATGTGAGATGTTGGAGCATATTGCATAGAACAAAAGACAATACCCTTTTATTACTAACATTTTTTCACCCCAGTGAATGGTAGCATTTTCTCATGTACAACTATTAAAAATAATAAATAATAATAACATCTAAAGATCAAATAACCTATGATATCAGAATATATCGGAGACATTTCCATTTCCTACTAATGATTTGTGTTAGCCCATCACATAATTCTGATCCGTAATAAAATTAATATTGTGATATCTGAGACTCTTATACCTGGTCCAATTACAGCAAATTATATATTTCTATATTTTCTTCTATCATACCATCATCAAAGTATCCCTGTTATGATGACATGTACAATTTAACTTTCAAACAAAAATCATCTCTTCAAAAAAGCAAACTCTTCTATATTATGTTAGCCAAATCCATGGTGTTGCTTAATCAGTGTTTGCAAAATATACTTTTTTGTAAGTTTACAACCTGCACGGAAAGCTCTGATTGTAAAACATAAATAACTATAAACATATATACAACAGTGCCTATTGTACACATAAATAAGATCAGCAACAGATCAGCAAAGATATACTATATTTTCACCGGTAAAAGGACATCGGACAGACTATTTCATCTTTTTTTATTGTTGTACATTTCGAAAAAATCCTATTTGTTCCTACTATTTTTGTATCATATAATATTAAAATGCAATGATTGTAGTTTGGCTACAAGGAAGCAACAATTCGAATAGTCTATTAACGAATCATTTATGTTTAATTTGCAAATCTTTGTGAGCAGCCTACACATCCTATGAATGACATACAATATAAATTGTAAAAAAAATGGCAGCATTGTAGTGAAAATGCTAATTTTACAATTACCAGTCAATATGAGGAATATTAATAATTATAATAATGATTCTTTTGTACAACATTTTGTAAAATGATGATCAATCAGAGATACAGGTTACACTTTGTGATTCCTGATTATCACAGGAGTTGGTCTAATAGCAGAAATTAATTGCAAACATTCACCTTTCATATTCACCTACAATAATTACAGAAATGTCATTAAACAGTTATTGCCACATTGGTTTGTATTTCAACACAATTTAGCAGTGGTGGTCTTTGGATGTGATATATATCCAGGAAAGGGGGGGTAGCTCTTTCTATTATTGGTTATATTTATCAGCATGATAATTCTGATTCATGAAAGCTGCAGAAAAGTGCAATCAGTACCAATAGCAACCAATCAAAATAAACATGTAATTGTTTCTATAAAAAGAAAGAAACACTGGTTGCTAAAGACATTTCTCTTTAGCTGTAATATTTTTTATATACGTCTGTGGTTATTTAAATGGTCAATGCAAAGTGCAGTCAGATCTGATTTCTTGGTTACAGCAATTTGTTCACAATAGTTGCATTACTTTGTGAAAGTATGCTGTTTTTTGCTACAATATATATTTATATTGAAAAGAACATCAAAGTGCATTTGATCCATAGAGAGAAGTCCTGCTATATAATAAAGTTGAGATAACTTTGCAACCTGTGGAGGAACTTTGAAGCAACAATGATCCCAATGTGCAATCGATAGAATTGTAAGTGTGAATCGATATCGATCGATGTGAAGGCTGTGCTGTGGGATCATGCAGTTTGTGTAGTCCAGTCTGTAGGGTAGTTAACGTTTAAGCTGATAGTCTGTCTCCTGTGGGTTAAAGATTGCCAGCTTGCGTGACAACTCACTTGCAGTAGCAGCAGATCCAGTAGAAGTCTGTAGGGTGGGGGTAGGGTGTGAAGAAATTGTTGGGGAGGGGGTGATCAAGGATACATGTGAAAAAGAAGAAGGGGTCTCCTGAGGGGAATCAGGGCAATTCCTGATTTGCAGAGCAGGGTGCGTGACACAGGGCATTGCGTGACAACAGGTAACTGTACTTTAGAGCAAATGACACACACCTGACATACCATCCAGCTCCATTCAGCGATGCCAATAAACAGCAGGCACCACAATACACACCTGCTTTTATAATCAGTTAGCTATCTCTGTCTGGATGCAGAGCACCTGTGCCAAGAGAAATATTTGTCCCTGGCATGCTGTCAGGTCACCCAACCTTTCACTGGCATATTTGTGTTTCATGTGTATAAGTGCAGAACATTAATGCATAAACAGCCTGTGGCTGATTACCTGAAAGTCATGTCATCCTGCTCTGATCACCTTCAAAGGGAGACAATATTTAATGTGCAGATCCCCTGACAATAGGTTTGAAATGATCTCATCCAGACTTGAGTGAAAACTTATACATATATGAAATGTGCATTGACAGATGGGGAAAACATGATCATCTGGAATGATATGAGGGAGAGTTAGGTTCACCTTGCAGACTCTTGTAGTTCACTAGGAGATGAACCTGTACTGATCTAGGCTGCCTTGCTTATGTCTTGTGAAAAATGCCATGTGCCTGGTTCCCTGACAGAACTGCTGATCCGCAAACTCCTACCTGGTTGGTGAAATAATTCAGCCAGGCAATCAATATTACCAAAAAGTGCACCCTACATATTCTGCACTGTACAGACAGAGGCTGCCATGACCCCTACATAGTGGGCTAGAGTGCAAGCTCATGGAACAAGGTAATATCTGACTTAGAAAAGCTTTCAAGTAAAATGAATCAACGCAAAACAAAAATTGTTTTGGCTTCATTTTTTTCAACAATATCTAAATAGGTTTTGTACATTTCAGTTTACATTTTACCCAAATATTATTGTTTTTTTTACTATTTATATAACAGGTACTCTGACATTCCTTGGTAGGAATCAATTACTGCCATTGAAACAAATGGACCTGGAGAATTCCCACGAGGGAATGTTTGGGGGAATGCCTGATTCCCTGTTTTATCATTAAAGCTAAAGGTGGTCTATTTATATCTGGCATTCACTTGTACATCTTCCAGGTCAATGTATTCCAATGACAGTTTATTCTCTACTAGGGAATGTTTCAGTGAATGTCTGCTTTATAAATAGACCCCCTAATAGTCATATTCATTCTAATTGAATTTCAGACATTTAATACATAATAATAGTTGAACTCATCATCTTTATAATTTAACAGCCATGTAAGATATATCCAATTTACACTTGCATGAATATTCTTCAAGTCATTGTGATCCCTTGGTATAATTGTCTGGCCACATAAACATTAGCAGTCACATCAGGAAAATGTTCTAACAGCTTTACCCTATTAAATCCTGAAGTAGGTCAGGTCCATAGCAGCAGGAAATATATTAGGAGGTGTGTAATGTGCAGCTTCTACATATTGGAATATTAATGTGCAGTCATCTCCAGTAGTGATGATCTGTATTTCTATCTGATGATCTGTATTTATATTTTCTAGTCTGTATTTCTATCTGATTTATTGTATTTCTATTGGCTGACCCATATCCATATTCCATTATTTGTATTTCTATTTGCTGATCTGTATTTATATCTGATGATTTGTTTTTCTCTTTGATTATCTTTATTCATAATTGATGATCTGTACATCTATTTAATTATCTGCATTTCTTTTTGATGATTTTGTGTAGAATAATACAATGTATACATCTAATCCTAGATCAGCACTTTAGGATACTTTTGCTGACTTGCAGCTACAATGTATTTTTGTTCATGTGGGAGTCCCTGTGTTTCCTATGAGGATATTAGGTTACTAATGGGATACATATCGCCTTTTTTCGGAATTTATGTGTATTTGGAGCCCCTCTGGGTTTCCCTGCAGCTGTGTCTCTGTATTTTATTAAAAGTGCTATTGTGATGGGGGTTGGGAGAGGGATCCCTCCAGGTGCTGGCAGTGAGAGAGGGGAGAGGTCACGGTGTTTGGGGCATTGCGTGACAAGGGGACTGGGAGATGGTTTAACTCTCAGGACAAAACTTGCCAAACTTTCCTGGGTCAGTCACGCAATGGGCGGACTTAAAGAGACAGTGCAGCAAAGGAGGAGATTCCAGTGTGTGCAGGGCGAGCTCCACCTTAAATGTTTAAGGTGGCACGGTGACAAGAAGGGGCAGGGTTGTGTGATGCTTGCATGCAAACCCCAACATTTATTCTCAGGTAATTATCTGACTAGAGAAAAACCTAAATAACACTGAACTCTGAAAAGCACAAGAGCCATTTGCAGGTAAAGGGTGTTAAACACCAGCACTAAAACAATGATTTCTGAGTATTGGATAAGTGATATCATAATGTCAGTATTAAGTTTTAGTTATAAAGAGCCAACATGTTGTGCAGCGCTGTACAACACATAGATATGGTATAAAATCTAAATAAAGAATAAGGCCATTTCAGACTCATGATGAGCCGCAGCGTTCTGCCATGGACTACTGTCCCATCCACTTCTATTCAAGTGAATGGGTGCCAATGGTAAACATTTTTTTATTTCTTCGTATAAAAGTGACAGGGCCCCTTTGGCAGTATGGTTGCTGTTTAAAGATTTGTGTTGAAGCTAGTGAAAATCTAGATACCAGTGGTGCAGTTTACGTCCCTGGTTGCAGTTTCCCATGGAGTGCAACTGTACAGTTTCACACCATGAGTATGAAAGGGCCCAAATGCCTTATATTCAAAAATGTGAAAAAGAGCTCACAATCTGTTCTGATGCTTGTATGTAAAACTGTACCATCCATAGGTGATAATATAAATCAACTATACCCATCTAATACAAGTCTCTGTTGAGAATGTGTATACAAAGAACAAAATATTCATCTTCTTGGCGCTGGTAGATTTAGCTCTCCTAAAATTCATTTTATAATTATTTTAAGCTAGAATAAAAGATTGTGAGGACCTTACTGCTCCCAATTTGATGCCTGAAAGAATTATTTCCTTGCCATAGAAGTTAATAATGCAGGGACTATATCATTTATTGCAGTTTTGAGATATTCTATAAAAGGAATGTGTTATCTTATGAGCTCTTTAATTGGTAATATTGGAACAAAATTAGACAATATGATCTAGATCAGGAGTGTCCAACTCTACTAAGGGCCAGAATTGATATATCACCCTTTTTTTCCTGATGGACAGACATTTAGTAAGTAATAGTTTTAAAAGAGCCTGACAATGACTGTTTATATAGCAATCTTTACTTGAAACTGGATCAGGACACCCACGTTCTAGTTAAAAATGTTAAATTAGATATAAAAGGACTTGTATTTGGTACTTGATGTCCCCTGTATTTCCTACTAGGCAACAATGGCTTAATTCATAGTCAAATTGATTATGGATAATATTTCTGATCAGGACAATTATTAATTTTAATATTACACATTAATTATGGAGTTCCAACATAATATAGGAACTATATTGAAACAAAATTAGACAATATGATCTAGATCAGAGGTGACCAACTCATAGTTATGTCACTAGCTATCCCTCAAAGAAGCTCACAATCTAATGTCCCAACCTCAGTTGTATGTTTTTTTATACAGTCTAAGGTTTTGATTCTGCATACTAATCACTATTGTGGCAAATTTTTCATCAAAAGAAAATCCATAGGAAACAAAATATACAAATTAATAAGTTGTGTGTGTCTCAAAGAAAGCACAAAGAATGTTATTTTTATGGGGAAAAAAACTACTAAAACATTTCACATATTTTAGCCATCTCTTATGTATTTATTCTTATTGTTAGTTACGCACATTGCACACTGTGAAATCTGTAAGTTCCCAATGAGGACAAATTAATCCATTATCCAGTGTTGTCTTATGACATGCTCAGACCCTACAAAGTTCTGGTTTCCTTCTAGATGTTTTCAAGGTGCAAGTAAACACTAACTTGTTTTTGCTTTATTTTAGTCTATGTCCGTGCTGGGGATATTCACCACTTTATTTGTCCTGGTTACCACTGTCACCAACACATAAAGTAAGTAAATTTTAGAGTTGAGAATGAGGGGTGACAGAAAATCTTCCAAAAATCACACATGTTCAGGTGGTAATAGTCTAAAGATTTCCTGTTGTGTTTTAAAGACAATGGGCCTGATTTATTAAAGCTCTTAGAGGCTGGAGAGGATACACTTTCATTAGTGAAGCTGGGTGATCAAGCAAACCTGGAATGGATCTGGTCCAGGACTGAAAACATTTGCTAGCAAATAGCAAATGTCTTTGAAGAAATCCATTCCACGTTTGCTGGATCCCCCAGCTTCACTAAAGAAAGTGTATCCTCTCCAGCCTTGGAGAGCTTTAATAAATCAGGCCCAAAAAGTGAAGATTATTTATTAAGCAAGATACAGCCAGCAAAAAATACTCTGATACTGTTTTTAACCCTTCCCTTCATTAATTTAAACATAAAGAGACAGTTTGAGCTATACTCCCTTTGGGTCTATGGATCTCCAGATCCTGCCCGTCAATTAAAACATGATTATGTTTCTGGTAACATATAGTAAATTGGTGATACTCTATTTCTGGTATATGACTATTGCCCCAAAAATCTGGACTGGATTGCATGGGAGCTTGAGTCTCTATTAGTAGCCTTTTTCTTGAAAGTAATAAATCCAAATAGGTATAAGATAAAATTGATACGCCACTCTATTGGGCAGTGCAGCCAACCATTTTTTATTTTAGATGTTTATTCCTCTTTTGATCCTGATTTTCTTCTTGTGGTTTGCCTTACAATATATAATATTTGTCTTTAAGGTAAAAAGAACTTATTTGTAAAAGAACTAAATATGTACCCTTTTCCCCCACCCACACCCCCTTTGTGTAGCTTTGTTATAACCATGTTATTATCATTCACATTGTTTTTCTACTGATATATTTTTGTATCGCTCAAAGTTGTTATCCCCCATATCCCCTTTCTTCCCTTACCTGTTTGTAATTTTATTTGATAATAAATATTTAAATATGGAAAGATTACATTTAAATAGGTATTTAATGGTAAAATACTGGGTAATAAAAGCAGACCCAAAATGTAAAAATGTCGCCTATATTTCTTCTTCTGGGGATCCAACACAATAATGAAAAGTGTTTATCACCCATTTAATTCTGGATAAGCCTCATCTCCCTCCGTTGGGGGGTTCAGATCAATTAGTCACATGATTTCTTCCAAATGGGGGGTGAGGTGTGACATTCAGGTAAAGTTCTACATAAATAACCATCTCATTTTCAGCATAGTTAATGAAGTGAAGTAGAGATTAGAGCTAAAATATATTAATACACATGGATACCCTCATTGCAGTGTTTAGAGGATCTAACCTGATAGCCATATAGAAAGCTAATATACCGGTAAGCTAAATTTCTGGATAAGTGCCATGTAGATGCTCCAAAATATTAACATCTGCATATTACTTTACTTAAGAAGCTGCACAACCTGCACAGTAATAATGACAGGGACAATATGAGGAATTATAGGAGATGCCAGTTCTAAATATCTTGGGACAACTTTTCAATTGATTGTCCTTCAGAGTCCCAAAATGCCATACCAAGAAGACTAAACAATCCCCACATTCGGAAAACAACAGTTTCATCTCTTAACATTTAGTATAGCAAGCAAATCCTGTACTATATAAAGAACCTTAATATAGCATAAAAGTAGAAACATAAAATATTTATTTTCTTTATCACTTGGTTATTTTGTTACAACTAAGGTGATCCTAGAACAGGGTTCTTTTCTCAGAAATGTTTTTATAAAACAATTATATTTCATTCCGAATGTAACCATAGTTGCATTACACATTTTTTTACATCATCAATAAGTTGATTAAGTAATGTTTTTATGTATGCCAGTTTCATATCTCTCAAGGACTCCTGTGGTGAGCTCTTTGTGTTTGAATTTTCCAGGCCTGCACCAGATTTAGGAGAAATCTCAACTTTCTTCTTTTTGCTTTATTAATTTTATATTATGGTAGAATGCAACACGAGGAGTGGGAACACTGAAAGGTGACCTAGAAACCAGGTAGTGATTCTACCTATGGTGGACTAATCCTTTAATGCTATTAACTGTTTAAAGGTGAGCAGGGTCTGATAATCCCCTTTGGCTGCACACAAAATTACCAATGCCGTGTCTACTTAGCATGTAATCTAAGATAGCAAATAAATATAAAAAAAAGAAACAGTATTGGATATACCCTGTATAAGAGCAGTGTTGCATGCTGCTACCTAATACGCTGCTTGAATAAAATGAAATAAAATGTAATGAACAATGTTGAAAGCTTATGCCATATGTGTCAGCATGGTCTTTTTTCTCAAAACCTCTACCACCTGCACAGACACTGAGATCTGAACAAACATATACTATATAGTATGCGTGCGGAGACCTTCATTCCTTGCACATAGCTGTCCATACTTGTGGGGTGAATGGTGCATTCAAGCTTAGTTTCAGGTAACACAATCTCAGAATCCCCAATTTTTAAACAGGCAGTCAAGAGCTGGGGGCTTAAGCATATTACATGAATTAAAATGTATTCTGTATTTTAGTTTGACTTTTTAATTTAACTAATTAGTACATTATATGTATATAGATATGTATATACAAATCTTTTATTTAGTTTGGGACATGTTGATTCAGGAATAATATACTTTATGGTGACACTGGAATCTGAAGAAGTGATATCGAAAGCCATGAAACTTGTCACCTATTTATGTGCACTCGATATATATAGCAAAATATGTATTATGCAGCAATGACATCTTGCAATATGGAATGATTCATATGTTAGTCCCTTTGCTGTTCTATTGTAAAGCCATGTTATTTACATACACATATGTGTGATGAGATTGTTACTTAATTATTTATGTCAACAGTTTATTTGTTACTGTTTTTAGAATATGCTTAACAAATATTTTTTTATAAATATTACACAGCTGCATATATGAACATATCTCATCTGATAGTCAGGTCCCTGTAAACTTCCTATTTTGGGGGTTGTTTGGATTTTATAACTATTTTTTTTGTTTATTTTTACATTACATTAAATTACATTTTTATGTAAAGATTTAGTAATTGTGTTTTATATATTCCAAAAGCTAGCTGGGGTAATGAATAGAGAAGAGTTTAAGAATAGCTCTCCCTTGTTACCATTTAGGCCATCAGATTGGAACAAGGGTTCCATGGCTGGCAAAATGAGTAAATATCTGCAGAAGTAGTATAACTAAATCTGTGAATACCATAACATGAACATGCAGTAAAAACAAGAATTTTACTATTGGACTGGTGGTATGCTAATGTTTTGGGCTTAATAATGAACTTTTAAAAGATCTTCAGCACAGTTTAGTGTAAGAGACACTAAGAAACAATGCCAGGAAAAGGTGCCTACCTCACTGAAGCACCCAAAGTGGTCCTTTCTGCCTACCTCTAGGCAATGCTGACAGTATTAAAGCTACAAAATGGTCATAATATTCTGTTTAACTTCATTTTATATGTCATAACATATTGCCTGTTTGAATAAATTAACAAATAAAGAGTGTGTGTACTGGCAGGTTTAATAAGGTTTTTTATGTTTTACAAGGAATGTTTTACAAGGCTGGAGATCATCTACAGGTCATTCTGATAGATGTGATAACCATTATATTAAAGTTGATCAAGTCCATCCTGAGTACTGAAGTTACATAAACATTTTGGTACAAGTCACTCACATCATGTTCAAATCTAATATTTCCTGTTTGATGTACAAACAGTGTCACCGATATTGGACTAAAAGGGAGAGGAGACTGCTGGGTTTGCAGATTATGTAACCTGGGAAAGGGTAAAACAAGAACTCTACAGAAACTGCATAGCTGAACCAATGTAAGCAAAGCCCAGGGATGGATACTAGATGTTTACTAGCATAAAGATTAAACAATATCCTGTTGATAAGTATACTATTATCCTCAAGACACGCACACACACATACACACACCTTTTAAAAATGACAGCCTGTAATGTGATAGGGACAGTGACACAACTTGCTGTCTGACACGCAAGGACCTTATCACCTCTGTACGGACACATTTGTGAGAACTGTACTGACATTTCCCAGTCTGCCTTCAGCAAGTTCTACAGTACAATCTTTTTTGTCTTGTATTGTTCTATTCACAATATAGGAAGAACTTATTAGGTATTACAGACAATATTGTCTGATCTTAAATAATAAGTAAATCTTCCTATTTCTTTATGCCAATGACAAAAAAGAACCTTAACTTTTTGAATAATTCTAAAGTATTGGAAGGGCTTATATCTGAAAAAGTATACCTGTTACATTTACCAATCAACCAAAAACTTGCATCATCTAAAATGAGAAATCTGATTCAAATAAGCTCCAAAATGTCAGCCTTCTAGAAAAAGAATCCATCCCTTTTTATTTTTGGATTGAAGTTCATCTACTCAGGATGCCTTTTTGGGGCTATTCGGTCCCTTACCCTGCAAGCAACCATTTATCATCATCAATATAATTTTTTGGTTATGCAGGCCCTTACCCTATAAGCGACTGCTTGTTCTAGCCATTTACCAATATTAATTTAATTATCATAACATTGGGGAACACATTTTTGTTGAGTTAGATCCTACACTTGTTTTTTACTAATTTTTGGGAGGTGAATCCAGAAATGACCCCAGATTTTTGCTATCACATCCAGTTTTTACGATATAGGGTACCCTCCATTTTTGTCAAAAAACATACAAATTTTACATACAATGAAAAAATAATTAAATAATACCTTGAATGTACTGTTTATTTAAATTTTATTTTGTTCATACAAAGGATTTATTGTTATTCTATTTTTTTTTTTTACAGTAAAACATTTGAAAATATTTCGGGTAAGAGGTTAAGGTAAAAATTTACGCCTATAGCTTTTCCTGGAGTGTTTAGTGTTAGGACAATCCAGCTGGATGCTCCAACAATAGTCAGCCATCATATGTACATCCCATCTACCCTGATACCATCCTTCCATGACCTTCAAATCTTTGTAGAATCGTTCACCTTGCTCATCACTGACTGCACCATGGTTTTCCGGGAAGTTAGAAAGATGGCTATGCAGAAAATGCACCTTGATGCTCATATTGCACCCAAGCATTTTGTAGCTCTCCAAGAGTTTCTGGACAATTTCTGTGTAATTATTTGCTTGTGTGTTTCCAAGAAAGTCCTTGACAATGGCTTTGAATGATAACCAAGCATTCTTTTCGACTTCTGACATTGTCCTAATGAAATGTTCATCTTTGATGAGCTGCCAAATCTGTGGACCTTTTTTCAAATGACAGGCTAGGAAATGCCAAGATGAGGTACTTGAAACAGTCTCCTTCATTTGGCAAAGCTTTAACAAACTGCTTCATAAGACCCAGTTTCATGTGCAGAGGCGGGAATATAATATTTTTTTTATCAACAAGTGGCTCATGTAGAATGTTTGGATCACCTGGTTTTAGGGCAGATCTTGGAGGCCAAATCCTTTCCACCCAATCCCTCTCATGAGCTCTGCTGTCCCACATGCACAGATAACAGGGATACTTGGTGTATTTGCGTTGCTGACCAAGAAGGATGCATACCATTTTAAGGTTAACACAGATGACCCAATTGTGTTGGGGATATTGCAACAACTCAATGACTCAATGACTCTCTTTATGTCTGCATATTCTTCACAAAGAGAAACTGAATGGTCCATTGGGACTGACCCAAATATATTGCCATTGTGAAGGAGGACACACTTTAAGCTCCACTTTGAGCTATCGATGAATAGTTGCCATTCAGGTGAGTTATAGATTGGAATTCTCAATTCCTCCATTAAACCAGGTATGTTATGGCAATACACAAAGCCACTGTCAGTTCTAAAACACTGTGGAAATGCAATTACTCCGGTTCGAAAGTTTGATACCTTTGTTCCTTTTTCAAGTAAGTTTTTCTAACACAGTCTTGATGCTAGGAGTTCTGAAGCCTTCGATAGTCCCAGATCACGTGCCAAGTCACTCAACTGATGCTGATAAAAACCCTTACGAACAGAGTCCTCTTCAATTTCAAACTCTTCATCATTGTTGTTACCTAGTTCATCACCATAATCATGATCTTTAGGAGAGGGTAGTGTAACGAAAACCGGCACTGGGATTTCATCTGAATGAGCCACTGGGCTTATAGGCGTTGGTAGACTAGGATACTCTATGTTACATTTATTTTTCTTGTTATATTCTGAAGTTTTCACTATACAAAAGTAACAGTCACTGAAATGATCTCCTGGCTCTCACCAAACCATAGGTATACCAAATGGCATCTTATCATGTGTTCCCTTTGTCCACATCCGTAAACCCTTGACACACTGTTTGCACACCTTATGAGGGGCCCAAGACTTATCTTGATCACCAAGTTTAACTTTGAAATATGCTAAATAGTCTTGCTCTACAAATGTGCTGATGTTCGCCCTTTGACTGGGAATGGTGAAACTGCCACAGATAAAACAAAATGAATCAGGGTTGTTTAGGCACTTACCATGAGAAACAGCAGAGCCAGACATGATCTGAAAGAAAGGAAATACATGTGTAAGTAGAAAAATACATTTTGCTAATTCACTATGTAGAGCAGCGCACAACCTCCGACCACACTGTCTTACATGTAAATGAATAGCCTATTCAAACCCACGCTACAGTAATTGCATCAGTATAAGCGGTAGAGAAAAAAACTGACGTGATAGAAGAAAACTAACTGCACTTTCAGAATCAGCATACCTATTTTAGTGCAAATAAGCTTAAAAATTGAAGTCAACAAAAAATTTGTTCAAAATTGTTCCCCAGTGTAATCACTATCATCAACAGACTCCTAAACATGGTTTTAGATCTTTCGTATTTTATGGTAACTAGTGTTTTGTGAATTTAGTATGAAAAGTTTGAGAAGTATGGAGTGATCAAACTCTCTAATCCCATGGTTACTTATAAATACCCAATCCCATAGACTTACCAGCCCATAACGATTTTGGACTTAGTTTGGTCTGAACCACAAACCAGTTTGCTACAGTCAAATTCCACCGAGAATAGGCTCAAAAATCCAGTACAAATCTTGTAAAAATTGGTTTGCGTGTCCTCCGTTTTTGCTGTAAACACTGCCCTATCAAGATGAAACATTGTTTATAATATAAAGAAGAAGAATGCTTCTTACAGTTCTTTTGTTTTTTATTTTATTTTGATTCAATATACACATTTGTAAGTTTTAGTTTGACACAGTAGACAGGCAGCATAGCATGCTGGGAGTTATAATTAACAACATCTGGAGAGCCTATATTTGACCTTGTTACAAATACACATCTATATTTTAAATACATTGAGGAAAACTGAATCTTTATCTACATACATATGCAATGCATACATATAATCAATCAAAAGAAGATAATTGAGTGCTTTTGTAGGCCTCCCCTTTGCTTGAAGCAAGGACACCCCCTAGAAAAGTACATGAGTAGTAGTCACGCAAACATTTCATCAAGAAAACGCTTAATCACGGCACATCCCCCAGTGTATCATTAACCTTAAACCTGAAGATCTGTCACTCTTGGCAGCTGAATGAGTGGGGTAGGATTGAGGAAAGCCTTCTAGACACTATCCAGTATTTACTATGTCATTGTAGACGCCTACCTAAGGGCTAAAATTTTCTACCAAACAAGAGTCAAATTACTAAAAATACAAAAACCCTGTCTGCTCTAAAACTTAAGACCTTAATTCAACTTTAACCCTATGGTTTATTTCCAGTCAGGCTAAGGCTAGCCCCAACCTCTCTCATTAAGACTACTCCTAAAAAAAGAGCACCTCAAAATCATTACTGGCTTAGTAAGATGTCAAAACCTGACATTTATTTCTATTGTATAACTCTGTACAGTTTCTGTATTTATAACCTGTCTGGTGGACAAACTGTTGTTTTCTTTTAATTACTTTATAACTTTATACTTTACTATATACTATATATACCATATACAATATAGTTAGGCTTCAATGTTATCTGTGATTTTATACATCAGTTTTATACATAAAATTTTGTGCCTTGCCTTTTTTTATGGTATCAAAGAAACCTCTGGGGCACTTTATCCTAAGAAATTGGCATTGTTAGTACTCCACACATGGGCATCCTGTCTTGTTATTGTGCCACTTTATTATTATTATTATTATTATTAATAATAATAATAATAATAATATTATTATTAGTATTAGTTTGTATTTTTATAGCACTGACATATTACTGATATGTCACTAACAATTACAATCTAATGTCAGTACCATAGTCATATGTCATTAAAACAACTTAAAGCGGAAGTAAACCCAAAACAAAAAATCACACTTACCTTCAATCCTGTAGATCAGTCTATTAGTTGGGAGGTTTCTTCCATCGGGTCCCGCGTCGTCCAGTATTTGTCTTCAGTTCAGCACAGACGGAGCGCTGGGCGCCGATATCTTCTCCTCTCTTTTTCCGCATTCTTATTCCTACATCACCTGATCTTACACTGGGCAGGCACGAGATCGGGTGATGTAGATTGGGAAAAAACTAGCCGATCTCACTGCATATGCATAGGATTGGCAATTTTTTCTTTTTGATGAAAGGCGAGTAAAGAGCCTCCCAGAATGTGTGCCGTATGTATCCTATAGGCTCTGCGCTTCCATTCATTCTTGATCACCTAGGAGATCAAGAATTAAGAGGGTGGTGCTGCACAAATACATTTGAAAAGACCCTCTCTCCCCTACAATATTTTTGTTTCGCTTTGTACATGTCCCCCATAACAATACCCAGCATTCCATTCCTTTTTTTCCAGCAGTAGTTAGCCTATTATTCCTAAAAAGGCCCAGATTTACCAAGATTTGCTGCTCATGGACTTTGGTGGGATTGACCAAGAAATTCAGGCTTGTGGAATTCAAAGCAAGGTTTGCATAACCATTGGTAAATCAAAACGAGGAAAATGCGTCAATCAAAAGTATACACTCAGACGCTTTTTTAAATCTATGAAAGACTTAAGAAAAAAAGGAAATAAAGTAAGAATATTCATGCTTTGCCCCTTAACCCCAATGCATTGCACTTTCCAGATCTTTTGCATTTCTATGAATACATGCCATAACAAAGTGGAATTTGACAAATCCACTCATCTCTACAAACCAGCCACTATAGCAAACTGGCCTGATTATTTCTTGTAGACAGCCCTTATGGGCTTTGACATCTCAAATGGCAATTATTATTAATAATAATACACAGCAGATTATCAGAGACATGGTAACTTGTTCCCCAGAAGCATGTTTTCTGCATATTACAGTATGTTGTTTAAATCTTAAAAATCCTCCTTGCGCATCCATTTAATGAATACAGCAAAATCACCAACTCCAGTATTTTGGAAGTCCTCTACAGCACCTACTATGCAAATGAATTTCAATCAGATTAATTTAATTTTTCTGATGGAGGAAGCCAGAGCTCTTTTTTTAGATATAATTTTCAGATTTCTTGGCACTTGGATAATATGGATAATATTTAAATATTCTGATGATTATAAGCATCTGAGATAATTATGACATAGATTTCCATAATACTTTATTAAAGCTCTTTAGGACTGTAAAAGATGGACTATCATGAGTGAACCTGGGTGGTCCAGCAAACCTGAAATGGATTTTGTCAAGGGTTGAAAACATTTGACAATTAATAGAAAAATATAGGAAATTTAGGAAACCCATTCAAAGTTTGCTGGTTCACTTAGGTTCTCCCATGATAGTTTATCTTCTTCAATCTTAGAGAACTTTATTAAATCAGGCCCTTAGTGTGCATTTCTATTGTAATCACTATACCTTCCATTACTGTTTTATGTTATCATATATTGTCTAATTTCTACAATGCTTTCCTGCTGGACTGATCCCTCCTACACCCTTCTTTACTTGTTTCAGTGAAAAAATTATAAAAAATAATAAAACAAAGTTTTATGCATTGCAATGTTAAAAAAGGTAAAGGCACCCTTTCTTTGAATTCTTATGTACACATAGGTATTGTCTATCGAATAAATAAAGCTGGTTTATCATTTAAATATTTTTAGGTTGAATCAATGAACATTTGGTGAAAACCCTTTGGCAAAATTATTGTAAATTCATGAACAAGAATAAGTTATGTTTCAAAATAGTTTAAAGAAGTTCATATGATGCAGCGCCCCTTTAGTGTGGTAGGGTCACTTTAAGTACTTAAGTTTAAGTTTAGAGTTTCTTTATAGTTCTAGAACTTGGTTCTCGGGGGGGGGGGGGGTGTTGGGCAATGGTTGGTTGTCTGTTGCTGCATTGGTGGCACCTGTGCAGGTATAGGTGACAGCTAATCACTCCCCTGCATCAGTCAATCATTTTTGTTGCATACGTGATATTTTGGTGTGTTTTGGGTGGGTAGCTTTCTGGTGTTTAAAAAGTTAGTGGAGTAATACTGGGGAAAGCCCCCCAGGACAGTGATGCAGGAAGTCTATTCTCTAAGGACAGGATCTCTTTGGCGTTCTAAATTCAGGACTAGAACTTTAAAATAAAACTTTTAACAAAGTTCACCCTGCTCTAGGAGATATGATTTCTTTTGGATCTGTGTTTAAATGCCTAATGTGCATGGAACTTTCTAATATTGAAAGAGATTGGACTGGATTGGATACATTGCTACTCTCACCTTCTCTCCCCTATGTGTGAAAATTTTATGGAAAAAAATTCAAAACGACATTTCTGCAAGCCTGAATGAGTTTCTGTAAGTCACCCCACCAGGAATGATCTGCATTCAACTAGGCGGCCCGTGTGCTACACTAGAATGCTTTGTTTATATAACAGATATAATTTGGACAATAACTGCCCATGTTATAGAGCGATTTTTACTATAGGTAATGGATTATAGCACATCACTACTATGCGTAAATATTATTAAACCTGCAGTAATCTCAAACTAGGTCAGACTTTGGTGTTTTAGGGTCTTTAACTCTATAAAACCAAGATATCTAAAACAACAATCTTCTGAAATGCAGGACATTTTTGTAGTGAGTAGAAGAATTCACCCAGCAAACTTCTAACAACTTGAAACTTGAACTCTTTCAACTCTCTGGGTCATCAGTTACTATGAAAGGTTGTCAGAGTTGGCTAACTGCCATGTAGCCCACACACCAGGAAGCTGCAGACTTATGAAAACATAATTCTTTACCATGTTACAGAAGCAGTGAAAGGCTTGGATTAGACACAACATAACAGCTCACCGTAAAGATAAATTGTTGAGTTTGCAACAATAACAAAAATAAACATGTAAAAAAAATAAGGCCTGAACAATATATTACTATTCCTCATAAGAAAAATCTAAAAGACTGGGTGTTTATTTTATTCTTGTAAACCTAAATACAACATATGAATAAAGGTGTCTACGCTTACATTTCCAGTACTCTCCTGCTGCTGAACTATTGCTCCACAATCTCATCAATTTATGCAAATACTGACTTTTTTGAAAGTCGTAATTTCATACGTCTAGGTAGATTTCTAAATAACTGGTGAGTGGCAGGCCGCTAAGGTACCAAGTTATTCATTGTGGGGCATGGAGTATCCACATACCTAGAATTCCCAGGTTTTTCAGAATGTTGGAGACCCAGACTAGATGTAGGAACAGACAGCTTATAATGCTTGCTATGATGATAGTTATTTTAATACATGACAGCACCAGGTCATTTGATCCCCTTTGCAGTACCACCCAGTAGTACATGTGCACAGATACCTTGTAAAAGGAAACGTTTTGACACTGCTGCATTGTTTTTGTTTTTTAGATAATATCCATGCATAAATGAGCATTTTGATAAGCTACCATCAGATGCTCATAAAGTACCCATAAAAAGAATACACTTACTGAAAGTTATTAACACTTTTGGTCCTGTTTAGTAACATTAAATTCACTTAATGTTTAATACATTAGATCCCTACTAAATACAATCAAACAAGCAAAATGTCAAAGCAATCATAATGGTTATTGTAAATTTAAAGTATCACCTTTTTAATTGACCTTTCCAAATTCTGCATCTTTGCACCTACCTGGCCGCTGGTGCCTTTTACTTCCCCTCTAACATTTATTTATATTTGTATATATATTTTATATATGTTTATCAATATTTAACAATTACTCACCACCTGCCTCCTGTGACTCCTGCCTTGTCCCACTTGCTCACTTAGACACAAAGTTTTAAATGTATAGTGGGAATGCTGGGATATGTAGTCTGGCATCTACTGTTCTTACTATTTTGGGTGTCATATGATGAAACAAATGATGATTGACCCTCCCGCCAGCTGAATCCAGAAACGAGAGGAAATTAGATATTGTGCAGTGTGCAAGCACTTTCACTCATATAACAGATATTGTGTATATATTTATATTTTGACCTGATTGCTTTTGCCATTGACTTTGTTCTATTTTGGGTTTAGTTGGGCTTTAAAAGCATCATTGGTGAAAACTGTAATTGAATAAGTACACAATATAGGAGAATAAACAGCTCACTTTTTGTCAAAGAATATGTAAAATTCGGAACTCCAGGAACTTAGGTTTTTAAAACTAGATGTCAGAAGCAATTTAATCATAAAGTTCAATAAATCTGTGGTCAGGCCGCTACTGCTACAGATTCTCCCCATATTAGGGTCCCAGGAAACGCTAGATTTGAATTTGGCATTTTTTTTTTTTTGCACTGACCTTTGGTGGCAGCTTAGTTTATACAATTTAATGTTATTAAGCAACATGATAAATAAAAGGTCACAAAGTCTAAAACTGACCAATATGCTGGTGTTCTGTTTTGTCATTACTGAAAATCAAATAACAAATTTACAAACAAAATTAGGATGTTTGCAATGTAAAATAATTTGATGCAGTAGGAAATAGTTATTTGCATAAGGAAATGGATGGCCATAGAGTTAAAAGATACATAAGATTGGAAAGGGCAGCACAAAATGAAAAAATAACCAGTAAGCAGTTTAAGAATTGATTAGGAAAGCAATTGCTTATCTGTTCCGGAACATTCTGGCACCAGTTTGGAAACTCAAACCGGACAACATTAAGCCTTTTAAAGCACTGTATCATAAATATTTTTTTGGGGTTTTTTATTACGTAGTATTTAAAGTTTTTGATATCTCTGTACTGTTGATCTCCTCCAACCTCCTTCAACCACTTCCTCTCTGTTTGCACATATTTTAAATGCTTTGACATTGCTGTTTCTGCTAGTCTACCAGAGGTGTATGTGACATGGTGACAAGTTAGCAAAGCAGCTAAGAGACAGTTTTCACTCCATGCCAGGAGGTGCCTTAAAGCTGAACTTAGAACAACAAATTAAATGAATTAAAACAATTTGCTGCAAATGTTGGCTGCAGTCCAGGGGTTTTCCCTATAGTACTTTTATTTTCTGCCTCTAAAAGTCCTCATGCTGGTGGCCAGCATCATCCCACCCACCTCATCTAGGCCCAGGTTGTCCTGAACCCAACCCTGCTTGTAGCTGGCCATTGAAAAAAAGAAACAAAAAAGTGATGAGCTCATCTCTCTGCTTCTTGTCATCTCATGAATTGATTTGTTCTGCTACTTTCTCCCATACTTCATCCTAAATTAAATTCCCCCCCTCCTATTGTGTGCTACTTCCCCCTACTCCTAGATTGTAAGCTCTTCTGAACAGGGTCCTCTTCTCCTATTTCATTGTTTGTATCTGTCTATCATTTGCAACCCCTATTTAATGTACAGTGCTGCGTAATTTGTTGCCGCTAATTAAATACTGTTTATTAATATTATTAATAATAATAAAAATAATAATAGAAATAATAATAGGAATTTAGATACCTACACTTTTTGTATAAAAAAAACATTAAATATTAAATTAATGATAAAGCTGCATCAATGTTTTACTATTATAGCCACCAACTTAACTAATAAAAACAATGTAAACAACTGGTAAAATTACATTAACATCTCACAGTTTACATGGAATTTTATTGATAAGGTTTTGATCTTTCTAAAAAGATTTTGCAGTATAAAAATCTACATTTCAGCCTTTACACAGTCTTGTATGACTTAGTTGTAATATATTATAGTTGTACCTAAAATGTAAACTGTCATGGAGGGTTCCCTTATTACATGAAAGAACATAGCTGTGGATATTGGCCACAGCATACCTGATCTAGCAATACATGAATCGACTTTAGCTCAATCAACTTGTTTAAAAAAAACAAAAACAAAACAAAAAATTGGTTCTAGAATAAATGGCTTATACTATCACACACTGCAAATGATACACAACTGAAAATTCTTTTGCAATATAAATTTGTTTTCATTTGATTAATTCAATAGGAATATTTGCATATTGATCAAGGTTCTGATCTACACTAACTGAGTGTCACTAACTTGTGGTCAATTAAATTCAAAAAAAAGAAAAAAAAATATGTTTTTTTTCAAATGGAAGTGGGAAAATTAAATCCACAAATGGCCAGCCTTTCAGAGTCAGCTTGTGTCCACAGGAATGTTACTATGCATTTTTCTATTTTGCTGTACCTATTTGGAATAATTATAAGCATCATTCAAAGTTCCACACAGTACCAGTCATGTTTAAATTGGAATATTATTGAAATATTTTAATCTAAGAAGATGCTTGATTTTTCACATGAGCATTTTTGAAGTATCAGGTTCTCCTTTGTCCGACCCATTTTTGCTGTCACATAGCTGTGGTATATATTATTCCCAATTTATTTAGATTGGTGGTTGATATCTCTTATGTCTTTATTGTATGCTGTTTGTTATTATTTCTTTTTATTATTTCTAATATTATTTTATTTATGGTTCATAGTATTTTTTTTTAACAATGAAAATCGACCTGTGCTGTTTACTCCAGTGTTCACAAAAGGACAGTGTTATTTGTTATTTCCCAAATTTTTGTGATTTGGTATTAAGTTGAAAAAAACTATAAAAAGATTGAAATACACAGTTTCACACAAAGTCTTCAGTTTCTAATGATAAAATTAAATCATAGAGGCCAAAAAACACTGATTTTTAACTGTTGGTTATTTAGCTATAGGAACATACGTTAAAAAAAAAACAAAACTATATTTCCAAAACTATATTCTTCCTTCAAATTGGACATAATTATAGAAGGGAGGTAATTTTGCCTTTTTTATGGTAATTAATTAACTCTAGTCTTGTTTGGAATATAAGTGGAAGACACACACATTTTCCTTGCTATCCTCACCCACATTGCTCGGTACATATGCTGCATTAGAATTGAGAAGAATATAAGGGTGGAAAGGTTGGCGTTCTCAGAGATCTGAATTCAGTGTCTGTGACCCTGAGCCCCATTGATATGTTTCTGTGTTAACCTCCATTGTTGGGGTTGGCGTGCAAAAGAACAATGCAGTGTGAATGGGAGTAAGTACTGTGAACTTGTGATGTCAGTTTTTGAAGTCTGGGATTGCATGACACACCAATTGCTATGACCTTTTACCTCTTGCTTTACATAGTATTCTGCAAAACTGTGATAAGGACTGGGCTGGACTAGCCTATTATTAATGGAACGGTTAAAGTCACATTAAACTGGGAAACATGCTACGTTTCCTCTGTCCAACTAAAGTAACTGTAATCTCAAAGCGACACAATATCAGTTGTTGGGAGTGTATTTTCCTGCCTTTTTTATATTATCCACTTCATTAAATGAACTCTGTATGGGTAACTGGGAAATTACATTTTTAAATAAATTTTCTTTACTATAGACATATTAGAGAAAACCTCAACGTTGTAAAGGTTAAATATTTATTACCTGTAAAGTGTATTACTTGTGTTGTAGAGACTAAAAAGATTATACATTGTGAAATATTTAGGCTTGAATTCTTCCACTATACATAGATGTGTATATATACACTGAAAGCTATGTGAAGGAGTGCTAAGGGCCATTAGAAAAGTATTGCCTGTTCAAAACTGAGCCTACAGGTCCCATATGGATGAGGGAGAAATGTGACTAGCAAGGGGACAATGTATATTTGATCAGTCTGTATGGGTAGTGAGCAAAGAGAATCACATTTTATTTGCACAAAATAAGATTTCATTGCCTGCTTTTCAATATTCCACTACTATCCAGCTCAGGCTTCTATACTCACGTCCTGTCCAACACTTCCCTATGTACACTTATAATATCTGATATCCAGCATTTGGCCTGAATGATGGCTAATGCCATTTGAACCAATTCCTGAGAGCTATGGATGTCAAAGCTCTGCCCCACTATAGAGTCACAGGAGAATGCTGGAAATTAGTGGTGCCACATTTTAGATTTACTTGATTCATTTCTTTGTTTGCCTGCCATGGCCAATACAAAGATGTCCTAGATTTTTCTTTTGAGAAATTCCCAAGAATTTAGAAAACATGCTAACTGTTCAACTGCTTTAGAAGAAATGGAGCTGGAGAGGGGCACAATTCTGGCTATGAGGTATCAAGGGTATAAATCCCTACCCAAAGCTGTGCAACACTAATATTAATAGCTAAACTCCAGGGGAAAGAAATAAAAAGGACCCCTGCAGAGGGGCCCCAATCACATTACATTAAATTCTCTTTTCACCTAGGGAGAACAGAGAAAAACAACCATGCTTACTTTATTCTTCATTCCCCTAAGAACTGTTGCTCTTTTGTGAATGGGCCGTGTGCCCTCTGTGTCCTCACTTATAATGCAGGATTGCTGTAAGATCTGTGATCTACAGATTGGCAAAGAAAAGATGATTTCCCTGCCAAAGGAAGCCCCACGGCAAGGGTACATTTTTATTTTTCCCAGAGTTAAGTTTTAACATGCGTACTCAAGCAATAAAAAGTATAGAATCACTTTATATAAGCTGCAGTTGCCTCTTTTTCTGTTTCTGTAAGGGCATTCTTGTTTGAGTATACATGTAAACATAAAATACAGAATTTCAACCAGAATTTTCTGAGTATGGGACTTTGTACACAAGCATGCTGACCAGGAATTACATTGTGTTTATTCTACTATGCAATAAGCTAATCATTTAAATTTCACTGAAAATAGTTAACAATTGAAATTAGTAACTGCTCTAACAAAGTTTCTTGTGCCCTGTTTTGACCCAACTACACCCAGACAGATGTTATAGGTTAACAGAAAATATTGTACTCTAGTTACTGTATAGAGTGAGCACCTGTTATGATGATACACTCCCCACCTTTTAGATTGTAAGCTCCTGGGGGCAGGGCCCTATGTCAAAGTTTGTATCTGTCTGTCATTTGCATCCCATGTCTAATGTACAGCGTTGTGTAATATGTTCAATACAGGTTAATATTAATAATAATATCAATAAAGACAATTTGGTATTTCAAAATATATATGACTTGCTTTTAGTTATATATTTTTATACTTTTCTCAAAAAAAGAAAAAAAATTAGTTTGGCTATCAAATCCCTAAAAAGTGTGGAATTAGGCTTTCATTTCCTTTATTATTATTATTATTATTATTATTATTAATAAACAGGATTTATATAGCGCCAACATATTACGCAGCTCTGTATTCCTTGGCACTTAACTGAAATCAGTTAAAAAATGCCTGTCCATCCAAGACTACCCTATCCACAGGTGACAATGCTGCTTCTGGGCAATTTCAATGCCAAATGAGCAATGTTATCACCTGTGAAGGTAAGTGATAAAATAACAGATTAACATAATAAGTAATAAAAATATATAATGCAGATTCCAAAAATATTAACTGCTGCAATAATGTTAGTGACAGACATTGTTTTATATGTCTTTTTTTATTTTGTGTGTTGTTCCACTTTATGACGGGACCTGCTATACAATAAATACCTTAATTACATCAAGTCATCATCAAAATAACATAATTAATAAAGGATGGGAGGCAGGAAGCAGATGATTATTTTAAATAGCTGTGATCACAGGAGACAGGATACAGGTAAATAAATGTGGGGGAAGGAAGGTAATGGAGTCAAGTAATGCAGCAAGCTATAGAGCAGCTTTTTTAGCATAGTGACCCCCTAAAATAACTTTCAGGTCCTGAGGGAACCCCTTCTATAACTACTATATGCACAGCTCACAGTGTATTAGTGTGGTGGTCAGTCAAAAATGCCTCTTACATTGCTGTCCAGAGGACCCTTAGATATACCCGAAAAGATTATTGGTGTCAGAGGTAACTGACCTGAGAGGCACAAATTGCTCATTACTCAAGGAACCTCTAGCAACTTCTGGAGGAACCCTAAAGTTTCACAGAATCCTGGTTGAAACTTCCTTAGAGTTTGTACAGTATCTAGGACTATCAGCACAGGGAATGTCGTAGATCGATGATATTTATATATGTGTCAATTTATTATTTTCAGTTGGTCCATGTAAATTAAACCTCATGGCAGACCACACTATTTTACATTCATACAAAACCTGTACAGCATTGATATTCCTGCATATTTTTGCTTGTCCTGTACATTTCATTTTTTTTTTTTTTTTAAATATAAATGGGTATGTTTGCACTGTCATGAATACTGAAAGTTTTTGTTCTGACTTTGACAGTTGTCCTTGAAATGAAAGCCCACCTTTAGGGATTCTCCTCTCCTTTTGTTCCAGTGTTGTAATGCAGCATAGCGAACAGCAGGTGGCACTGCAAAAGGTTATTGTCTACAGTATTATGTGTATGAGGCCCATTTATGATAACAGATCCCACTTCTTTTTTCTCAGTTTTTTAAAATCTGATCGCCACTTTAATATTGCTATATTTGAAAAAGAGAAGTTTTTATCATTAGTGATCAGTGTTTTGTTTTTTAACAGATCACCATAATTGAAAGTAGTATACAAAGCCATTTCTTTTTAATTTGCACTTGCAATTGCCACTTTTCAAAGGTGGGGATCACAGAAAAAAACTGATCAGGGTGTTTGATCTCTTTTTTGGCCTATGATCTCTACTTTCGAAATGTGGTGGTAGTGGAAAAAACTCAGATAAATAGTAGTGATTGTCAGTTCATGAATCAACTGATAATTGTTCAAAAGACTGTCCATCATATCAGCTTATGACAGGGTGGGTATGGTGCCACTTTGTTGGTGATCCTTATGATGTATAAACTTTTATTATTTAATTTTAGTATTTATAAATCACTTACATCAGTTCCTGTTGCGCAGTGGAGCTCACATAATAATTAACCTAACACGTTCATTGACAATAAGAGGAACTTGGGTCGAAGTAATTAACCTACCAGCATATTTATTAACTATGGGAGAAAACCTGCATGGTCTAAGGAAACTACAAGAATACAAAAACCTTATAATATAATGTAATGGGTGTTCTGATCTGCAGATCAGAGTACCACTGGAAGTAGATTGCAAACTTATTTAGTATGCATGTTGCACTGCGCACAAGGTACTGTGCTGAACTGTTAGACTGCATCACCTGCTAAAATTTGCTTTGTTTAGGTTCAATGTCTGTTAACAAATAACAATTTGAATTCAGAATATCTAAATCTGAACAAAAGTTTTCATTGCCAAGTAATTAGTTAACAAGGTAAACATCTATGGGCCCTGGTAAATACATTACAAAACACTGCAATTCACATTCACACACTACTTTCATTCACTTATTTTGCTGCACCCAAATTCATGTATTCCAGGTTTGCTGGATCAACCAGTTTCACGGATAAAAGTGTATCCTCTTCAGCCTTGGAGAGCTTTGATAAATCAGGTCCAAAGAATGGCCGTGCAACGTCCAACACAGGTCCTTGTGGCTGTGCTGTTGTGGCCGTGTAGATGTGAACTGAACTTTAATAAGGGGTAACTTTTCCCCTCCTAGCCTCAAACCTAATCCCTTACATTAAAACATTTAGCATATAAAAGTAAACTAAGTTTATATGTTTTAAACTATAAAACAAAAATGAAATATCCTGCAGCTTAGCAGTCCTAAAATGTAATGGCTGCATTAGTTTTCTTTCTTTCTTTTTTTTTGTAAATTTTTATTGAAAGTTTTATGGTTTTGACAAAGAAAAAAGAATTTATACATCAGTACACATATTATCAAACATACATAATAAGGTCCCAACAGTATCAACCAGTTAACCAAAATTGTACAAACAAATGCCACTGTAGAAATACCTTCAGTACAAAATTGTTCATCACAGGGGATTATTAGTATAATGCATAATTCTAATTAAAATCTTAACCCAATAAATGAGATATTTTTCATGGCATATTCAGTGCACAGGACCGCCATGATGGAAGAAGAAAAGAAAAAGACCAACAAAGCACCAAGATAAATACAAACATAAATCCATAAAATTTTACTTTTGAAATACTAGCAGGGTATAAAATGGGAACCTCAACAAGCAAATGATCAGAACAGAACATAAAAGTTTGCCTTCTAACAATGGATGATGTGAGGCATTTTGAATACTTCGACCTGGGGGGTGCATGTTAACTAAAAGCAAGCGGATTATAGGCTCCAGGCTCTGGCTCCTGTCCTCTCTGTCTGAGGGAGCTGCTGTCTTTGGTCCTGAAAGTGTTTGAAGTTTGTGAATGTGTTATGAGAAGATTCCAACGTGACAGTGAGCTCAGATTATTAGCCCAAGAGCCAAATTCTAATTAAATACAGGATATGTTTAATGTGTTTATTCCTATCCTGCTGGCAGCAGGTGGAGGCACATTCACTGAGTTATTCATCATTGGAACGAACAGACTTTTGTGTGTAATGAGAAGATGGCTACAAATATGGAACAGAAGTAGCTGAATAATTAAAGAAAACTTGTTTTGGGAGAAATAAATAGGTCACCATTATTAAGCCCCTCTTTAGAAATGCTACTTATCTGGCTCCATGATGTCTCATAGACCTCAAACCTCTATACAAGACAGAAAAACTGACTTTGACTTCTCTTGTCTTATTTTTCTTCTGGGTCAGCGACTCTATTGGAGGTATTAACTCAGCATTTTCGGTTACAGCATTTTTAATTACAACCTTAGATATTTCTCTCCATACAATCTTTGATTGTGTATGTGAAGCCGTAGGCTGCGCAAAACCTCAATGCAGTAAAGTCATCTTTGTACTATAATCCATGCTATTGAAAGTCAAACTCTCTAAATGTCTTTTTTTTTTTTATTTCAATGTGTTTATTAAGAATTTTCAGAACATAAAAATAACAGAGAAAAAAATATAAAACAAACATAAACGAGAATTAAAGAAACCCAGGGTATGGTCAGATTACAAATCAACATGCCGGCATATATGTAGCTTTATATATAACATTAATATTAAACCTATTCTATTAATCATTCCTTCCCAAAACAATTTGTAGAACACATGTAGTCACAAAAGTGGACTCTATGTCAGGCCAAAGTTATAAGCCTGGATAAACATTCCAGATGGGAAGTGCTAAGTATCTTACCATACCTTGATTGCAAAAAAGGAACAAAAAGGGTGGACACAACAGGAGAGGGAAAAGGGAAAATAGAGGAAGTACTAGCAGAGTGTGATGAAAAACCATAATCCAAGTTGAATTCCCTAAAGGTAATAACTATAGACTGTTAAAGGAAATCCATGGTTCCCAAACATCCTCAAATTTGTCCAAGGAATTCTTAAGAGTATGCGTAAGTCTGTCATTCACCATGATCCAATTCAACTTGGAAACTATAGGATCCATGGGAATCGTGGGAGACTTCCATGTCTAAATGTCTTTTTTAAATTTTTGTAAATGATCCTCTGACTAATATTTATTAGATGATTGTCCACAGCCTTTGAGTGTGGAGGGCAAAGACTTCATGGGAGAATTGGCAGCTATTGTATTAGTAGACAGCAAATTTATAATAGCACATAGGTTCCAGTTATGTCATGGAACTCGCTGGCAGGAAGGTGGACCCACCTGTTGGGCAGGGATGTGGCAGGGGTTAAATCTAAGGCATCAATCCCCTGCTTTACCAGTGCACCCCCAAAAAGGGTGATGGACTTTATTGCCCAGGTTTAAGCCCCCGTATATGCAGGGGCTGGTGGCAGCTGACTGGGAAGAACCACATGGTGTAGTACTGGAGCCATAGGCAGACGTTTAGTCGAATAGGCCAAGGTCAGGGCAGACGGCAATCAGGGATGGTCAGAACAGAGCCAGGGTGGTGAGCCAAAGAATCAGGATGTGCAATCAATGACATAGTCACAAGAACCATAAACAGAACCTGAAGATCAGGGACCTGGAAAACAGAGACTAGAAGGAACACCTTGTTGAGGCAACTTACTACTACCAGTAACTTCCTTATATCAGGAAGATTATGTGACTGGGCAGATCATGTCATATGTAGATACCTACCAACAGATGCAGTGCTACAGCTGAGGAACCTCAAATGTTGTTCTACCTCCACCAGCAGATGGAGTGTGTCTGAGGAGGATAATTGTCCAGATACTGAGGCAAGGAGTCACATGATACAGGGCAGGAAGAAGATACAAGCTGAGAACTTGGAGATTCATGAACAGGGCTGCTAGCTGCAGAAGGATACAAGGCAAGAGAAGTTAAAGGGAGCACAGGTCCTGTAAACCTGCAGGAGGCTGTGACACCTTAACCCCTTGAAGAAGATGAGTAGGTTAAACATTGGTTGTAGAGAGCCCAATGACTTTATTATTTTATATTTATAGTTTTATTGAAGAACTTCCATACAAGTTGTCAACCGTTAAACTTAGGATTTCTGGTTTTGTCATGATGCTGTTATATCTTCTATGCAAATCATATCTGCTGAAAATTGTTTTAATAAGAGCTGTCCTAGTGGTGCGTAGGACTTTTCCTGGTGTTCTGTTACCTTTTATTTAAGGTCTCAATAGAATTAAAATGAATTTATAGAAAAAGTGCCTGCATTGGCTGCTGAACACAGCTGTTTGCTTGTGGTTGCTAAAGCAAAACAGATGTTCTTTCTTTCCTTCTTTTCTAGAAATGAGGCTTGGATTTGTTATATAATATATTGCAGGCAACTTGTAATCAAACCTTCATTTTTTGAGTTTTGGATTGAATGTGGAAGAAATGGACCCTGTTGACTTTTTATAGCTACCTGGGACACTGTCCTTGTAACAATGGTCTTTAAGGAAAGCAGTTAGCTTTTCATTGCCACCTGTTCCTGTCCAGATCTTCCAGATGCGTTGTCCCTGTGACAGGAGCTCATGTAAGAAGAAAAACTATTGCTACACCACACATTTAAAATGCACAGCCATCTATTTTACAAATGATTTGAGACTCAATTGTTGTGTAAAAAAAACAAAAACAAAAAAAAAAAACTGGGATAGTAACCTAATTGTGGGATCTGTCAAGTCGCATTGACCTGCTAACCTCCAATCAACGAACTGTCTTTGTTCTATAAAGCAGAAAGTACTCCAAAGAAATTCTCCAGCTAAACCCAAAGCCAAATTTTCATGAATGCGATAGGCAGTGGCATGCTTAATGTTATAAATGAGCCTTTAAAGAAAGGATAAATCTCTTTAATGGAGATTTAGATCATACTAACAACCATTTCAATAGAAGTTCTAATTGTTCTCCACTTTATCCAAAAATAAAAAAGTTTTGGCTTGACATACACTTAAACAAACTTCTATAGTTAGCAAATCCCCCATATCTGCTGGGTAGCTTGCATAACCCTTGTTGTTTCTGCTTAGGTAACAATGATTTTGTAATGTGACTCTTGCCTGGCAGCATTAATAACAAGTTACCACTAATACATGCCAGCTGGCTCGGTGATCATGGATGGTGTCTGTTTATTCAGTAATAGATATTAGACCGTAAACATTTTTACTGTTGAAGAAATCTTTTCCAGTTTTTCCCCACAGATGAAGTCCAGCTTTAGAGATGTAGCCCCACAATTTTTGACAAGCATACATAGGAACATTTTGGCACATTGCAGTACAGTGGTAATGATCTTTTTTGAGAGTGTTTTTTTCTTTCAAATATTACAAACAAAAAGTTAGATTTAAGAACAATGAATAATCAAGAAGCAACTTTAGAGGATGATATCAATCCAAGACAGCAGAGGCAATAAACAGTTGACAAGAGCAGAACTCCAAGTGTCCAAGCTGGTCAGTTCTATTAGGAGTGAGGTTATGCAGAATTTTAAACTTTGTTGGTCAAATTAAGTAGAAAGGAGAAGGAAAAGGAAGAAAGAAATAGGGGAAAATAGGGAACATGGGAACTGTAAATTGGGACAGAGTAAGGAAGAAGGAGGGGGTGCTGGCAATCACCGATAAGGCAAAACCCCCAATAGTCACTGGTTAAATGTAAGAGGGAGGAATTTATGCATCCTGGGTCACAATAAAGATACATTTAGTGATGGTGTCTTGCTGTTGGGTAGTAGTTTTTTCTTTAGTATGAAGGTCCAGGAAACAGACTCTTTCACTTTGTTGTCATAGAGAAAGGTATGTTTCAGGCCATGGAAGGGTTTGACAGCCTTTAGGACATGGGTTGCGAGTCAAATTGGTTCGTAGTGAGGAAGGCAGGCCAACGGTTGAGTGTGTCCAAGGGACCTCTAGGTATAGGTCTGGGTACCATAGTGGCAAGTGGGCAATAAACTTTTATCCAGAAAGCAGACACTACAGGGTATTGCTACCATGTAAGAGAAAGAGAGCCTGGGTGGGGGCACACATATTTAAGCAGTCCTGGGAAGGAGGTAAAGTTATTTGAAGTTAATTTACTGTGCATTCACATTAACCAAACATAACTTAGTTTACCATATTTGCTGCCTCTCTTCTTCATGTTTTTCATTACCCAGTTTCAGCTTTAGGACAGCAGGAGGAAGACAAACTTACTATGATGAGATATTAAAAATTTGAGAGCTGTTATTACTCTACTTCTTTTGAAGATGCATAGGTTGTCATTGTTTTTATTGCTTTGCTTTTATTGTCAGTTTTTGTCAAGAATAAGCATGTGTAAATCACATCTCAACAAAATCCTTGCTAATCAGTGATTTGCTAAAGCAAACATATGACTATGGTTTGCTTGTATCACAGGTTCATATTAGTGTGTGGATGTATATTCACAGCAAAGCAATTCGTTTATAAAACATTTATACTGTGCTGTTGTAGTAAAGCATTCGGTGTATGTACAGATATTTGTTATTCCAAGCCTTTTTCTAAGCATGTTTTTTATAGTATTCAGCAAGTAATTCAAATATTGTGCATATGCACAAAGAATGTGCACAGGCAGTAAAATACTGCCTGAGTATTTTTACAATTTCTTTAAAAATTCAGCATATATATCCCAAAGCCTTTGCAATTTTGACATGACCACTGCCTTGAAAAAATGCACTTATCCTTTGAAAAGACGTTGAATCACCAAGTATAAAAGGTAGGATCAGGATCACAGCTTTGGAAAGTGTAACTTAGAAACAAGTTTGCAGTAACAACTTTTGTGTTTTTAAACATACAGGTTTCTTTTAAAGACGTGAACATGCATTTGTTCTAGAACTTTAGGGCAGATTATGTGACAAATGTGATAGAAATAAACAGGTTAAAAAAATATGGCCCATAATGGAATATGGCTGAATGCAAGCCCATGATAAGGGAGTTAACTATATAACCAGTATCACCATGCAGTAGCATTGTACATACCGTGGTGAGAAAACAGCACCATGAAGCCATAATAATGGAGTAAACTTTGAAATCCATATGATGGTTTGTGCCATTATCCAAAACTTTACTTACCAGGCAGGAGTGTTTGACTCAGTTGGGGGCACACTTTTTTTTGTATGAGGAACTTGGCTGGCAGTGGCAAAAAAAAAAAAAAAAAACAGATTATGTATTTTTCCTGTTGAAGGAAATTATATATCAGCATAACTCAACATGCAGCTTCCAATCATTATAATAATATCTTCTGGAACTGAGATCATCTTATATCCTGTTAATTGTCGTGCAGGAACTTGCCTCTCCCTTTGGTCTTGTGCAGCAGGTTGCTTGGTTTTTATATAATGTTTCAAATAAAAGCGTCTAGTACAAACAAAGCGAATTCTGTCTGCAAGTATATACAATCTGTTCAATATCTGAAAGGGGAAACCAACATTTCATAATACATCTGTCTAATTACACATCTCAAATGTACCAAGCGATTATCCCACTATTATATCACCACGAGTGGTCTACTTTATCTCCCCACTTTAAAGAACTAGAACAAGCTGGACTGGTTCTCCTGGTTAATTTAGGCCGAAGAGACACACCTCTCCAAACTCATATAGGCAAGAGCCGCAGGGGACGGAGATTTATTTAAGATGTGCGTGACAGGAAAACACATCTCTGGGATCTATAGAGAAATGGGACTCACCCTGAAGCTATTTATACATATTAAAAGCATGTTATGCTCGCGAAAAGGCTGCAGCGCTAGCTTTGATTTAAGAGAGAAGTTTTTCTAGAATTAGTTCTAGGAATTACTTACCAGTTACCCAGACAGTTACGGGGTGATCTATTAATTACATTATAGTGTTGTGTGCTGTGCAGTTTATGATGAGCAGTCATTTACTAATACCTTATGTACACTTATGCAATGTAGACACATTTATCACATCACAAATTCTGGCTAATTGCATGGAGGACTCTGTATTCAGGAGTTGTATTTTTTTTCCCTAAGATTGTAATTTGGGCAGTTTAGTTTATTTCATTTACTGTTCTTTATATTTATGTGTTATTTTGAATTTTTCTTGTGTGCTGTAACTTTGTTTCTTTTATTTATTTATTTATTTGTTTTGTGTATTTTTGCAACTTGTACTAATATACTTAAAAGACATATTAATTGATACTAGACTAATGCATCTCTGATTGTGTGATGTGTATATTGCTTCATATGTTTGTCCTATGGCCTTCGGACTTCTGTTATGTTTGTTTTGTAATGTTGTTTTTGTGTCATTTTTGTTTTTGTATTCCCCTTCCTTTTTGTTTTCTACTGGAGAAGTTGCAGACAGTTTCTGTGTGTGTATTTTTTGTTACTGTCTGAATTGTAATGTCTGTATTGTTATGAAAAATTTGAAAAATTAAATAAAATTTATAACAAAAAAAATATTAATTTCCCTATAGACATTAATGCATTTTGCAAAAACAGTACAGAATTAATGGAAAGCAACAGATTCCCTTTGAAGTCCACCTGTGTACAGACTATGAGCATTAAATTATTAACACATTCACAACATGCAGTGAAAAAAATACCCAAGCCACCCCAGTTGTGTGAAATTGTGCACCAAAACCCAAGATTCAATACAGCTGAAATCCGAAGGCACTGGTCAGGTGACTTAGTAATTGGATTGCTAATCATAGTAAACACAAAGTGGGACACAAAAGTAACTACTACGTCTGTTTTCCTTTGCTCCCACTTTAATTAATTTATATCAGCCTCATCAGCCTTATATATGCCTCATCTGCAATTTTTGACGTCCAGGCATGTGGAAAGAAAGCTATCATTGGGTGGCCAACCACCAAGCAACAGTGATGTCATATGGAGGAAACGAGAACAATCCTACATACCTGAAAGTACCAGATGAATTTTTTTGCTACTGGCTGCTAAACGAAGCAGTAAAATCAGTTAGGGACTGGAGGCCCCTTTTAAAGGAAACCCATAGCTTTGTCTTGCTTGGCAAAAGTACAGATTTGCTTTCAAATGTATCTAAACCGAAAACCAAAATTATAAATATATTGCAACTTACCCATACTTATACAAGCATAAGATTTGCTGTATTAGATTTTTTATTCAAGAATATTTACTTTATTATTTTAACATCATGATTCTGCCAGTAACTGATATTCAATTCTGGAGTGACAACACATACTCACCTTCTGTATCTATATAGCAGCTCACATTTCTGGAATCAACAGACACTTTTATTTTAACTGATATTAAATGTTATTTTAAATGATCAAACAAAACATTTTTAAATATTTATTTTAAAAACAAAAAGGTAAAGTAAATTGTTTTGATTTACATACACTTTAAGAAATGATGGTGTGTGTGATTTTTAGTAAGTTGATAAGTACCCTGCTTGTGGATACTGGTGGGGGTGGTTATTGATGAGAACTAGCAATATAATATTCGCAGATTATGAAAATATCCTATAGAGAAGAATATAGCAGATGGGATAAAGTTTGGTGAATTGGCCCCTGGGGTAAATTCCCTAAGATATGTAAGTTGTTTTATCTGTGGTTACTATTTTATGACATATTAACATTCAGTTCATAAAAACAATGCGCAGAAATAAGAAAATTGAAACTGCATGCATTTTACCTATCCTAAGAAAACTGGGAGCTGCAACTGCTGATCTTTGGAAAATATTGTTGCCCTGTCTTTTATTCTAACCCATCTGTGCTCAATACATTTTAAGCTATTGACCTAGAATATATTAATAAGGCCGGATAAAAGTTTAAATCCATATTAGCATACTTGTTCTGGTTTTCGAGGCAAGTACTAAAGCCTGAATAATCCACAATAAGGAATGGGCTCACCACCACATTGCCATATATATAAAATTAGACAAGGGACTACTAGTAGATAACTGAGCCTTCCATTGGGTGTAACATCACAGGAGGAGTCAGCATCCAACAGGAGGTGCATTTGCAAAGGGCAATAATGTTTTAACACAAGGAAAGGTTTCATGGCAAGGCCCATGTGGGGACATTGAATGATAGAAGGACATGCTTTGCTTGGGACTTTGTACAAGCTGCTGGCTAGGAGAGGTAGAACCTGTGAACTGTACAAAAGCCCAAGGGTTGACATGACAAAGAGGCGATCAAAGTGCAAGGGAAGTAAAAAGCGAGGAAGTTTTCTTTTCTGCACTTTATGTTAAAAAGATTGTCTATACCAGTACTCCAAAAGGGAAGCAGTTGGAGGAACTTGATATTTGGATTGATAAGAAGGTCATGTGAAATAACATAACAAAATAGTTTAAGAATAAATATTCATTTTATTGCTGTTCCTTTTTCTACTGTAAACAATGCAGAGAGCACAGGTAGGTCACCCATATCTCGACTGTACTCCATGCACCCAGAGGTCCTAATGATCTGTGCTGTGGATGAATAATACCTGAGATGACAGTCAGCTGTCACTAAAGGATTACATTAACCTTTCAGTTTATTCTTATGACATATCCCCCAATGGTATACATTAAGCTTTTCAGATATATTCAGCTTGCTTGGCTCTTTGTTAACTTATTCTTGTGGTTATGGTGCTCTATTCTTCTTTTTGTGTTGTTGTGTTTGTTTCTATTGGGAGGGTTGTTGAAATAAAAATACTTATACCTATAGATAAAAAGTGGCTCTACTGGAGAGGTTTAGGTGTGAATATTTCTCTACAAGTTTCATGCTACATATTTCCCCAGCCTGTAAATCCTCATAATCACAATGCTTTTGTTACAGTGACAGCTGACAACCGGAGATGTGGATGGGTTGATGGACAAGTGGCAGTACATCATTTACTGGTCTCCGCGGCAACCGCCAAAAACAGTTTCTTGGCCTGAAAACATGAAACTCCTGGCTATGGTTTCAGTAGACAGGCAGTCGGGTAACTTCTGTGAGTGAACCAGGTCAAATCAATATTGATGTTCTGTATGGTGTATCAAGAAAAATAATTACAATTTACATGTTTATATTTGTTATTGTTTTAGGTCTACTGTCTACATCAAAGGAGAAAAATCTGTGGCCCCTTCAAAAGATACATGGAGTTCAGGTGTTTTCCAGGGGTATAATGGTTTTCCAAAGGCAGGTCATGTAATGCAAATTAACCTTGTACATAAGGGTGAACTTCAAAAAGTGAAAATCTGCCATATTATATAAAGATCTATAAGTGTAATTGTGCTGAAATTGTTCTCTGAAAAATTTACCATTTGGTTTGAATTTGAAATGAGATTTGATAAGAAGTGCTGCTCAGGGTTCTCCTTGCTGTAGAGATTCAAAGTTCTGCCACAACAAAGATGGCCACCACCATGCAACTGTACAGTGTAGACCAAGGCATGGTAAATCAGAAACAGGGAAATTATCAGCTGTAAAGAAACAACAAGTGGCAGAAATAGACCACAGTTGGTCCTTGTGCAGAACTGGCTTAGAGGCACCCCCGTCAAACTGACTTGGGAGCCCCTGTTGCCCCCTGTTGAGGAGGGTCTGGGGCCCTTGTGCAGCAGCACACTTTGTACCTCCTTATGTTTACCCCTGGAGACAACACACAACACTGGTGACTATTTTTTTGCTATCTGCCTGCCTTTAGTTGGGCACAGGTTCCAGAGTTAATTTCCCCTTTTAGCGTAACCCTTAAATTTATAATTAATTAAAGCATTTATAGATATAATAACACAAAAGAGGATACTCTAGAGATATTTTCTTAGGTTTTATTACATTTCCATAAGTTATAAGTTAATTATAAATGTTGGCAGTCTTTAGAGCGTTGTAAAGAATTTTTAATTATTGAATACTACCCCTTCTTCTTGTGCAGCACTGATCAAGATAGATGGTAAACATAATAGGTGTGTTCTTTATTCATAACTCTACTCTACTCTATTCATAACTTTTTATTAATGTTTGTATGGTACATAACAAATAAAGCAAACATACTAGAAAGATATGTATTCTGCCATGCAACTGGCCTACATGCAGTTTATTTTTTCATAAAAGTTAATTTTTTAAATTTCATACATACTCTACCATGGTTATCATTTGATCAGCACAGGTTTGTGACATGTTTATTGTAATACAATTTTTCAAGATCCAACTTGATGGTAATTACACACGAGAGAAGGATTGGAAAATCTGTATTAAATATGTGCAACTACCTCTGCACTCAGTAAGTAAAGGTACACAAAGTAAGGTAGAGGCCCTTAGTAAAAAACAGGTTCCAACTTTCATATTCCATCATGAATCAAAATAATAAACAAGGTTTCTTTTGACCTAATTCTCAGGATCTTCACTTTTCTTGCTCTAGTTTTATAAATCAGCAAATTTACATTTGTATTGTTGAAGAACATATACCCAATGATGTATGCTGCTTAACATCCTAACAAGTTTGCATCTAATGCGTTTCATACACTTAATGAATATCAATCAGTTATACATGTTTTTATTGTTTTACATGTATATACATCAAATTTATACATTGGATTTAAAATTATTGGAAATACATAATTTTTATTTAACTTTTTAAAATTTTAGTTTTTGATAGCATTAAAAACCAAGAGCAATAGCCAAACTGACCTTTCCCATACCCTACATTTTGTATGTCTCTTGTGCCATGAAAACTCTTTACTTTTTTCTCCTAGCAATTTTTGTGTGTGTATGCTTCCAGCAGTGCTTGCATATTGCAATGCACATTTTTTAAAGATACTTAGAATTAATCCGGTGCAAGAGTAATGCAAATCCAGCATGCATGTGCAGAAATTACATCATCATTGACTAATTCACCACCTAGTGCCTGGAGAGGATACACTGGGTGATCCAGCAAACCTGGAATGGACCTGGTCCAGGATTGAAAACATTTGATAACAAATAGCAAATGACTGTAACAAAATACATTCTAGATTTGCTAGATCTCCCAGCTTCACTGCTGAATGTGTATCTTTTCCAGCCTTGGAGAGCTTTATTAAATCAGGCCTATTGAATCTGCATTTGACTAACAAATTATGCGTTGTGGAAATAAAAAAAAAAAGCTAGACATGATTGATTGATGTTATCACTCTGAATTTAAGTGCATTCACTAAACTCAGTGCTCACTAACTTTGCTAAGTGAACAGTCTCTACTTCCCTAGTAAACCAAAGCTATAGTCCTTAGCCAGGTACAGTATGTGTGTTCATTTTCTGTGAATACACGTGTGTATTCTGTTTACATTTACTAAATAGGACCAAAGCATCTCTTCTAATCTCCCAGGATGGACACCACAACAATGAAGCTTATGAATTTAGTAAATCAGGCCCTGTGTTTCGGAAGTGTGTGATTTCCCAGCTGTTTATCTTAGCGTCCCTCTTCGCATGCAAGGAGCTGTGAATGACAGAAAGCTGCTTTACAGGGTGTAGCACAATGTTGTTTCCCTAAACCTTGCTCCACCCTTTTTCTGGTTGCAGATTTTGTGATATCCACACACTCGCACGCTATGCCTGTCACACACAAGTACACACACATATATGCAGATGAACACAGACCTGTAAAGGTGTCAGAGGTCACAC
Source organism: Pyxicephalus adspersus (assembly GCF_032062135.1). NCBI lineage: Eukaryota > Metazoa > Chordata > Amphibia > Anura > Pyxicephalidae > Pyxicephalus > Pyxicephalus adspersus. The sequence continues at coordinate 120,277,093 of NC_092859.1, read as the reverse complement.
GCGTGCTATATAGTAATATCAGCAGCACGCTAAGGGCGTGAAGTGCATAAATTAATCAAGTTTACTGTTAACTCTTTTCTGTTTAGCAACACTTTACTAAAAGATATGAGAGCTGATTTACCTGGGAGATGTATCTTGGGTCATAGGAAGTCCACCTGCGACTATGGAAAGATGACTGTTGTCTTCCAGTAACAAAATTGCAGCAATTGTTACCTGTTTCTTATAACTGTCATATTAAAACTTGTATTAAAAAATTTCTTCTACAGACCAGTAATTATGTTGTCTTGCATGGCCTATATATATATATATTTGTATGATGGTAAGCTTTGCAGAATGAAAAGGCACTATATGAATGAAATGTAACATACATTCAAGTTTAATACCCAGCTAAAGTCAACACTGATCAAGGTAAATCCTTTCTTTTGTTGGTTACAATAAATTAACAGAATTTTTCGTGAAAAAATATTATTAACAAAGTCAAAAGCACATACACTTGTCTGTAGCTATGCACCTGTTAGTTTCCTGTAAACAGATAGAGGTCCGACAATTGCTTGTCACACATTTCCTGTAAACTACAAGCCCAACTCCCTCCTGTGTACACATGATTTATCACTGTAATGTAGGGATTTGTAGTCAGGCATGTAATATTCCTACTACTTTGGATGTGACACCTGATTTATTCTTCCACTAGCTGAATCTATGAGAAGATGAGAAAATCCAGAGCACAATCGGTCTATGAAAGCGATGTAAATATACAAATTTACTAATATGTTTGTATTGACTTAATAGCCTGATTATAAGTATTTACCTTGTTCAGTTTTTGTCTTATTTGGACTCTAATTAACATTTTTTAACTTGGTTCCCAGCTCTAGTTTTCAAAGTGGACATTGCAGCCAATTGCTGCCCCCCACCTAAAAAATATTCTGCATTTCACTTTTATTATAAAAAACTTTGTGAGGTAAAATTAATTAAATGATATACCTTACACCCAGCCTCTGCCTGTGGCTCATTGCCAATGGTGACATCATAGTCCTTTTTAGCAAGATCATAGGAATGCTGACAATCCCACATATCACGAAGATGCTATTGCACTATTGAGGACAGAGTAGAGATGAGCTCATCTCCTTAATTGCAGAGTCTAAGGCCGGGGGCAGCAACAAGACCTACTTGTATTTTTTACTTCCACAAGAGAAAAGTCAGGTCTTGATGCTGGATGTGTCGACAATGAACAGAAAAAAAACGTTATCAGTTAAAAAGCAGCTGTAAAGAATGTATTTTATTTATCTATTTAGGTGTTTATCCAGCTTTATTCCATTAATGAAATGTGAGCCTTTTGATTTCACTGCAATATAAACTATAATGTAAGCAAAGGGTTTATCTCTTGCAACGAAATTGCTTGTGTGGTTGAGCTTTATGGTTGATAACTCTTTTATCTTCCACTTTTTAAAACAACATGCTGAAGAATTATTTTAACATTAAATTTTGAGTGTGCAGTCTGAGCTGCTTCCATATACAGATAAATAGGAACTTTTCCGGTTTCAGGAGCACATAATCTGCTGATTTATTCTGGAAGTCTTCATTGCAACAAATGTAACAGTATATCACAAAAATGTCCATGCTCTACACAGGGTACTACCCATAGATCATTATAGACTGCAATGTGTTAAAACACATTACTGATACTGATGACTTCCTGAAAAGGCAAGTTGCCTGGCTTTCACTGTATTTATTTTTTCTAAAGCTGAACTATTTCTGCATTGGTGGGAGGGAACTTTTGCCAAAAATATCAAGTATGGAAATATGCAGCCAATTATATATTTTTCATAATCCATGGTACCAACAATAGGTCAAGGATCATGTCGCTGCACCCCTAAAGCTATTAATCTTCTAGGTCCACCATGATTCTTCCCAGTCATTGGGAGCACTTGTGACTTTTATCGTCTGCAGAATTTAGGTTTATTCCCAGTTTTTATTGGAATATATCCCTGCAAATCCAGGAATAGAACTGGGCTGTACACATGTGCAGTGTAAACAAGAAAAAGAAAAACCACCAGCAGTAGTGAAAAAGTTAACTGTTGACGTTTTGTTTTTTGGGTTTCATTTATTTTACCTTTAACTCACTAACTAAAAACAGCTATACCTTTTTAAGGTCAGGGATTGAGAAAGAATTGATGTGATGAGAAAAGAGATAGCCAGGCAGGTAGCATGTTGAGATCAAGATTAGGAAAGAGCATCCAATGTTTCACTCTTGACAGGTTTGCTTTAAACGTCACTTTTCAATTCATCTGACACCATCAGGCTGCCCTAGGCCCAATGGAATGATTAGGCTCTTTTATGAAAGCTATTTTTTAGTTGCACAGACTGCAAAAAATGTGAATTGAGAGATGTATTTAGGAGCCTTGTGATTCTTCTCATCATTCCCTTATCCCTACTGTCTTCTTAGATTAAGCCACAAATATCCACAAGTGACTTGGACGTGGTAATTAAAAATGTAGACAAACCATTTATTTTTTGGCTTTAAAATGTTTATTTTCAAAAGGTTGCTGGATTGTTGGCATATGTTTACTAATAGAAAAAAAAAATAATCTGTAATGGTGTGGACACTTTTGTATTTTTTTTATTATTATTTTAGGTTTACATGGTTTTCATATACAGTATTATTTTTGGAAGGGGGGGCAAAGCATATGAGTCATTCACGTTTGTGTAATTTCAGTTTGAGCTATTAATCCCTGTAAACCAAATGGTTTTTGTTAACTGGATGATAAGTAGTGCTGCCTATTAGATTCAATTGAATGCTTTATTTACAAATAGTTCAATATGCTAGATTTTTTGTTGTCAAAGACGAACATTTGTTATTGTCTCAGGCAGTGGCAGACACAAACAACAGTGGGCCTCTGTGCATAACTGACCCTTGTGGGGTCATGTGTTGATTAGGGAAGGTCCAGGGCCCTTGTGCAGTAGCACACTTTTCACTTCCCTATGTACACCCCCAAATCCGCTGCCCCCACGTGTCTCCTCTACATTCTGCTGGATCTCTGAATGAACAACAACTATTGTTTCTTATAAGAAGTAAATATTGGTGTGTCTTCTGCTTGCCATCCTCCTCCTCTTTCCATAGAACAAACATTTTTATTGTAAGCGATTTTTAATAGCAACAATGATCTAATATTTCTTTGTAGCTTTACTGATTACTGATTATGTGCCCTTATCTATTAAATTTTGCTTGAACCAAATTAGCACGATCTGTACATTTGGCCATAGCAATATTTTTTTATTTGCATATTTAGGTGAAGGTTTGCCACGTTTCCATTCCCCTCCATCCCGACTCGCACGCTATATTCCTGAAATCCCCTAATCATCATGACTATCTGCAAGGACACTCAGTAGTTCATTAACTTATTAACTAAACAAGCTTGTTGTCCTAGAACAGAATACACGCACAGGACAAAAACGGGATACCAATGCTAACAGATGGAGTCAATGGAGTGCAAAATTTTATAAGTGTACTTTTTAAAATTAAATAAATGTAAACAATTACCCTGTAGGTCATTTTGGTTATGTGATACAAGCTTTGCGCCCTGTATATTTGAATTTTTTAATATGGATCTTATTCTCCATTTCCTCACACCTTTTTTTGTATTGCTCTTATTTTAATTATGGGCTAAGAAATTAGATGTACAGCAATTGTTTTTCAATACCAGGCTATATGATTGTTGCTAGCAGTGGGTATTTGAACCAGATCATGTAAGGATGGAAGGAGCAATTATGTGCATTAAAAATCTCCAGAATCATGTGATAAGGGACCAGAATGATAGATAACTTTTTATTTTATAAATACCAATAACTTTTGTTCTCACAACATACATTAATATGATCAAAGAGAATAGGATGAGGACAGTTTAACATAAAATATTGGATAAATCTATGGTTTGGAAAATACAGGTTTGAAAAGAAAGATATACCGCTGCACAGGAATCATTTATTCATTCAATACTTTTTGTAGGTGTTTTGCAGTTTCTGACATTGATTTGGTGAACTTTTTGACCGTTGCATTGCAGAGTTACTAATGCAGCAAGGTGTTTGTATGATTCCTTCCACAAACTGGTTGTTTTTATGTCCCCAATAGTATTTCCAGTCAATTAAGGCTTTGACTAGGCCAGTCTACATGCTTTCATTTATCTGATCATTATTATGTTGAAAGATCCATTTTTTTGTTACAAATTCAGTTTAGATGGATGCCCCACATTCTCATCCACACACTTTGACATGTAGCAGAACTCATAGTTGAATAGATGATTGCAAGCTGCCACAACCATAAACCAGGAAATCCATCACATATCCTAACATTTCAAATACCTTTGTAGTTATAACAAGTTTGTTCTCTTAAAATACTTCCATTGGTTTACACCAAATACATCTCCTTTTACTGCGGACAAACAATTGAATCTTAAATTCATCAGTCCACCCCACATTGTTACAAAAATACCACTTTGTCCACAAGGAAAACACCAAAACTTTCATATCTGAAGTTTAAATAAGGACAGGTTTCATCATATGCCGTATGAAGGTATTTATAATTTAGATTATGGCACATTCTGGAAAACAGGATTTTCATTTTATAGATGGTGCAGTGTGTACACATTTTTCCATATGGCATATCTGCATTTTCATTTAATTTTTTAAAATATTTTAATTTATTAAAATTATTACACTCTCAGTTGTATGTCTTTCTTGTTCAAGTATTTCATCTTGAACAAAGATTTCACCTTTAAATAAAGATCTAATGTTTGCTTGTCCTAATTTTCTAAAATACCAACAATGGTGTGCACCCACTTTGTAATGTAACAATGTATATTTGGAGAATGCATGGCATCTTCACATACATCCAGGCAAAGTTCAGCAGGGAAAAGAATAATGCAAATAATTTACAGTGAGAATTCTTCATCCACTGAACTGTTACTGCATTCTGGATATTCTCACATTACTGTTATCAATGCATTGCTAAGCCAGTTTAACCAAAAGTTAGAAATTATCTGTCTGTATGCAAGCAGAGAGGTCTATTCTTGAAAAATTTACAGTGCTACAAACATGTTTTAGGGGAAACGTTTACTATCTATGTGTTCAGAACACAACTCTGTTATAGAATTATTTTTCATGTTAGATTAAATATATATGATATTTTCATGTTTTTCTACATGAGATGCTTTGCAAGTGCAGCTCAGATTTGACACCAGAAACTCGGAGAAGGAAAGACACAGGTAAGACGCAGAATATTGCAGAAGAGACGTCTGCAATAATAACCTGCCTGATCATGCAATCTTAAAAGTGGGACTGTGGTTTCTTTTAAAAAAGATGTACTCATTGCAATGTCCTATGATGTACAACAAGGAATTTCAGTTGTTAGTTAAACAAGAACCCTTTAAGTGTCAGGTGAGTCATACAAAAAACAGTCCTTGGATTGAGTACTATAAGTGACAGGCAGATGTCTCCCTGTTCTGAGTGTGCTAATATCCATGTATATAGCTGGCCTTTCTCACAGCAGCTTACAGTACAAGCAATATTGCAAAAAGTCACTACTGTTCAATGTGCTGACTATCCAGGATTCAGTTGAGTTCACTAAATGGTTCACTCAGTGGCTAGCTAGTTGTAGCATTAGGATCTCAGGTTTGAATCTCGGCCAGAATACTATTTGCATAGAGTTTGTATGTCCTACCTGTGTTTTCGTGGGTTTCCTCAGGGGACTCCCACATCCCAAACACATGCAGTTAGGTTAATTGGCCTCGCCTCAACAATTGGCCTTAGACTGTGGTAATGACATATGACTATGGTAGAAAATTAGACTGTGAGCTATCTAAAGTTAATAATATTAAACCATCCCAGATTACGTCTTGGCAAAGTGTGGTCTTCACATGACAGTTCAAATGACTGCTGTTAAATTTGGGCTGTCATTCCTCAAATGATGTCCATATTGGAACTGTGTTAGAAGTACATGCTGTGCAATAGTTAGTTGGATTGGTACACAATGACTGATCATATAAAGCCGGATCCAAGGGCCCAATGTGACAGTTCAGTGTGGATTGGGTCAATTAGGGGTAGCCCTGTAAGGCTTGCAAAAAAGTGCATGTTTGCGCATTGAACTTGAAGGAAAATCTGCAAAACTTCATATCTCATGCAGGCAATATTGCACCAAGTCACACCGTTCACTTCAATTACCATCCAAGGCTTAGCTGAGGGAGTTTACTACATCATCACAGTGTGACAAATGTGTGAGGATTGTTTTTTTTTTTCAGGGTACTCATGTAAGACAATTTATTGTGCCACATAGCATTAAACTTGACAGAAAATCTCTATAGCTTACAACACAAACAATATTGCACCAAGTCACCACTTTTCACTATGCTGATTGTCAAAGATTCAGTTTAGTCAATTACCTAAACCAGAGGTCGCCGAGAACATTTTGGTGGTCCGCGGCTCTAACCGGGGCGTCCCCCCCCCCAGCGGGGTCAGGAGAAGTACCCCGCAGGGGAGGGGGCGCATACCGGTCAGAGCCATGGACCATGTCCCTCATACAGATTGTAAGCTCAGGGCATTGGGCGGGTTGTGTCTCTGGCTCAGACATGGGATGGGAGAGTGGCTGGATCTGGCATTATGACGTGACTCTGGGACAAGTTTCTTCCCCTTTCAGTGACACACGGCTACCTGCACATGAACAGTCCAGAGTCCGTGCATTTAGTGGTCCGTAGATCCGAAAAGTTTGGGGACCACTGAACTAAACCATCCCAGCTAGTTTGCTCTATGCCTGCCCAAAGTACGCATTGCCCTTATGTTTGTGGTGGAGGAAAGGCAACTCTGGAATGGTTTAGTTAATTGACTCAACCGAATCTTGGATAGTCAGCATGGTGAACACTGGAACAATAGAGCTATGATAATTTTCCTTCAAGTCAAATGTTGGCAAAGTGTGGTCTTGTTTACATTAGGGCTGTCAGTTTCTTGCTTTTTTTTGCTGTGGATGACTAATTCAAGCATAGACCTGTTCCTGTTGCAGTGTGTAAAGGAATGTTGTCATTGTACAGTAGCTCAGACACAGGTCAGCTGCAAAGTAACCCTAAAGTTTGTTTTGAAATGCTAAAAACTAAAACATCAGCAATATAAAGCTCAAATGATCACAAATAAGCAATGTGCTAATTAACAAGCAGGAAGGACATCAATATCACAATTTTCCCAACAGGGGAAAGCACAAGTTTGTGCATCTGTGTGGAGTCTGTCCTCGGGACATAAGAAAATGTTCACAGTCTGATCCAACCTCCTGCACGCAAACCTCTGAGAAAAGCTTTAGGCCAAATCAAAAAGAGTTGTGCCTGTCCCCTCTTTGTACCATTCCTTTTCCTCTAACTGTGCATGTAATTGAACTGTAAATCACTTAAGTACCCTCAGGCTTATACAACTTATGCTGTTAGCTGCTATCCGCACGCACAGCTCTGTGTCTCAGGTAAAAGCACCTCAAACAACACAGAGCCTTTACATCACATAGACAGCTACCCAAATCACAGGGAGGAGCAAGCTCAAGAGCTTAAACAGCCTAGACAGTTCTTCAGATTTATGAGAGGATGTGGTTTTGTATACACATATGACTAAACTAATAAAGTTATCATTTAAAGTCATGAATTACATTTTGATCTTTTGGCTTGAAATGTGGTTAGAAAAAAAAACACAAAATGCTTACAATTAAATAGGAGTAACTGTAAACACTGTGTATGTTAAAAAAGAAACATGTATTGTACACAGCAATTCATCGGATTTCTTTGAGCATGCTCTCTTGAATATGAAATCGCTCATCTGCTATATAGAAACTGAAAAATACCGGAACTTTGGAACATAGTGTTGGTTGTCCGGTTCCATTCTAAAATGACACCAAAGAAATGTCCTTCAGCTACAGTGTTATTTTAAAAGCTACTGGTTGTAGGTGAATGCAGAATTGTACCGCGTGTTCCCAACAACTCCCACTGTATGGGAGGGTTTGGGAACCAGTTTGTGCACATGTTTGCATAGGGTGGCATTTATGTTGTGGTGGGGTAGGAGCATGGTTCCTGGAAGTGACATCTGTTGCTTCAGGCCATGCCTCATCTGGAGAAAGAATTGTACTGGGTAACACATGGAAACCCATTGACCTGTGCTATAGTTTGACACTCCTTGGAGCATAGCAGCAGTGTGCAATCTGCCTGAGTTGGATTTCAACCAAGTAACCCTGGACTATTCTTATGGGCCTTTCTACATGTGTGTGTTGCATGAACTCACTGTAAAATGCACATTACCACTGTGCGATACACCAAACACACAGCAACACGTGTATTACAATGTGCTGTAATGCATTTTAAATAGCACGCCAACCAACAAAACTCTACAACGCACATGTGTTGAAACACAGGAGTGCAAAAATTTGAACAATTTGTGTTGAGTTAAAAGGGTATGGAATGCAGAGATTTAGGTGTGTTGCAGCTCATTAAAAAAGACTTTTTAATTCAGTGCAGGTAAAATTTGCAAAAAAAACACACTTCAAATGTGCATTATAGAAAGGCACACATATGAACTAGCCCCTAACATTCCTAACCCTTTCCTACCTGAACTTGTACTCCCATAATAATAACTCAGACCTTAACCACCTGGCTCAGATAAACTGTAAACCCTAACCCCATATTTAGCTGAAATACCTAATCTTCTACCCCACAGGTGTCCACAGATCTGGCCATTTATGGTTAGTGGTTTATTGGTGGTAATCTTTTGCCTTCTACCTCCATAGAACTGAATTACTATCTTAGAGTGTTTCTCAAACAGGCTTCTCATAGAGATTGCTTGGGGTTCCTTGAGAAATGGGCAACTTGTGCCTCTCTGTTTAACTGCTATCAATGATATCAAATGACTTTTGTGTATCTGTTAAGCTGCGTACACACCTGCAATTTTTCTCGTTGGAAAGGATCTTTCACGATCCTTTCCAACGAGAAAAGACTGCACGATGCATGAACGATGCTGTACATACAGCACCGTTCATGCTTTATGGAGAGGGGAGGGGGAGAGCGACGGAGCGGCACCCTGCTGCGCGCTCTCCCCTTCCCTTTCATTAGGATCGGTCGTCGTCCATCGTCCATGGATCCGCCAGGACGGTCGTCGGACGATGGACGACGACCGACTGTACACACGGCAGATTTTCGCCCGATAATTGGCCGATACCGATTATCGGGCGAGAAAAATTTGCCGTGTGTACTCAGCTTAAGGGTGACATTCTTCCCAGTACTAATGTACTGTGAGCTGTGGATTTAGTACTATTAGCAAGGGTTCCCTAAGCCCCAAAATTTATTTCAAGCGTTCCCCAATGGTAAAAAGTTGAGAAACACTGTCTTAGTTGTCCTAGGAACAGATGTATTCATAAAAGATTTAGCTGTTTACTTTTGGGTTTCCCCCAGTTTCTGTTTCACTCCCCAGCATAGACACAGAATGCAATAAAAACTTGTAAAAGATCTAACTTCCTTACCCTAACCAAGACTAAAAAAAAAAATCTCTATAAATAAAAGTTAAGTATAACACTTAACCTTAACTATTAAAACATGAACACTAACCTAACATCAAATTTAATCACTGCCTTAACACTGCCTTAACACTTAATCACTTAACACTGCCTGAGCACTTTCTGCATCAGGTTTACCTAATCTGGTGCCAGTGCTATCATCATCTAAAAAAAACAGCTCCCTATTAAAGAGATAAACTTTCCTTGGTGTGGGTGAACTTTTGCTTTCATCTATAAGTATGTCATTATCTAAGGTTCTTGCAGAGATAACATGCACAGGATCCTGTAACCTTTGCATCTCCTGAAACCACCAACTTCACTGCCAACTCTTCTGGGTCCACTGTGGTCTTTAGCCACTGATTTAATGTGCATGGACAGGAGTAGAACTATCCTTAGCATCTAGGTCTATTCACAGAGGTGCAGCAAAATAAACCAAGGTCCGCACTTTATGCAAAAACAAAAAACAAAAAAACAAAAAACAACACAGGGCACAGCGGAAAAGGTGACTGCATGTCTCTTCTGCCAAAAATTTTTACGTCCTGGTGACTTTTTGCATTTTGTGTCTAGTTCTGCTCTAACAAACAATTACAATGTCACAGACAGAAAACAAATGATTCATGTAGCGCAATGTAACTGCAAATATTTCACATTGTGTTAATCTCTCCGACCTAATTTCCTTGAGGTCCAGTGGTGATCTGGCAGGAAAACAGCTGATCCAGCTTCCAGGTGCCCTCCCCTCACCATAGTCGCAGATCATTGCAACAATGCGCTGTATAAAATACTAAAACTTGTCATTTATAAATATATTTAACTTATACTATTACTTAGGGCTCTATTATAAAAAAGCAGGAATCCCTCATGGGAATCTTCCAGGTCCATGTGTATCAGTAGCAGTAATTGATTGCCTTCAGGGAATGTCAGATTGCTTGTTTTATAAGTTAGCCTTTAGAGTTGTTGTGATTTTAAGCCTGCTAAAAAGTAATGAGGCAAAAATTGTCCTTACACACACCTAACTTAACCTTTTACAAAAGCTCATCATACATTGCTGGTTAATGAATTTAACAGAAAACTTAAAAAAACTAAAGGTATCTCAATAACTATTTGATTGAACTATTGACTGAAAATTAAGTACTTTATATACAAAGCTAGCAGTAGTGTCATTCTGATCAATAATCAATATTGAGTAGGGCATGGCAAAATCCTTTTACTATGAAGTTTGTTGACCATAATTTGGTTTAAACTTCTTTATTAGAAACTAGATGCTGAAAGTAAATAACTGAATGTTCACTTTTATTCTAATTCTTCTCCTTCTCTAGGAATTTCTAACCAATTCAAACTGTGCAAAAAAAATTGATGATTAAAGGTGCGTACACACTTCCAATTTTTATCGTTCCAATCGAACGACGAACGATCGATTGGGCAAAAAATCGTTCGTAAAAAAGTAACCAACGACGCCGACGAACGAGGAAAGTCGCTGGAAACGAACGACCGGACCGACGGATCAGATTGGACGACGATCGTTGAACATCGTTCGTGTGTACGGTCGTTCGTTGATCGTCCATGTTCAGAGCATGCGTGATGAACGAACGTCCGTTCACTTTCCTGTCGTGCACATAGTTCCTCTATCGCTCAAACGATCGCATCTATTGTGTGTACAATATCTACGAACGATCGTGTCGTTACCTCTATGTGCAGGATCGGTGCTATACGATCGTTCGTGTATATCGTGCAGGAACGTTCGTCGTTCGTTTTCCAACGATAATAATTGGAAGTGTGTACGTAGCTTTAGTTTGAAGTTGATAGATAACTAATTCAGCAATTAGTTACCGTATCTATCAACTTCAAACTAGTTCATCAACACAACATAACTAATGAGCAAGACTGCCCTCTACTGGAATAAACTATGCATGACACGTGTACTGTAATTGTAGAATGTGTAGCACATATGGTTGGTGTTATAACTATTCTTTTTTATTTTTATTATTTTTATTTTTATTATTATTATTATTATTGATAATAGTAATAATAATAATAAACAGTATTTATATAGTGCCAATATATTATGCAGCTTTGTACATTAAATAGGGGTAGCAAATGACTGACAGAAACAAACAGTGACACAAGAGGAAGAGAGGACCCTGCTCCGAAGAGCTTACAATCTAGGAGGTGGAGGAAGTAACACACAATAGGAGGGGGAATATGTAGTGGTGGTAAGTGCTCTATAACATGAAACTCAGCAGCAGCTTGGGACCCCAAATTGTGTCATTTTGTGTAAGCAGAACTTGTTAAAAAAAATTGTGAGTAGGCAGATTCTATATTGCATAAGGAACAGGCTATGTTATAACTGCAAAAAAATAAACTTACTTACCTGATTGCAATTTAAAAAAAAAATAAACTCACCTCTCCTTGTTCCCTTGCCAGTACTGGCATCCTCACCTGGTCCTCTTCCTATATATGTATTTTACTCAGCTGTTACCAAATGTTCAGCTTTAACCCTTCAGCGAAATGAAGCCTAAACGTTTACCTTAATACCTAGTATAAACCCTAGCTCTTAATTTATAACCTGACACCTAAACCAAACTTTAAAAAAAAACAAAAACACTTTACAAGTGTAAATCCGTCAATCCCTCCAGAAACCAAGTCCAGTGGTTTGCAGGCCAGCCTTTTCCAGCGCATAGTGGACTGCAGGTCCGGCCATCTTCTTACAGCTGTGGTCATACATGTACTGTGACATTTGTGGGATTAGCTCATATTTGGGTGAAATATTTTATTTTTGTAAGGATTCTCTTACCATGCCTATGATACAGTTTGATCTGGTATGCTATTGTGTTCCTGATCTTGGGTTGTTTTTTATAAATAATAATAGTAATAAGAAGTGGAAAGGAAGAAAGTGCATCAGTGGCCCTTCTGGTGTCCAAATAGAAAGATAACACTTCATTTCAGATCATGCAGAGCATAACATAGGCTACTATGGGTTAGAGTTAGAACAAAGGATATTTTCAAACTGCTGGAAAATGAATTCTTCCTTTTTCCCTCTATATTTATTTATGCCAAGCCTACCCAGTTATAGAAAAAGCCTAAAGCCCTGACAGCTGACAATTCTGCTATTCATCCCCTTGGGGTTTAAATAGGACAATTCTATTATTATTCCTCCCCTTTTTTTTAAATAGAATAAAGCATTAGGTCATAAATCTCTCATTGATCCCTTCAGTACAAAAATGAACAGTAACAACTTTACATTTTCTAATAATATTTTTTCCATATACATGTTTTCTTGTATTACACATTACTTGTATTATACATTAGAGATATCTATCCATATCTGCATGTTTTATATACAGTGAAGTATGACTCCCATGTATATTTTTAGACCTAGAAGTATCTTATGGGGTACTTTTTAAAGTTTACAGAATATTACTTTGCTTAATATTTATATAGATATTGATATGGAGAAGTTTACATCACTTGCTGTTTCCTGCCCTGATGAAGGGGGATTTTAATATCACTCTGAAATACACTGGGTTTCTTTTTTTTAAGAAAAGAGTCACATCTGGATTGAATGCCCTCTCGTTCAGTCTACACAAATTAAAATAAAATTGGCTAATACGATATGAATGCTACTTTTTTATAAACTGTATTGTGACTTATACAAAAATAAGAATGCATTTCGAATGGGTTTTGGTAAAATTTTACTTTTATGAACAAGGTCATTGCAATTAGTTTTGCATAGAGCAGTAAATGACTTGCATGTGTTGCGCTTGCTATAGATTTCACGTTCTTGTCCACTGATAACAACTGAATGTACAGGGGTCATGAGATGATATAATGCATGAATTAATAAAACAAAACATTGTACATATTCAGCCAGATCATACTAGAACAGGGGTCAGCAAACTTTTATGGCCATTTATGGGGTGGGCGGGAGTACATTAGGCCAGGGTCTAAATCCCGCCCTAATGGCTCCACCCACCACTAGGGAACGCCCTCTGAAGTGAAATCCCTCTCCTCCGTATGCATTGCGGATGAGAGGGATTTACCTTCAGGGAGCTTTCCCTATTTACCAAGGCAGCGGAATATGAACGCTGGCTGCTGTAAATAGGGGAGCAACAGCAAGGAGGTGGCTCCGAAGCTCTGGTGGCTCCGGTAGTTCCTACGGGAACGAACTACCGACTAGGCCGTATCTGGCCTGAAGGCCGGAGTTTGCTGACCCCTGTACTAGATTGTGCAAATCGTGTAGATATATTGCACTGTGGAATGTCTATATAACCAATAGATGTCTCTACTATACAGTCATATTAATAAATGTTCCTCATAAGGTCTATAGAAAGTAATACTGTGCTTATTCCACTTTATATTCATGTGTGCATCACTGACAATGGTGGACATTTGTAAACCAATGAGTTTAATAATTCCAATATCTACCTCTACTTTCCTTTATTTACTACCAGCTACACTGTATATTTAAGTTGCATTTTGTGCAAAATAATTTTGTCTTTTCCTTTACAAATCCATTTTTCTGCAGGTGCATTGTGGTAAAATGCATTTTAAAAAAAGATTATTAAAACTGAGAACAATAATGGTTAACCACTTCAGTTTTCATACTAGCACACCCTTTATGAACCAGGACAATTGCTAGATTTCTATCTTAAACCTTTTTATACTGTAAAACTTTGCAATTGTACTTTGCATTTATTGCCGTTACCTATTTGCAATAACCTAAGACAACAAAGTAATACACACATTTTTTTAGAAGACAAGCTTCCTTGAAACGTTGTTTTGTAGACCTTATTTAATTTGATAGGACATCCTTTGTAAATCACAATAAAATGATCTTGTTCTCTTGCTCTTGATTCGTGTAGTCTTGAAGTTATTTGTAAAATATAAGGTGTACCTTTCCTTGAAACAAATGATAAAAATAAAATAGAATAGGGAGATAAAGGGAAAGAAGGAACTATCTAGAGCTGATTATGGTTACTGTGATAACAATGGTTAAATAGCATTATATTGTATTTAAAATGTTGCAGATAAATGGGGTTCAGCCTCACCCCATCTGTCCCAAATGCAGTAAATGATTCCATATTAAAAAATTCTGGAGACTAGTAGTCAGCTACTCTGTCACCCCTCTAGGTAACTCCACCTCGCTATCTCCACACTGGGCAATCTTTGGCGCTCTCAGTCCACCAAAGGCCACTATGAATAGCAAAAATCTCCTTTCCATCATATCCCTGGTGGCCAAAAAACAATTTTGCATAAATGGCTTGATCCAAATCCTCACAATTTGACTGATTTTAGGGACAAATTGATGCATGTCTTTAGAATAGCGTGGGATGAATTCTCTATGTAAAAAGAAACACAGGTGGAAAAAATATTTAAAACAGGGGATTTATATAGTTCTTGATATATCCATAGACTCTCCAATGACCCCCCTGTACTTCTTGACTGATAAATGGAAGTCATTTAACAGCTTCTCATTACAGCTTTTTATGACAGTTTCACCATAGTCAGTATATGTACACCAATGTTTATGTTTTACTTCATTATAATTAATTAATGTAAGGTCTATAAAGGGCGCTATTGCCTTGAAACTTCTAAAATGGGTGATAATAAATACAGACAAATAAAGTAGTTATGGAGAAGTAGTGTCTATTCCTTTGCTCTGTGTAAGCTGAGGGGTTGCACAGCACATCATTGAACCTGCACTGAAATTTAAAAATGTGACTGGCCTAGGTAAACAGTAAGGCAGAGCAGGCCCGCCACCTTGATTGCCAGGGAAAGGAAACATGTAGCCAGGGAGAGGGATGTCAGAACAATCCCATGTACAATTCAACAGTTTTGTTTTGTTCTAGGGCACTGTCTGAAATCCCTCTTCTGGATTCACAACAATATAGAGCAAGTGATGCTCCGACATCTGCAGAGCTGCTGTCCCAAGCTCCTGCTTATCCCCCGCTCTTCATCATGACTATTCAAGGAGATTCCCCCCATTCCCTATACTTCAGTGTTCTTTTATTCCTCTCCTTTTATTATATTAAATACTCAGTCTATTGTGCTAGGTTCTGCATACTTCACTTATTTGGATATTTAGACCCTGTTGTTATATATACAATCTTGAAAAAAAGACAAAAAGGAATGTATGCTCTTTAAATTTATAGTTTTGCATGTCAGGACATACGGTAAAATAAATCATCTGGTCCTAGCAGGTTCTAACATATTTTAAGTCTTCCACGCCTATGATTGTAGCTTGTAGAACCACCTTTAGCAGCAATAACTGCTAAATTGTTTTTTGTATGACTTTTGTATGACTCTCTAATATCATTGGGGATGAGTTTTGGCTCATTCTTCATTAAAACATTGCTTCAGCTCATGAAGCTTTACATGCATTCAGCTCTTTTAAGGACCCACCACAGAATTTACGTCTGATTGAAGTCTGGACTTAGACTGGGCCATTGCAACATTTTAATCTTTTCCTTTATAAGCCATTCTGTTGTAGGTTTGCTTGGGATCATTGTCCAGTTGCATGTCCCAGTTGCAGCTGCTGTGCCCTTTCATTTGACTTTTTTTTTACCAAATGTGGCACAGTGCATTATGGCCAAATATCTCCACTGGTCTTGTATGTTTAAAGAACGATGTTCCAGAAGTCTTGTGGCTTGTTCAATCTTGCAAATCTAACCCGTTTTCTTCTGTTTCTTTAAACCCTCACTACTTCCCGCCATTCCATATCTCCCCTTCTATTGTGTTATACTTCTCCCTCCTCTTAGATTATAAACTCTTCGGGGCAGGGTCCCCTCCTCCTCCTGTGTCACTGCATCTGTCTGTCATTTGCAACCCCTATTTAATGTACAGCACTGCGTCATATGTTGGTGCTATAGAAATCCCATTATTCTTCCTATTATTATTATTATTATTATTATTATTAATAATAATAATATTACTGCCACGGAAAACCCAATAGAGATGGAGCTATTGTTTTTTTTTCCAGTTATTCTGAGCATTAGACAGTTTGATATTGGGGGTGAATATGCTAGAACATCCATGTCTGGCAAGAGTAGCAACTGTCTTAAAAGTTTTTCAAAGTGAATATTCTTCCACCCTGTAGAATGATGGATTTCAAATTGTTTGGAAATGGAAATTATACTCCTCCCTACATTGATGGGCAGCAACAATTGCTTCTGTAAGATATTAAAGAAAAAAGAGAGGATTTATGTTTTTTCAATACATCGTCAACATAATTCTGTCAAAAAAAGAGGCCTAAATTGGTGTCTGAAATGGATCAAAATTTTTAACAAGGACTTGAAATATCTCTTTCCAAACGTGTTTTGCCTTTTGGCTTCCTCAGGAGATTGTGGAAATTTAGGTCCCATGAACGCACATGTGGCTGAAAAGATTGGGATCGTATGAAGAGGGAATCAAACTGATTAATCTATGTTGGTTGCATGTGGTAATAAACTGATATTACTTGTATAGTATTATTTGGTGAATCCGGCCAGCACACCAAGAGTTAATTGAGATCCTTCCTGGAATTGTTTTTTTGGCCATACACAGAATAAGGTGTTTGTGGTTTAAAGTTAGCTTTACTCCAGAGGAGAGCGCTATATTATAGTAAGGAGATACCTGATGGGATATTTTATCATAGTATGTGAGTCTCGGCCTATTTTAGGGCTGGTTCACTACCAGAAAATTCAGTCATAAGGAATAATAGTGACAAAAGGGAGAGATGGGAGAAAAAGGGGGGCAGCCTGTCAGTCGTCAGCTAAAAACTTAGTGCCTCCAAAAGCCTTCTCTCCTTTCTTCCTCTTTTTTCTTTCATACATTGCAAATATAAGGCTTGGCACTGTTTAGATTCACCTAAATTGACAATGTTATCCTCCTACATGGAATTCTTCTAATTTTTTTCCTGCTTCTGTAAGATCATTGCTGATGTCTTCCTATATTTGTATTGTGTTAACATACACCTAGCAAACTGACGAACTTCTGCTTTTATAGAGGCAGTCATAATTGGTGATAAAATAGGTAACCAAGTACATTTGATTAGAAGCACCTGACTGTTACTGCCTGACTGATGATACGTGATGCACTGCAGTGCAATGTTACAACACATAGATGCATAAATTTCTGTCCATTTTGTGTGCTGCATTATTCATTATAATCAATAGGGTCAGCGTCAGAACAAACACAACTAGTTGTGTGTTGTAGTATAATGACTACACAAATCTGTGAGTGTGAAAGAAGCTCTACTCATCACTAATAAAAAGGCATTTTTTCTCATAACAAATTTACTTAGCTAAACTCCTGTAAAGTATCCATTATTTGTGTTATAGTGATGTTTGACATGCCCAGTTATTTGTTTCCCTGTAAGGGGGCCTAGTATGTTCTTAATTTGGTTCTGGATTTAAAGAACCAAATGTATAAATAATAAAAAGAACACAGGTAACTAAAAAAGCAGCTTATCCGCTGCACACAACTTTGTTTTTGTGAGACAGACTGATGGAATATGTGAACTTTAGAACATTGGGTCAGAAATTATTGAAACCAGGACCTTTATGGCATTGAGACTATTATATTATACCTAATGGAACAGGATCATAGATATTGCTCAGAAATAGGATGCAGTAGAGAACCCTACAAGATGACTTTAATTAACTAGAAGTTTTATCAGAGAAGCCAGCAGCAAAAGTAGCAGGAACTAAGGCGTGTAGGGTGAAAAGCAATATAATGATGCATTTCAGTTTCCTCTGTGACCTGGTTATTAAAAGCAGAAAAAACAGTCTGGCTGCTAACTGCATTGTAGCTAAAAGTCAGACCCACTTAATGTATAATGTATAATTTTTTTCTGCCTAATCCATCACTAAGAAAACTTTACTCAGTAGACTTTGCAGGAGAGTTTCCTTTTGTCAGTGGATATAGGAGACTGCTCTTCAGCTGTTTCCTGGAGCATTATGCATTGGCGTGCATAGATAAGCAAGGACTGTGAAAACTAGAAAGGCTGCTCTATATTTCTTCTGCATAATCTATCAGGGTGCAAACTTTGTTCACTTTAATTCAATGGTGTGTTCTCTCTCGTCTATCAACATAATAAGAGACTGCCTTTCAACTATTTATTTAGAAGATAACAGATATGCCCCAACTGGATGAGCAAGGGTTATGAAGACTAGAAAAGTTTCCCTCAATTCCATAATGTTAAAACAAGATGGGTAAAGATGTACTAGCTCTTCTCAATCAAATCCATGCACTGTGCACTTCATTCTTGGTAACTAGTGACTGTAGCAGCAGTGGATTAGGAATAGGAGGTGTGGCTATTGCCTTCCACAGAGGTCAATAAGCAGTGAGTTCCATCTAAGATGTTAGGAAAGATTTAGGCTTCTAAGGGCCCCACTTCACCACAGAGATCAATACTCTATAGTGTTGAGCCAATGGACTTCTCCAATGTATTGGCAGTGAAGACTTGCCTTGAACTCCTAAACTAGAACACCATCCTTCTTGAATGTAAGCCTGGTGGTGTTGGACACTGTACTGAAATGTGCCCTGAGATAAATCATAATCGGAGAGGGAGAAAGTTGTCTTTTTCTCTTGTTAATTAACTTGAAAAAAAAAATACTGATAAATTAGGACTGTGTCTTGGTTTTGACCTAATAAAAATATAGTTTAGATAATAGGCATGTTTTATACTGTCCTAGGAGAGCCAGGACCAGAAAAAAAAGTCTTGGAGAAGGTTTGTTGAAAAGCTACCTACATTTCTTACAAATACACCCCTAGCTGCTGTCTTTGCTCCTACTACTGACTTCCTCACTCATTACCTTGTCACATGCACGGCTCCAAGTCTTCTCTAGAGCAGCCCCGACTCTCTGGAATGGTCTTGATAGTTCTTTTCGGCTTGCTCCTACTTTCTGCACATTTAAAAGAGTCATATATATATATATATATATATATATATATATGTATGAGAGTCCCATAATACTTATTACGTAGCCACTATTCTATTCCATTCCAATAGTCGAATGGGAAGAAAAACAGATTGTAGAAATTTTACTCTTTTTCATTCTCTTTATTTGTATTAACTTGTATATAATTTTCAAGATCAGCAGAAATTCCCCACTCTAAAACTAGGGCAATAACCTATTAAGGAAGCAAAGTTTGTACAAAGGATGAATGAAAAGAAATTCTATCACTTTCATATTTTACCAAAAGGTGGCAGCACTGATATACAACAAGCAAATATATATTGTGTAGGTTCTCTACTATTATTATAGGTGGTAGCAGGTTATTAACCACCTGAGCGTTACACTGAGGTCTAGATTTCTGTACCAAAAGCCTTACAGGTTTTCATGAAATTTTTTTTTTTAAATTGTAGACCTGTAACTTACAGAAATATGTCCGAATAGGGGTCTAGTAGATATAATGAATATAAAAAATGTTTGAAACACACAATCATGTAAAAAAAAAAAAATTACTTTTAATAAAATTAAAGGAAAAACACAAAAATCAGCTTAAACAAGAATACATAAATAAATGAAAAATACTGAAAATGCGATAATTCGGTATACTGTATAGTAATATATTTTTCTAAATCACCTCCCTAGTGTCCAACCGTCCAACGTCACATACCTATAGACAAAAAGACATAAATATATTTTCTATTATTTTGTATTGGATTGGATACAGGACTTTGTATTCAATCCAATACTGATAATGCGATAATTCGGTATAATGTACAGTAATATATTTTTCTAAAACACCTCCCTAGTGTCCGTCACATACCTATAGACAAAACCACATAAATATATTTTCTATTATTTTGTATTGGATTGGATACAGGAGTTTGTATTCAATCCAATACTGAAAATGCGATAATTCGGTATACTGTATAGTAATATATTTTTCTAAAACACCTCCCTAGTGTCCGTCACATACCTATAGACAAAACCACATAAATATATTTTCTATTATTTTGTATTGGATTGGATGCAGGACTTTGTATTCAATCCAATACAAAATGAGAACAAAATTCAAACTCTCATTATGTATTAGATTGAATACAAACTCCTGTATCCAATCCAATTCAAAATACATACTTTGTATTTATTTTTAATTATTTTGTATTGGATTGGATACGGGAGTTTGTATTCAATCCAATACAAAATGAATGAATGAGTTTGAATTTGAATTTCCCGCACACGCGCCGACGTCATCACGCACGCACAAGAAGCCGGTCGGCTTTTTTTTTCTCCGCCGGCCGGCTTCTTGTGTTAGAAGCACCCGACGCTGGACGGAGAACGACGTGGGACGATCAGCGGGACCAGGTAGGAAGCCGGCCGGCATCTTGTGGTCCGCCGGCCGGCATCTTACCGGTCCCGCTGGTATAGGAGACGGCACCCGACGCTGGAGAGGGAGATCGACGCTGGAGGACATCGCTGGAACACGGACCCGACGCTGGATGAGCACAGCGGGACCAGGTAAGTGAGATTTTAATATAGACGAAAAAGTACGGGGTTATCGACAGTTGCAAATATTTTTTGCACGAAAAAGTACGGGGTTAGCGGTTGGGAGGTTAAAATGGTTGTTTAGCTACTACTGTTTTCCCCAGAAAATAAGACCTACCCTGAAATAAAAACCCTAACATGATTTTTTCCGTACTTTTGGGGATGCTCAAAATATAAGCCCTACCCCGAAAATAAGCTACAGTTCATAAAAAAAAGTCCATTAAAATAGTGCCTAGGTTCTAACCCTACCCCAGTCTAAAACTATAAAAGTCCAAAGATCTGCTGCAAGTGAGCGCAGGATCACCATGACACCAATAACAACTACTATACCTTCAAGCTGAACAGTCCCCTGTAAACTGTGATATTATCCTATTACAGCACAAACAATGCTAACAATGTAAATGTATAATTTGTATAATATAACTGACATATACAGCTCCCTGAACACTCACATGTATTGACAATTTTTTCATTTGAATAAATGTCAATTGTTGTTCATACAAAAATAAGACATCCCCTGAAAAAAGCTAAAAAAATTAATAGAAGACACTGTCTTTTTTTCGCGGGAAACAGGGTGGACACCCATCAGTATGATTTAGGCAATATATTGTAAACGATTTCCCACAGAAGATGTTGCTACAATTAAAGATCATATATGAATGAAAGCAGTACAATTGTGTTGCTATATATACTGTATAGGTAAGCCAAAAATGTAAAGATGTCATTGTTAATTTGTGCATGTGTATTATTATTATTATTATTATTATTTTTATTAACAAACAGGATTTATATAGCGGAAACATATTACGCAGTGCTGTATATTAAATAGGGGTTGCAAATGATAGACAAATACAGACAGTGACACAGGAGGAGAGGACTCTGCCCCAAAGAGCTTACAATCTAGGAGGTGTATCTCATTATTCCTATTCCTGGAAGGCCGAATGTTTGTGCGCAATGGGTTTCTTGGATTCAAATATAAACTAAAGCAATTCAGCAAGCATAAGCAAAATCTCTTCTATGCATATACTATCTTTTTCCAAATCTGGAATACTTTTGTGGACACCACTATGCACCCAGTGAAGTAACTGAGAGTGTTGTCAGGAAAGAGTCCTTCTACTGTGAGTGTGGGGGCATATGACAGCCTAATATCTTAGTAGGTAACTGTGTAAATATCAGGTCTTTGCGATTCTTGAAACTGTTTTTTCTTTTAGTGAGAAGCTGTGATGGCAGAAGCACAAGCAAGTTTCACGCTGTTGGAGTTACAGGCCGTCATGGAGTTTTGTTTCTCCAGGAAGAGCAAGCAAAGGACATTCACACTGAGATGTCACAAACACTGGGGGAGAAGTGTCCTTCCTACAGCACTGTCAAAACCTGAATATTTTGTTTCAAGACTGAGCATTTCACTGTTGAAGATGAGTGGGCGCCCCCAACCTCAACTGGCCCGGCAACCTGCGATGCTGTCCATGAGCTGATTATTGAGGACCGGCGAATATCTGCAAAAAAGATAGCCCAGATACTTGACATCTCAGGGGAGCGTGTTGGGTTTGTTATTACCACTATCCCAGACATGTGCAAGCTTTCAGCGAAGTGGGTGCCGAAATGTTTGAACAGTGATCAGAAGAAGGAAGTTGAAGCATCCAAAGCTGTTTTGGCCCATTTTGAAGCTGCACAGGACTTTTTGGCTAGGTAGTGACTGAGGATGAAACCTGGCTCCACATCTATGATCCTGAAACCAGTCAAAGGAATGGCGCCACAGCGTGTCCACGCGGCCGAAGAAGTCCGAACCTAGAAATCTGCCAAAATGTGTCCGTTTTCTTGCGTCTCATGGCATCCATTTTCTAGGACAAATACGGTATTCTGTTGGTGAACTACCTACCTCAGGGCTCTAGTATCACCTGACAGTATTATGCTAACCTCCCGGACCAGCTGAAGGAGGAAATTAAAACGAACGCTGTGTAAGTTGATCCTTTTTTGCAGAACTTCTCAGCACCCCCCCCTATATAGAGTTACCTGGTGATTATGTAGAAAAATAAATATAAGTATTTAAAGAAAATATTTTAGGAAACATTTCTGTGCTTATTTTATAGAAATACTCCAGTCACAAGTAATAAAAAGACAGCCCTATTATTATTTTTTATTAAAGTTTATTGTTAAAATTACAACATTTTATGGACTGCAGTACATTAAAATTGGGTTGCAAGTTACAGACAGATACAAACAGACACAAGTGGAGAAGAGCAGGGTTCTCCCCAGCTCCTTTTAGCCAGGCGCACCACTCGGCACTTTTTAGTAATCACCCAGCTGTTTCGCAGGGTTACTTAAAAAATTGGGTCACAATATTCGGGCCACCACCCACCTACAGCTTCTTCCCAATACTGGAGAGGACCCTGTTAGAAAAAAAAAAGCTTACAATCCAAAGGGGTGCCTTGTACATTTTACATAAAAATGCACTCTTCACTTCTCACTCTTCCAGCAATAACTCTGAAAAACAACAATATAATCCCAGGGGCCTTAACTTTTCTCTACAGCCTCTTTAGTTTTTTTTACAATATCCAGAGCCTGGTTCTATATATAATGGTTTTGTGACAAAGTGTGTATGGGGAAATGCATCTGCCTTCTATCTGGAGGTTCTGTTAAGAGAGAGATGTTCTCCTTACTGTCCCATTGACAATTGTTTTACTACATAAAAAGTGAGGGTAAAACCTACTTGTATGTATATCCAGGCATAGGTATTGTAATGCTGGTGTATTTCTCTATGGTTCTGGCATACATAAGACTCCTGTATATCGAACCCATAGTCTCCTGTATATCGCACGGGAGCAGATTTTTTTTTTACCTTGTTTTGTTGTGCCTGTGTCCCTGTAACAGATTTTTTTATTTTCTGTCTGGCAAATTCATAGCACAGTAAGTTAAATCCCTATATTAGCGCTAAAGATGGCAGTAAAATCATTACCAGAATGCTAACCTATCCCTACTCAGTTAATTGACACTTTCAAATTAGTTTGGATCCAAACACTTCTTTGGTTCAAGTATTAGTAAACCCAAATTGTTGGTCCTGATTTTTAGCTTCTAGCACTGTGTACATCATGGAACTCCTGGTGTATGCATGCAAGTGCAGAGATTACTCAGGACATCAATCCCTTTACACTACAGCATACCGCATACTCCACACCTTGGGCACAAAGCTCTCATTTGCTACCAAATCCTTCTTGGTCTGATGTAGCGACCTCCTAAACATTTGTTGTTTAAAGATAAAGTGGGTTAAATTACTTTCACCCATAATTTCACTCTTCCACTATAAGTATTGCTTGCGCTATTTATTGAGGTGCATGTATCTGGGCTTATGGTATATGGTACATGTCCTTTTCCTACATATTTTGTATTAAAGTGGAAATTTCATTAAAAAAAAACATGTCACCTTAACTTAATACATCCACAATACAATTACATTTGGTCCTGCACTGTCCTGGATTTCTTTTTTTTTCCAGCGCAGACGATCTAGCAGGCATCACCATCTTCTGGAGTCACCTTTCACGTTCTTACATCACCCAATCTTGCACTGCACAGGCCTCCTGAAAATGAAAATGTAAAATGTTTTTTTTTTTTTTACGTTGAGGGAACATTGAGGGAGCACAAGCCCGCAGCCTGAAGCCTTCTGGAATATGTGTCATATATACCCCAGGAGGCTCTGGGTTTCGCATTCTGTCTTAAATGCCTTTTATATAATGTAAAAATGTTGTGATAGTTTGTGTGCCTCTCACTATTTGGAAGGTATGCATTGGCTTTATGGAGGTAGGGATCAATATGCTGTATATATTATTGTGCCTAGATCTTCCTGTTCTTGTAGTAATGGAAATCCAGCATGATTCTGATACCCAGTCATATGGCCAGCGCCAGAAATTGGTCCTAATGTCTTTGCTGATCAAATTTGTATCCATCATAGAACTTGTCTTGATGTCAATAGATTAATCAGGGACTGTCCACCAGGCAACTGCTCTGCCCAAACAATCTCAGACCTCAGGATTCTTTGCATAGGTCAATACATACAGATGTAAATCATTTAAATCAGTGTTGTAGAATAGGGTGTCCCTTATTGGTAAGTTAGAAAGTAGGGAGTCATCAGGTAGGGTGAAAATACAGGGGACCCTGAATAGCAGCATTGTCGCTGTAAGAGGCAGGCAACATTCTTTCTGCAATAATGTGTCTTACCTGCCTGATCACTCCGGGTTGCTGGCAAAAAGCTGAACTGCGCATGCCTATTTAATGTACAATGCTGCGTAATATGTTGGCACTATATAAATACTGTTTATTATTATTAATAATAATAATAATAATAATAATAATATTTAATAAAAATCATCATAAGGCTACGTTGAATTAAGACCAATTGTTCGATAATCGTTAACAAAAAAAAGTGCACAACGCCAGGCCAACAATGCCGATGAACGAGGAACATCACTGAAAACGAACGACCGTCCTGGCGGATCTGTTTGGGCGATGATTGTTCACTATCTATTGTGTTTACAGTGTGTAGTGAATGTGGATGGTTCTGCGGTATACTTTCTCCTGTACACGTCACTTCCTGCATCGCTTGATCATCATCGCTTGATAGTGACACGACTATGGACTATGTACAGCGCTGCGTAATATGATGGCACTATATAAATACTGTATAATAATAATAATAATAATAATAATAATCATAATTTAGTGTGTGCACCTTATTGGGAGATTTTATTTGAACTTTAGAGCATGTACAGAATCCTGCACTATACGATCGTTAAAAATAATTGTGAATAATCGTTGATCTGTCATTATTTTTTTCTAATGACAATTATTGCATGTGTGTATGTAGCCTTATACCCAGTGTCAAATTTGGTTGCTAGGGAAACCCAGTATTCCTGGCTTCCTTTGTGTATGCTGGTATGAACTCTCCTAAATACCTGTGCAGGAGTTACGTCATACCAGCATGGCCAATCAAGATAGCCAAAGATTGTCTGGAAGTGAAAAACATGGCATACAGACATGGAAATCCACCTGGGTTTAGTTCCTTTTTATTATATAAATATTGGCAGCATGGTGGCTCAGTGGCAGCGCTGGTCCCAGGTTTGAATGTTGGCCAGGACACTATCTGCATGGAGTTTTCAGGTTCTCCCCCTGTTTATGTGGGTTTCCTCTTACACTCCAATAGGTTATTTGGCTTTCGCCCAAAATTGACCTTAGACTTAAATAATGACAAATGACAGGACTATGGACTTTGTACAGCGCTGCTTAACATGTCGGTGCTATATAAATACTGTGTAATAATAATATAACTTATATATATATATATATATATATATATATATGTAGCTGACATATAAATTTGCACATGTTTGTAAGAAATGTGGGATTTTTTTTCCTTCCTATTTCCAACGTTTATCTTTCCACCATTAAAACCAGCACAAATATATGCTTCCCCACATTTGGGATTGCCTCTAAACACATCACGTACGTAATAAACGTCGCCATTCACCTACGTCAGACAGTCGAACGAACGACTCTACTCTGCCAGCCACAATATGGCGGTGAAAGGCGGAGCGGCTCACGCCCTGGACCCGTGCTCTGTTCGCGCATGCGCAGTGCTTAGCCTGGACCCAGCACCGTTTCCTCTGTCAGGGCCGCGGAGACAACTAAGCGGAACGGAGGCCTTTTCTTGATTATCTGAAGTAGCGGCGGGTTCCACTCCTCTGTTCCCCGGCGAGTTCGGCCATTCTATGTCTATAGCACCCTAATATTACATGTCTGATAATTCTCCCTGGCTTGCCATTTAGAAGCTGCATCTCTTTTTGTGTGGTATTATCAGGAATTGCCTGCACGCCCCTTAGGACAGGAAGAGCAGCCACCCCTGAGCACATTGCCTGCAGCCCCCCAAATCCCCCCTGCACCCCCTGGTGTCACCCCAATTCCTGCCTGCACCCCTCCAGCCTGTACCTGGCCTGAATCAATGGAAGACCCTGGACATCTGTACCTGCAGGTAATTGTGTGTCCATTGTATGACATCTGTGCTCCTCCTGCCTGCCCTACTTTATTCAGCATCTTCTGCCAACATCATCTGCACTTCATTTCACATTATTCTCATCACAACCTCCACACATTTATGTGTCACAAAAACAAATCATTATTTGTCTGCAATACCCAGTGTACATTAGCTTTGCTGTCCCCTATTGCAACTATGACCATTAATCAAAGCAAGGACTGTCTTGTCTTTTTGTAGTATGATCTCATATCTTAGTAGTATGACATTTACAAAGCACATGGATGAGAAGCTTTTATTTTAGCCATGTGACTGGTCAGTTCTAAAAATCATTGAAACATTATTCTTCTATATTTGTGTTTTGTGATATTGTTGGAGGATTATTACAGAAAACATTTGCTTTAATGCCAACCCTTCCTATGTTTTCTCCGTTAGCATTGTAAGTAAGAGACATTTCTGCGTCGCCCATTAAGAAGGTTTGTACTCATGGATGCCAGTCTGGGTGCCCGCATTACTTTGCCCGGTGTTGTGTTTTTATTTCCATATCTGATACAACACCCTGCATGTCAGCGCTCGGCATGTCGATGGCATTTTAAGTACATACATTTACGTGACTGACACCCATAGGTTTGACACCCATTGGTTTAGGAGGGCTTGTTGGGACTGGTTTGTTTTACCCCGGTGAGCTATTCTGTGCTTAAAGTGCTTTTAGTAATTAGCTCCATGTATGCAGGAGACTTGGCGAAGATTCGTCACCACATTCTCCCTTTCATTTTCTAACCTGCATTGGGTCTTAGAGAATCTTGCTGCTAGCTAGGATTACAGAGCTGGGTTTTGTTGGGGGCTGCAGTCACAATGGTGATCAATCTGGATATCTGCCGTATAGACCTCCATGTGGATTACACGGCATTGATTCTATGAACCTGGCAACTTTTATATTGTTGGGGTATCTGTATACCACCAAGCACTTGGGGAGCAGGTGACCTAATCCTGCCACTGGACCTTCAGTGGTTCTTCTTGATGTTTACATTGCAAAAGGTTACTTCTTGAAGAAAAGTAATGATTGGTTTGGGAGAATTTTCAGCATGCTAGAACATCTTTGCAGCAATAGTAAATGAAAAATCTAAAAAAAAATGTTATGGTTTGATTCTTGCATAGTAAGTTGAATTTTGCTGAATCGCTTGTATGTAGTCAGTGTGTGCACACGCTTGTTCTTATATATTTTGTAAATTTATCCCATGGCTTGTAATATTGGACCGGTATTTATTCTGTCAAAATAACCAGGCTGCATTAAATATAGGTTCTGATAATCAGTGTTTGATGCAAGTACATTATTATTTTACAAAACTTCACCAACCACTTCTTCTTCACTATGATCCCTTGAATCTCAGGAACCACTTTGGCTTTTTGTTGCCATCTTTACTCTAGGTCGATCCATTTTATTCTGTAAACATAAAAAAAAATTCTGAGTGTGGCTTGATTAAAAAAAAAAAAAAAAAAAAAAAAAAATATATATATATATATATATATGTATGTGTCTGTGTATAGAAGGCGTATAAGTGTTTTAAATTCAGTATGTGGATATTTGACGCTTCTCTTCTGTAGAGATTGACTAATTGGCAACCTCATCTTTAAGGGAATTATTGCATTAGAACTCCCTCCCATACACCAAGATGCCATTCTATGGTTATCAAAAAGCTGTAAGGCTTGGGAACTGTCTAGAACAGGGGTCAGCAAACTCTGGCCTCCAGATACGGCCTAGCCGGTGGTTTGTTCCCGGCCAGCATTCTGCGGTGGACCTGGAACAAACTACCGGAGCCGCATGCGGAGAGGGAAGTGTTAACGCCAGCTGCTGTAAATAGGGAACATTCCCTCTACTCCTTATGCATTGCAGAGGAGAGGGATTTCCCTTCAGGGGGGTTCCTGGTGGGGGGCAGAGCAATTAGGGCAGTTAGGGCATTACTCCAGAGAGAGCCGGGCCTAGTGTGCTCCTGCCTACCCCTGAAATGGCCTAGTGGTCAAAAAAGTTTGCTGACCTCTAGTCTAGAATTTTGCATAAAGATCCAAATTACTATGGTTCTAGTAGGGGCTGCCATCTTTATTTACATTTTCCAGTAAAGGGAATCTTCATTTTTAGTTCTATAAAATAGCAAATGTTAGACTGGTGTCTAGATCCCCACATGAAACTCAGGTTTTAGGTCGGTGTTTTTTGACTTTTTAATATGGGGTAACTCTTGAAATACCTTTCAGGTTCGCGGGAACCCCTGGTATAGTTACTATATCCACTGCTCACAGTATATTAGTGTGGTGGTCAGTGGGATGAATGTCACCCTTACAGAGAGCCAAAGAGATCATTGGTGTCACTTTTTTTTTCTCATTTCTTAAGGAACCTGTAACATCCTCTGAAGGATCATTGTTAGAGGATGTCATAGATGAACACAGATTATCGGCCTATTCTATAATGACAGTTTCTGCTTTACACCCAGGTGGATGGTTTTCAATGCTTTCTTTAAATCTCTATAGTTAGTCATTTAAAGGTGTGACTTTGACATTTTTTTGCTGCTTTTACCTGTTTGCCTACTTTACCTAGATAATAAAACACATCACTTTTGTTTTCTTGCTTTGTACTTTTTATTCTTATACACTAAGAGATAAGTTAAAGCCGGTTGTAAGCAATATCTAATACGTTGATTGAAAAACCTTGTTGAAAGATCTTATTTTAGAGGTTCAGGTTGCAATATTAGCTTGTGTACATTGCAACTGGCTGAAACTGTAGATATGACCTGCATATTTTCCTTTATGAAACGATTATTGATCTGCAATCCAAACACTGATATGTGTATAGAATATACTGTGATTGCTGGGGGAATTCACAGCCTTTATTTTGCCTAATTAAATTCCATTGTGTATGTGGCCAACTTCTAAGGCAATGTATATTATGGTATTTTTGTTTATTTAGGATATTCATGTTAAAAAGAAAATTAGTGTGATAGAAATACTATCTTGGTTCTGTGCATAGTTTATGATTATCGAGAAGTTGTCATAATTGTTTGCACTTGTGCTTTCTACTTTGCAGTGCTACACCAAGGTTGAGCTTCATTGCACTATGTGGCTTTTTATCTTGGCAGTAGTTATAGGAAACCTTGGGGCTGAAACTCATTTGATATGCAATGTATGCAACAGTGCCAAACATTTTGTAAAGCTCCCCAACACTGTAAGGCAATTTGGCTGCACATGTTGCAGCACACCACACTACACATCCACACGAGCATGCATTGTGATGTTCTGCATTGCAAACAATCTGCCATCATGGAGAAAGGACTATGGGTGCATTGCTAACCCTACTTTTGAAAATGCAAGCTGCCTAGCAGTTCCTGGCTGCCTTTTGATTTTACAAGTGATTGGATCAGAAAAGACAAAGTAGAGAGAGACTGTGTTCTTGTTGCAGGTCAGTGACTGAGAAAGTAAAAAAATTGAAAAAAAAAATCACTGAAAAATTTTTGAATCTGCTTGATAGGGAATTAATTTTTAAGGTAGAGATGTTAGTAATGCCGGCCTTGTATGTCCTCATTTCAGGTTTACTTTATAGTAAATTTGACACAAAAGATATGGTAAAGTGTCATGACGACTTTCCTTCTGAAAATGCTAGTTGTTTGTCTATCTGCACATTTAAAAGAGCACTTTAAATCCCGTACTTCCCAACTCCCATTGTGTACTACTTCTCCCATCTCTTAGAGTGTAAGCTCTTCTGGGCTAGGTCCTCTCCTTGTCCTGTGTCATTGTATTTGTCTCTCACTTGCAAACCCCTATTTAATGTACAGCGCTGCCTAATATGTTGGCGCTCTATAAATACTGTTTAATATTATTAATACACTTACTGGCTCAACCATGCTCTCAATGGCTCCCATTCAACTGAATGGGATCAGTTAGGTACAATTGAATATGTGCATTTCCAGTGGCTTGTGGCACTAATCCTAATCCTAACTATGCAGTTATTCTGTGTGCATAGTTGCTTTTCTTCTCTGGAGGAAAATACTTACAGCAAGAGCGTTAACCGGTTGTTAACCTGTGTGGCTCCTAACCATCCTGTGTTTTCATCAACAGTGTAAGAAGCACCTTGGGCAGGTATTTGGATATTATGCGTAATCTTGTTCTAGCAAATATAACCTGAATCTGAGTTGGCTAATCTATAAATACTGATGTTTACTAAATTTGCAAACATGTGGATGAGCAAGATTGTAAATATTGACATTTTTATTGAAGGTGATGCATGATCACTGGTAGCCAATATACTGCCCCTAAATATCTGCCACAGGGCTGTCATGGTGCAGGCACTCACCTAAACCATCTTTGTTACCTACAAAGAGGCAACAGTTCTGGTCTCCTATTTGTTTCTGGTATTATTTCTGTACATTTGTATTCCAAATTGCAAGTCCGATTAATATTTTGTGTTAGGCTAGGTACACAAGTGCAATGGTTCTTGTCCTATAATCGGCTCAGGGCTCATATCGGACAAAAATCTTGCATGTGTACAGCGCTTGTCCTCCAAAGGCCAGTCCTGGCAGATCCATGGAGGTCGAACAATAGTAATGTAAGTGAAGGGGAAGAGAGCACAGCGGAGTGCCCCTTTGGCGTTCTCCCCCTCTTCTTTCTATAGAGCAGAACGGTGCTGTGTGTGCAGCACTCATTCATGCATCGTGCAGTCGTTGATCATTGGAAGGGATTGTAAAAGATCCTTTCCAACGATAATTATTGCACGTGTGTACATAGTCCTACCAAGATGCTCCCCGCTATGTATTTGATATGTAATTACTTGAATGCAGTCAAAAGATCAACCCGACTGTCACTGTGATGTAGAAGAATTTTCTTTCTTGCCTAAAGCCACAAATGGTATTAAAACGTTCCGATTTTCAATGATTGCAGGTAAATAATGCGATTGCTTTGAGGAATACGTTCTCATAGTACACATTGAATAAGGAAACTGAAAGCTTCATCAGGCTATTTGGTATTATTTCTTTTTGTGGGAGCCTATCGGTTAGGAAGTATTTAAACCATCACATAGCCAGCCTAATAAAGAACTGGAGTCTGCTCATTGAAAAAAATTGCTAGTGATGTGTCTGCACATGAATGCGGTTTATTTATGAGAATGGATCACATTACTGTGTCAGTGTCCATACCATAGACACACCCTGGATTGTACAGAAGCACTACGTGCACATCATTGGTGGGGGCTGGAATTTCATTTTAGTATATTCTGGGCCCAAGACATATTTCTGCACACTCCTTTTATTTATTATAGGAATCCAGCTGTCATGAGCACATATTTTCATACATGACAGTCCATCTTTCTGCCCAGCATAAGTTGATGTTGTGATTTCACCAGCATTTTTAAGCACCGGGTTATTTTAGTGCCTGGCTTTGATTTCAGTGTATATTCTCCCTGGGGGTGTATACCACTAAAATTCCAGATACCAGGGCTGGTGAAGGGGCTTGTAGGATGGATTGTCATTACTCTTAGGCTGGATCCTTGTTCCATAATCGACTCAGGGCTGATATTGGTCAATAATATTGTGTGTGTACAGTGCTCATCGTCCGAACAACCGTCCTGGCGGATCCACGGACGTTGGATGCCGCTACGTCTTTCCCTCCCTCTCTATGGAGTAGAATGGTGTTGTATGTACAGCACTTGTTCGTGCAGTCGTTTGTTGCACGTGTGTACAAAGCCTTAGGCTGCGTAAACATGTTCAATAATTGTCGTTGGAAAGGATCTTTCCACGACAAAGGACTGAACAATGCATGAGCGATTGCTGTACATACAGTCCTGTTCTGTTGGGCGCTCTATCCCCTTCACTTCTATTATGATCGTTTGTCATTCGTGGATCCACCAGGACGAATTCATGAACGACGAGCCCTGAGGCGATTATCGGACGAAAATCATCTGATGTGTATGCATCCTAAATTTATATTTGCTTTAGACTTCTTTGGGGATTCTTTAAACCGTTGTTCTTTGACAAGTGATTGTGTCCTCTCTTTGTCATAGACTTCTGTTTGTTTGTATTGCTGGTATGCTCTGTGCACTTTGTTCTTCTGTTAAGTTGTGTGATATTGATTTGACTTTCTGCTGTTTTTCTGTAGTGTCCCATTGACCACAATACTATTTGGCTTCTGTATTGGAAGAAACAGACAACCTAAAGTATTCTTCCTTTAAACTGAAAATACATAAATTAAAAAAAATAGTTATGTTCTATCTGAATAATTTGGAATGCATAGCCTGGAGTCAAAGATAACTACAGCCTTAAGATTGTATTTCACATCACAGTGACATGAACAGGACAATGGTATTTGTGTTTGATTGATAGTGTCAGCACTGGTGCATTTTTCTTTTTTTGGAAGAGAAACATCCTCAACATAAGCCATTTGCTGTCATTAATTTTATTTTAGATCTGCTATTGAAAACTTTTATAATAGTAGCAATCCAATGTAGATATATTTCAGTGATTGGATCCCTAAAACTGATATTGTAGTTTTTAGTAGAATAAAACAATAGATAAATACAACAATTTTAGGTATATGGTTATAGGCAGGACCTATTTTGCATTGAGTTTCTGGGTCTTTACACTTGCTGAGGATGCTGTGAAAGTTCTCCCTTATCCGGTTATTAGTAATTAGTCACATTCAGTCTGCAATGCTAAATATGTGTGCTGGATTAATGCAAAGCTAGCAGCTGGACAGGAGTATGATGGCTGGCAGGTCTCATTTGTCAAATGGGCAGGGAATGATTCTGCCTGCCAGGCTTATAACTAAAGATTCAGTGATGAGTGGAGTAACATTTTTTACTCTTTTGCAGCCATAGAGCCATAGACAAGAGATACAGTACATGGTCTTTTACCTTAGGAGTATTCTGTTTGTTCTGTCATGGTCACTTTAGCTACCAATAACTTACACTTTGGTTGTGACTTCCCTTGGATGTGATCATCAGCTAAGACGCTACTGAACCACTAATCACCAGGCCCCCTTTTTCCTATCGGGCCACTTCTCTCCAGGCTACCCTCCCTCGTGCCAGGATCAGTACATTTATGCCAACCAGGTTCACAATGCCAATAGGAGGGAATTAATACTGTGCTCTATCTCCCACGTAATATATTTCTATTAGCTGCTACTTATATAAATAGCATTAACCTAATACCATTTTATTACATATCTAGTAAAGTTCAATTCTGTAACAAAACATACATATACCAATACAGGAGCCACCACCCACCTACAATTTCTTCCCACCCAGATTAAAAGAATTTCTGGGTTAACACTGAGACCCTTTCATATATTTGTGAGTAGGTAAAGTGAGGAAAATATTACATTACTTTACAAAAAAACACTTTAAATGCCTTAAAAATGTTTACAATAATGTATGGGAAGCACAGACTATAACATTTCAACCAATAAATTACCTGAACAAATACATACATTTTAGATAAAATGATAGATGCAGAATTTAGCCTCGAAAATTATTTTAAATACCCACAAATTAAATACTGAACTCATAGAACCTGTACGTTGAAAAGGTATTTGGCATATTTTTTTGTGCTTTTAAGGATTTTAATGTCAATTACAAACTATCAATAGTGAAATAATCCAGCTGTCTGAGTTAAGAAAAATGGAAGCCAGGGCCCAGCAGTAAATAGGTTAATGGTGAGGTTGTGATCGGTTAAATTGTCCCTACAAAACATGCTCTGCTTTTTCTCCTAGCAGATAATCTAATTCATCCTTTTGGTCACATGCACAAGCTGCATTTATGACCCCATTGATTTGGTGTAATTGTACAGCCTATTAGAGGTATTTGCAGAAGGATATCTTAGAAGCCATATATTGTGGGTTTCCAATGGCCTTCCCCATCCTTCCAGGTCAATGCTTGTGCTGCAAACTGGGCTCAATGACTATCACTTAGCTATGAAAGGACTGGGATGATGGATGCTGATTTCTAACAGATTCATATGCTACATGAAGATATTTGGCCAAGCAATGATGTTGAAAATTGCCCATTTTGTTGACAGATGTGGAGGTTGGTTAGATTTACTTTGCCTGTGGCTTGATTACTATGCATTTGTTTCCTGCATAATGTATTACCTGTGAAATGGGAGTTTGGCTTTTCCTTGTTAAGAGGTTTACCCATCCATGTCACTTATCAGGGTGATCTCCAGCAGGTGCCTGATGTTCATTCTGGAGACGTCATGCAGAGATGCTAATGAGCAGTATCAGTACATAGAGACACGTGTTGGTATAGCTAGAAGTGAATATTTCAGTTGTTTTATGTTTATTTGGCCAGACTTTTACCTTTTCATCTGAAGTTTAATTTACTAATTTTTAGCTTTACCTAGTTCCTCCTTTCCTTCCTTCTAGTTTTAAAATTCTAGTTACTGCAAGCCGGTCATGGCTGGAGGGAGAGGCTGACAGGGTGCTGTACATGGCTTTCTGAAAACGAGAAGCTGTGGTAACACTAGCATGTAATGCTGAGTTTCCAAAGAAAAACCTGAAGTCCAGGGAGTGAAAGGGACATGGCAGGGACAGTGTAACTGGGAAGGAAGCCTAGATGTGACA
The DNA here is from genome assembly GCF_032062135.1 of Pyxicephalus adspersus. NCBI lineage: Eukaryota > Metazoa > Chordata > Amphibia > Anura > Pyxicephalidae > Pyxicephalus > Pyxicephalus adspersus. Next base: position 120,241,449 of record NC_092859.1, on the reverse strand, counting down.
GGATGCCCATCAGGCAGGAAATTAAGTGGGCTCTATCTTCAGTTTTTAATGCACACAGAAAGAAGATGACTGTGTGCAGTGAAATTAGGGTATGCAGGTTTCTTACAAGTGAGAAATCTGTAAATAATGCACTCAGCTTTAAAATTCAGCTGGGTGCCCTGTGTATACAGATTGTAAATGTTTCTTGCAAATAACTTGAAGATGTTGTGTGCAAGTTTATTATTTTTTTACCCTGTAACTTTCACTGGTAAAAGTAAAGAAACTTTAAAGGCCTTTAAAATAAAAAATCTGCATATACTTAATACTATTGTTAGACGTTTAACTCGGCCCTCACCACCCAAAATAAACATGCTAAAAATAAGCTTGGCTTTTGGGAAACCCTGCACATTTTCACTTGCCCTCCACT